>NC_046315.1:96828766-97141220 GCF_009819535.1 Lacerta agilis | reverse complement strand
TTATCTCTCCATTCTACAGCCCTTTCCTGTGCCACTAGTTGGCAAAGTTCTCATAATGATTTAATTTATGTTGCTGGGCTGCATGCACCAATAAAACAGGGGATATTGAAAAGGTCACATTAGCCCACAATACTGCTGACCTTCCCAGCATAAAATGAAACATTTAAATTAAAATATCCCATTGCTATTGGAGAAGAATACAGGAAAACAGTGACTTCATGTTTGATTCCAGGGACAATTCTCATTGCATTGATGAAATGTCACAGCTTTGGTCAAATGCCTGCCAGCTTATTCAAAGAGGTTTTCTTTGTGTGTGTTTTAAAGGAACTAGGTATGCAGGAGTTTGGCTCTGGCAAAACACTGTTGAAAACAGAATGCTGGGCAAGGTCGGCCCTTGGTCTGATCCTGTGGGGCCAGACTTGATTTAGCAAGTTTACTTAAGGGGAAAAAGGAAATTTAAATCCACAGCCTTTTGTCTTTACCCCAAGGATCATCCCCTGGGAGCACATTTTTCAAATACCCCATATAAGTGAGTGGCAGCTGTTCATTTGGATCAGCCTGTGTGAGCCACCAAACCCACTTCAAGCCACCTGCTATGTGCTGTCTGCAGGGATCCAGCAGCCGCCACCCCCTGTCCATCTCTGCTTTGTAGCAAATATTTTTATTACACTTCTGGCCACCATAAGCAGCTAGTGGCTTGAAACTGGCTTTGTGGCACACAAATTTCAATGAAACAGCTCTGTGTTTCTTATCCTTGATGACTTCTAGAAGAAGAAGAAGAAGAAGAAGAAGAAGAAGAAGAAGAAGAAGAAGAAGAAGAGGAGGAGTTTGGATTTGATATCCCGCTTTTCACTACCCAAAGGAGTCTCAAAGCGGCTCACATTCTCCTTTCCCTTCCTCCCCCACAACAAACACTCTGTGAGGTGAGTGGGGCTGAGAGACTTCAAAGAAGTGTGACTAGCCCAAGGTCACCCAGCAGCTGCATGTGGAGGAGCGGAGACGCGAACCCGGTTCACCAAATTACGAGTCTACCGCTCTTAACCACTACACCACACTGGCTCCCATTTCTAGCTCTTACATTTCACTTTCATGTTGGACTTTTCCCACCTGGAAGTATATTTATAGCAAGATGACATTCCTTACCTTTGGCACAGTATTAATTTCCTTTCAACACGTTACATCTTCCCCCGCGTCCTTGCTTTATCCACTTGATGTCAATCAATAGTACATTCCATAGCACACTACTCTAGTAATTGTTTATGAGAACAAAGTGGATAGAGGGCTCTTCCCAAACTGCAGCTCTGCTAGTACAGTGGACTTCCAGACAAGCAACGGAGCTTCTTCTTGCTTTCCTATCCCTTCCAGCCTCCTAAGTGCCCTCAAAATAACCTCTGGAGCATTGGGAAACCCTCTGAAGCAGATGAGGGGGGCATGGAAGGGAAGGAGATAAAATGCAAATTTCTCCTGTGGCATCATAACTGGCAAAACATTGGATGTTTGAGGGATTTTTTGTTTGAGGGATTTTTTGCCACTTAATTTTAATTGAATTTCTACGCTGCATTTTTACTTTTAGCTATTCCACATTCCTTTCATTACTATTACATTTTATTTTCCATCCAAAATGGTCAAAGGCCTGGAAACGATGCCTTATGAGGAACGGCTTAGGGAGCTGAGTATGTTTAGTCTGGAGAAGAGAAGGTTAAGGAGTCATATGATAGCCATGTTCAAATATATCAAAGGATGTCATATAGAGGAGGGAGAAAGGTTGTTTTCTGCTGCTCCAGAGAAGCGGACACGGGGCAATGGATTCAAACTACAAGAAAGAAGATTCCACCTAAACATTAGGAAGAACTTCCTGACAGTAAGAGCTGTTGGACAGTGGGATTTGCTGCCAAGGAGTGTGGTGGAGTCTCCTTCTTTGGAGGTCTTTAAGCGGAGGCTTGACAGCCATCTGTCAGGAATGCTTTGATGGTGTTTCCTGCTTGGCAGGGGGTTGGACTGGATGGCCCTTGTGGTCTCTTCCAACTCTAGGATTCTATGATTCTATGATTCACTGCTCATATTTTAATCCTGCCCGCGATTCCATTTAACATATAATATCCCCAAACGTCCAAATAGGGAGTTTTCTTCTTCCGAATCTAATTCATCCCTTGAACTCTTCTTTGCTGTCATCTTTGCCATGTCTACATATGCTTTAAAAAATACTTTTCCGGTTGCAATTCCTTCTGCTTTCATTCTACATGCATGTGACGCTGCCTGCTGATCTATGTACATCCATAGATCAAGCTTCTTCTTTAAATTATCCATTCTTGTTTTTTTGCACACCGTTGAACATTGAATGGGGGTAGGCGATAGGTAAGACTTCCTTAGAGACTTCATGAAGAGTCCTTCCTTGTCATCCTTATTTGTACAATGAACGTTCCCCACATCAAATGGGGTGTGCCTTTTGCGTGGTCGCGAGTAGCCCCCTTGGATCACGGAGCAGCTCCTGGCAGTTGGGCCTGGCACCACCTTCCCAGGTTGGATACCTGTGGACTCCACCCACTCCAGCAGCCGCCCAATCCCGGCTGGGGAGGTGTTGCCGGGGGGATTGGCCAGGTAGAAGGAGGGATTATAAGCACACACAATAGGAGTTGAGCCATACCTGGGAGGCAGCCGTTGGATTCAGAGCTTCCCCACCCTCCACTCCCTCATTTGACGTTCACTATGCAGGTTAACCATTTTATTTTCCACAGCCACACATTCACACAGGTGCTGCTATGTCAAGGTCGCTGTTGAAGGGCCGGAAAGGACTTTCCCTGCATTGGCAGGTTTCGCATTTCCCCTAGCAATTCATCACAACTTTGGTGGTTGCAGGCCTTAGGCGGAATCCTTCAGTCATCTACAAAATTGGGGTGTGGGTGTGGGGCAGTGACCCCCTCCCCCATTGTGGCGGCGATAACAGGGTTCCCGTTAAAGGGGTCTCAGGGGGAGGCATTGGCCGTACGCCCAGAGGTCGTCATTGCCCTCCCCTTCCAGCGGCAGTGAACATAGGGGGCGGGCTATCTGCTTGAACATATGTTCTCCAGAGTTAGCCCGCTCCCCACTCATGCTGGATAACCCTGAAATTACCCAGAACCCTGGCTGGGGGGCTGGGAAGGATAAACGCCCAATGCCTGAGCCAAGGTCTCCCTACATCTGAATATTAATAAAGTTGTGGCCAATTTAATCCCATAGAACGTTGTCATGTGTCGTTATTTCCCTCAGCGGCTGCCCAGGGTTCGGGGGACTCTGTCTGGCCACGCAATGTGTTGTTGTTATGCTTTTCGTCCCAATGCAAAGGGCTTTGGGTTTCTGGGAGCAGTCATTCCTAATTGAGTATAAATCATTTCCCAGATTCCCTTAGTCCTCTCACAGAGTGAAATCACAAGCCTCAAGTTGAAACCATTTTCAGCTCTTGGCCAGACTAAACACTCCTTATTTCTCTTTCACGTAGTCAGTTTCCCATCTTGGAGCCATTTTATTGTTGGCGTTTCCCCAAGTTTTTCTTTTCTTATAAAATGTTTCAATTTTACACGGCTATGTCAAGTTTATATCCCAACTCTCCTTCTTTGGTTTTAATAATTTTTATTTCATCAGCTGGGGTGAGGGAAAGATAGAAAAACCTTTAAAACTCTACGAGGAATAAACACCACCCTTCCCTCACCCCCTCTTCCCTTCTCTTCCACGGCGACTAATTAACATTCTTTCTCACTCATAAATCAAACAGCCAGAATTTTACCTTCCTTGCAGCTTCTTTTGCACTGTTTCCGAGAGGGCACCTTTAAATTTAAGTCAATTAATCCAAATTGTCCTGACTATTAGGAAGTCAGCCACTTCTGTGGAGCTTCTGGGGCATCTCAACAATGGTGTCTGCAATGGCATTGCCTGTGTCTCAACCCTCCACCTGCCTGACAGGGTTCCTCTGACTCCTTCAAAATCAGGAAAGGGGTGAATAATGACGTCCATGGCTAACCTTCTTCCCCTGTACCACTGGGGTGTGTGTCAGGGGGGCATGTTCGCCTCCTTGCCCCCTATTTCATCACCCAAGTGTTCTCTGGTCCCAGAGAAGCAACTCCATGCAGTCGTGGCTTGACCCGGAAGTATAATGTTTGAGATTTTTTTAAGGATGAGATTTTTTAAAAATCTTTTCTCCCCTGAAATATGTGTGTTTCTTTTAAAAAGCCAGCTAACACATTGTTATGGAATATAAGTGCTACAATAGATGCTACAGATTTCCCCAAGAATCCTTACAGGATTCATCAGAGAAAGCCATTAGTGCACTCACTGGTGTAAAAATTGCATGATACCATGAATCATTTAGCAGCAAGCTACAGAAGTAGCAGGGGATTTTTTTTTATTTTTTTAAATGAAGGTTATATGTGCAAGCTAAGTTGCAATATGTGAGTTTTCAACATGAGCCTTCAGCATTACACTCTCTGGCATTCAATGAAATTGTTGTTGTTGTTCAGTCGTGTCCGACTCTTCGTGACCCCATGGACCAGAGCACGCCAGGCACCCCTATCCTCCACTGCCTCAAAAATGCAAGATCCTTAGAGGCCTTGTTACAATGACACCAGCAGGACTCGATATCCTTAGAATGGCTCCCGTTTTTAAGATGTAAAGGATGTGTTTTATTTGCTGGATATAGTTAGGAAACTCCACATTTCTCAGGAAACTGCCACCAAAAGTTGAAAGGTTATCCCAGGGATCGAGTAGGAATTTTGAGAGAGTCCTAGAGTGGCACTTGGGACTCCACCTCTTCACTTATTTTCACACTGTTGGACAGATTGTATTGATGATGATGATGATAATAATAATAATAATAATAATAATAATAATAATAATAATAATAATTTTTATTTATACCCCGCCCTTCCCAGCCAAAAACAAAAACAAAAAAACGGGCTCAGGGCGGCTAACACCAATTAAAATCACAGCAAAAAACATAAACACAATCAATTTAAAATAACAGATTAAAATACAAATTTAAAAATTCAATATTAAAACTGCAGTCTCATTTTCAAATAACCCACCAATAAAAGAATGAAGCATAAATATCAAACAGAAACCAACCCAAAGGCCAGGTGGAACAGCTCCGTCTTGCAGGCCCTGCGGAAAGATGCCAAATCCTGCAGGGCCCTGGTCTCTTGTGATAGACTCTTCCACCAAGTCGGGGCCAATACTGAGAAGGCCCTGGCCCTAGTTGAGGCCAACCTAGCATCTTTGTTGCTCGGGACCTCCAAAAGATTATTATTTGAGGACCTTAAGGTCCTACATGGGACATACCAGGAGAGGCGGTCCCTTAGGTACGAGGGTCCTAAGCCGATGTGTGTTATTTGGCTGTTTGGCATTCAGTGTGGGCAGGTAAGGAAAAGATAGCAACTTATTTCAGTGTCACCCTGAAGGATTATGGGGATAGCAGTACTCTTGAGTCATCACCCATAGCAACTACCCTTAGGAGTACCCTTAGAACCTGACCTGCACATCATGCTGAATGCTGGACAGTGGGGCCAATTACCCTATGCTCAATTAGCCAGAAGGAAGACATTTCTTTCCATCCTTGGCTGAGGAGCAAATAATCTGCTGGTTTATATGCCTGGCAGGTGGGGTGGAATGAGAGATGTTTCCCTCTTATGTAATCATTAATTCCCCATGTCCACACATAACTATTTAGCTTTTGCAGACGCCCCAATTCGTTATATTTTACCAAACACAACTCTCTCTCTCTCTCTTTTTTTACTACATGGTAGGTTCTCCTGAGTCTTCTTTCTGGGTGTGGGGACAAATGAACACTGTACTCTATGTTTTGCTACATCTTGGCAGCTGTGATTTTATTCCCTAGTCTAGTTCATAAATGAATTATTTTTCTCAGCTGATGAACACTGAACATGATGGAGCAAGAGATAAATTAGGTCTGTAAGGTTTTTGGATTTCTTGCCAGATCTGTGAGCCAAACATTTATTGAGTATTTGCTTCCCCCCAAATAGGCAGGGCCAATATGCACTTTACATGTTTGTACTCAGGCATAGACTGTGGAACATATACTACCTCTCATTGAGCCAGAAGACATATGGACAATATTTGTTTATTGATCAATATGATTTAAAATGAATATGAATTACTTCACATCAAAAACAAAAATCTCCCAGTTTGTATTTTAAATGTGTGACCCCTTTTAAAATACTTTGAACAGGGGGCCTAGTTACTGTTTCTGTGGTAAAGGGATGCATTCCATTTTTAAAATAATTAGTATTATTAAACTATATAAACCAAAGATTAAAAATATAAAGAAATGCTGCTCTGGCAGGTTGAAAGCTGTACAAGGTTGGACATTATCATTTACCTTGTTGTTCTAAAACAGCACAAAAATTTAAGTTTGTCCATAATTACCATATGTTTTCCTGGTTTATATGTATTCTTTTAAAATAAGTAAGCTCAATCATAGTTACCATGGAACAAATTTTATCACCCCTTCAAATATAGTAGGAGATAGGCTTTCTCCAATTTTTAGCTATTATAATCTTAGCAGCAGTTACAAGGTTGAGCACTATTACTTTATCATTTTCAGTAATAACTTAAATTTATAAGGCATTAAATAACATTGAAAGAGGGTTTCAAAACAGTTCTCGAAATCTGCTGAAATCCCAAATCTATTTCCATTGTTTCCTAGTTATTCTTTGATCCAAATCTTGCACTAATTTTCTTATATATGTATCTTGGTTCTCATCAAAGTCTAACCATAGAATCTTGCAATTAAGCCTGTATTCAATGAGTGTTCAATTTATTCATTTTATTGTGTATAGCCAAAGGCCTTTACACTGTACAGAAGGGGACAAAAATAAAGCTTTCCTCTGAAATCACAAAACATAACCAGTAAAAGTTTGCAACATAAAAATTTACAACGCAAGGTTTTAAAATTAGGAAGTATTAACATATCTAGAATGGAGCTTCTTAGCTGCCAGAGCAAATTTGGCTATCAGATGTGTAATTTGAAGATTTTCATCAGCTAAAAAGTTTGGCTGTCACTTTCTGGAGGGATCAGCCTGAGAAACAGTTAAGAATCTCCAAATGAAGAAATATTTAGCCCTCAGTTCACATGACATCAGAAATTGGATCTTTGACCAGGACACCAATCAAGATAGAGCATCTGCCCATTATTCTATTTGGTATATAGTTTTAATTCTATCAATGTTTAATTGTCTTTGAATTGTTGCTTTTTCTTTATTTTTAGCTATTCTTGGTTTTTTTTCTGTAAGCTGCCTTGAGTCGTGCCAGGGACATTACTGCTGCTCAAGTTGTTTGACCTGCCCCTTTGCTTTGCCTGTGAAGGAGTTTTCCAACATCAGCCCCGGCTTTAGGATTCAATTAAAACAGTTTTTGAATTGTTCCACCAGAAATACTATTTATGTGATCCAGTGCCCTTGTAATTTATTGTATGTGGGCAAATGTTCTAGATCTTTAAGGACTAGCACAGGGGAACACAGATCTGATGGCACACTGTCTCCAGAAAAGGCACAGTAACACTGACATACAATTTTTCACCATTTGGCAACTGAAGTCTGACCCACACAACAGAATTAGCACTGAGAAGGTACTCTTGAGACAAGAAATTAAACTTATTCATCTTCTCCATACAACCACACTGCATGGGTTGAATACATCTTTTGATTTGGGATGTTTCTTGTAATACCTCTTTAAGAAACCCTTTGCATTTCACAGTCTCTACTTACAAATATCCACTAGTGGGCTTCCTCTGTGCTCTGCTAGCCAGTACACAACAGTTGCCTCTACTTGTGCCTGATGTGGGACCTAGTTAACCTCACAGGGAGAGTCAGCTTGCTCACAGTCTGGAAAAGTTCCCATTACATTGTTGGCTTGGGTTGCTACCATTTTCTTTTATATTGTCAGCTTAAGAAGGAGTTTCTCTTTGAAACTGGGATTACCGGGCTCCAGTCCTGTTTTCTACAGCTGCTCCGCTGCTTCCAAGAATTTTCTTGCATCAGAGATAATGAAAAGATATCATTAATTGTAATACTGTACTTATTTTGATGATTCTGGAGTACCGCTTGTATGTACTACATGCCTTGTAATAGCAGGTACATTGTGACAAATACATGGGTTGTACTTTGCATGCCATATATTGTGTGTATGCTGGTCTGGATCCCTGTTTTTTTTCCTATTTGTGTATGTTTTTATACAGCAGGTTCCTTATTTTTGTGCCCGCCAAGGGAAAAGGCAGGATATAAATAAACAACATAACGCCAACACCAGTAGCAGCAACAGCAACAACAAGGCATAAAACACCATGGATAGCTTTGTTGTAATTTCTAGGATGTTTAAGCTGAAATTTGAAGAGGGAAGACACCCTAATCCACTGGGCCATTTTCCTAAGGGAAATTGCTTCTACCAAATTCTTCCTGGGAAAATATATAGAACTATATTTCCCGAGTCTCCTTGAACGAGGAATATTACATGTACAGTGTTTTAGGAAGGAAACATGAGATCTAGGGATTCATGGAGCAGGGTTGGCGAAACATATCCACTTGTGTTTTGCAATCTGTCCTTGGAAACATCAAAAAGACTGAAGTTTCTTTTTTTCTGAGTAGTCTCAAGGAAACATCACAGAAAGTTAGTGGGAAGTTTGTATATACAAATGGTAGTTTGTACAAAATGGGATCTTAGAAATAACAGTCATTTGGGTCAAGAAGTTGTCTTTCATATTCATGATAAGCATCCTAGTTCTGTATACCTTGGTACTACATTATAATACTTTATGGTGTTGAACATACACATGCGCTAAATTTGCATTACATAAGCTCATTTTTCTTTCTCTTCTCTGACCTTCCTTGTATGGTTATCCTTTGCAGTATATTTGTCAGTGTCTTTCCTATTTTACCTGTCTGGCAAGCTGTCCATTGCCATCCTCATAACATCTGTCACAAATGGCTGTTGACACTATTCCTGTAGTCCTTCATTTGTCGCCATGTCTGTGGGATGTAATTGCCACATTTATCTTAGCTACCTGTTGTCAAGTAACAATGCTATTCCTCTTGGATGCAGAAGCTAATGTCTTCCTTGTAGTTCATTTAGGTTTCAATGAATAGATGACAATGAGATCCCTTCAGGAATATTTTTTCTAGTATCATCACATATTGTTTTAACAGAAGGAATTGGCCAACCATGTTGCAACAGATATTTATCTACTTTAATCTTGAACAGTTGTTTCCATGAAACTTCATCAAGAATAAAGCTGTTTGGGATTATTTCTTAATAAGATACAGGGATATAAAATTATACATAGCTGCACAGAAAAAAGTAATGTTTTGAGATACATTTCAGTATATAGTAGGGCTAACAAACATGATGCTCCCCAGGTGCTTTTGAAAAACTCCCACCAACCCTAGGTAACATGGGAAATGTTCGGGGAAGATGACTCTGGAGGGCAGTCCGTTGAGAAACACTGCTATAGAGTGTGTAAAGTCTGCAAAATGTGTGACTTGCCAAGCCTCAAAAGGCCGCAATTTATTTTCTTGGCAGGCAGATAAAAGAAGCATTGGTTTTAAATGTGAGCAGTTCACATTCTAGAGTGGTAGGAGGAGATTGCTCCTCCCACTCACTCTAATAGACAGGATTTATTGTCAAACAGGTTTGTTGAGTTGTATGGGAGACAGCAACCTCCCACAAGCCAGACAATGTACTTGCTAACTTTGAGAATGGGAAAAAATGCTTTCCACAAACAGGTCAAATAAAAACATCAGGGAAAATGGCCAGGACAGAATTTGAAGCACCCAGGGTGGGTTGGATTACTTCCTAGCATCACAGAAAATGAGCTTGCCACAGAAAGGACCTACATTCTTTTTCATATGGTGGAGGACGATATCCACTGCTGGAATGTCTCTAAGCAGACCAACCCCCCAGGGTGCAACCATACTGAAATCTAACTACTTGTTGGAGCCTCCTCACCTGAAGCATAAGTGTTCAGTCTGTGGTGGTGAACAAAGGATGACATTGCTGTCAATGTTGCCTCCCTAAAGAGGTCGTGGGAACTGAAAGTGGCAGAGGTTGCAGCGCTCCTAGTGTGTGGGGCCATGGAGAGAGGTGCAAGCCTTGACAAAATGGGAAGTATGTTACTGGAGAATTTCCACCTCATTGTTGACAGCTGGAAAGGCACAAAAAAAAGTGTTAGGAAGCACAAAATCCTTAGTGAACCCGATGCTAATCTGAACAGCCCAGAGTACATTGAGAGTATGTATGCCCTTCTTTTTCCTTTTGGACAAGATAGCTGGGAGCAAAAAGATGAAAAAAAATCACTTTGAGGATGAATGACAGATCTGTGAGTAAACTAATGGAGTCTGGCTGAATGATGCATAGCTGCTTGCACACATACAGGGCCCCTACTTCAGATAAACCCCTGGCAGAAGTCACAGAAACCAAGTACTGTACATGACATTCCAGGAGAACAGTTTGAAGACACCATGCAGACACCATGCAGAAGTGTCTTCAGCTCAGCACCGGCTTGGGCCCTCAGCACCTTCTCCAGTGGGGTAGCTGCAAGTAGCCTTAGTAACAAAGCCCTTCTCTAATTTCTAATATGTGAGTGAACAGAAAATGTTGTGCCTTTATGATAATACCATTCTGGGCTGAGATCTCAGTCCACTGCAACAGGACCTTGAACCTCAGTTGTCTCTACCATGAAAAATCTGTCTGAAGAGATGAAAAGTACTGGAGCATACTCACGATATGATCCTGGTCACAATCTGCCTCGATTAAATCAGGTGAGTTTGTATTGGAATCTAAGTTTGGCAGATTCCTGCCCTCATGCATAGCCTAGGTGGGCATCCCTGTGTTGGAAACCATGCAATGAAGATGGCCTCCTTCAAACATCTGATAATATATATTGGTTTGGGAGCTCTGCGTGCACAGCAGTTCTGAGAGGGCAAAGTCAGCTCTGCACATACCTGCAGGTAACTTTGCTGATTTCACAGTACATGCCTAAAGAGGGCTAATGTCTTTTAGATATAGGATTGCATCATTGTATACACTACTACCACTTGTTATATGATTTTATTTTATTTTTTTCAGTGTGTTTTTATTACAGGTCTCATTTAACACTTTAGGCATGACTGAAAAACAGTGTGAACAATTCAGACAAAAATAGCAGAAGAGTAAATATGCTTCAGCACCATGGACAGCCGTGCCATGAAGTAGGCTTGAAGAATATTTTCCCCCAGTTTGCAGTCTTTGCAGCCAGCAGGAACTTCAACCTGGAACTAGAGTTCAAGAGCCTATATCTTGAGTACAACAAGTCCCAAATCTGTTCCCCACACAAGAGGAGAATACCAGATTCTTCATGCCAGGCTTGGTCTATTCAAAGGTTTAATAATACTAGCGATGGCAGTGCCCAATGTTGCATACCCTTGTTCTCTTCCAGACCAAAGAGGGCTACAGGCCTCAGACACAGGCAGCTCTGTGTATGCTATTAGGTTTGGTTATACCTTTTTGATGTTCCTGAATGAAGCCCAAGATCCTTTGGCAATGTTAAAGAAAGTTTCTTCTATCCAAGCAATATCATATTAATATTACATAACATGAGTGACTTTTTTCAATTGTACATTGACCCCCTCATTCCACTTTCCAATTAGAGTGAGTTATAACTGAAGTGTGTCATAATTCTAGCTTAATTGAAAGTCTGATAATCTGCACTGCAAAAGATAAGAATAATTATATTTTTAAAGGTATGTATAAATGTTTATAATTGCAGGAGACTTAAAGTAAGAGCAAGCTATGAAGGAATGAATTATGTTTTAACATGAACTTCACTTGAAAGAAAGAAAAAACCCTCTTACAATTATTTCAGCTTAAAATCATGGATCATAAACATGCTGGGCAAGCAATCCTTAACAGAAGAGAAATATTATAAGTGGTGCCTATTTTCTTCCTCCTGGCATCTTTTCTGCAAATATCATTATCATTATATGCTGTCAGAAATTATCAATATATAATGTTCTTACATTGCTGGTTATTATAACGTCCTACAAATGCCTTAGCAATGCTTAGCTAACACCCCCATTAGTTGAGTACCAACTGTTCTTGTGAATTTTGACCCTTTATATCCAAGACTCCCACAGTGTTAGAATTCTCATATCTTATTATAATATATAGCCCATAACACTGCAAGCTAATAACATAATAGCACAGCAAAAGACTCATAAGGAGAGAAAGATTGTGGTTACGCTAACTTCTGTAAGAAAAAGTAGCTTATTGTGATGAACATACAGATTAACTTCAAAAACAATAGACATTTACATCGATATCTGATGCCTATTATATTAAGCAGATTGGGGCAGGTGAGCTTTGACTGGTATAAGATAATGTAATGAGGAGTCCTAGTCATTGTCATTCACAGCAAATGCTTACACCTTCCTCTGCTGGTACCGCACATCACTTTGCAGGCACAGCTGCTTCCACTAGACCAAAATGAGTTATCATTTTCCACCAATGACAATAGGGATGGGGGAGAAATTCAATCTGGTTCATATTTTAATGTGATACTCCCTAGTTCCCACCTCCCAAAACAATATACAAAACTGAAATGCTGCTATTCTTTGAAATGCACACTTCTCCAAATTTTGCAAAGCTGTTCTCTTAGTGTAGACTACTAATGCAGAATCACTTCACCACAATTTCTGGAGGCTACTCACGTGTTCATTTGCTACTACAGTGGTACCTCGGGTTAAGAACTTAATTCTTTCCAAAGGCCCATTCTTAACCTGAAACTGTTCTTAACCTGAGGCGTGCTTTCACTAATGGGACCTCCTGCTGCTGCTGTGCCACTGGCACACGATTTCCATTCTTATTCTGGGCCAAAGTTCCCGGTTAGTGGAGTTTGTAACCCGAAGCATCTGTAACCCGAAGCGTCTGTAACCTGAGGTACCACTGTAATAGACTTAACTCTGACTACTTAAATTTAGCTCACACATGCAACCTAGCAGTTCAAAAGCACACTAGTGCAAGTAGATAAATATGTACTGCTGTGGTGGGAAGGTAAATGGTCCTCAGTGTGCCAGTATCGGTTTAGTCATGCTGGCCACATGACCCGGAAAATTTTCTGTAGAGAAATTCCGGCTCCCTCGGCCTGTAAAGCGAGATGAACGCCGCACCCCATAGTCACCCTTGACTGGACTTAACTGTCCAGGGGTCCTTTATCTTTACCACACATGGATTGGGGCCATAAGAGTTAAATTTGTTTCCCCATCTCCAAAAACTTTGGTTTTCTTTTTCCTTTCCTGCTTCCTTTTGGAGCATTGACCTAGCTTTTCTCTCCAGTTGGTTAATACAGAAATGTGTGACTTTTGCTTTTTATGAAGTTATGCATCTTCAACAAGCAGAATATTAGATTGCAGATTCTCTATCTTGTGAAAAGTTTTCTGTATCATCCTCTTTATCAAAACTTGTTTTCTTTCTTTGTCTGGAAGTATGTTGAAATGGTTCAAACAGTTTGTTTTACAAAACAAGAGATATAGGGGGAAACATTTTAAATTATGAGTTGCAGATACTCTATATTCCAACAACTTTTTTTTCATTATAGATTTCCTGCAGTAGCAAATGGCATTGTGGGGTGCTGATGCTCACCTGACCTCCAGTTAGTCAGGTAGGACGAGACACTGATGAGGTCAGCATGGTGGAAACACACTGGCAGAGCCAATCAGGTGCTTCTGCTGGTGTGTTTGCACCATGCCAAACTCCTGTATCGCCTTGCCCTCCCTCTCTACCTCCCAGTAAGCGTCAGTGATGCAACTGACCAGAGATCAGGTGAGCAGCATTTCATCATCATCATCAACATCATCATCATCAATATCATCTGAAAATCTCAGGGCAGTGCTCTACTACTCTGAATAGTCAGTGTTGATTTTAGAGTTTTACAGATATTTATAAATGTATATTCCTAGAGCAGAATCCTAGAATGGCTACTCAGAAGTAAACAAATAAATCATTATTATTTATTAAATTGTTTAGTCAATTTATCTTGCCTAAGGAAACTGAAAGTGGCTTACTGCCTGCTCAGAAACAAGTCCCACTGAGTTCAGTTGGACTCACTACCAGGTATGTAAGACGTAAAGTGTAGCTTAAATAAATTCTGTCACTGTTTTCCACCTCTGAGGAAGAATCTTTTAGCTGCCCTAATGAGCTGACTGATGGTTCCTGTGCACTTTTGAGGTTCCACACCTGCTTACTTACTGTTCAGTTGACATATCTCCAGCTCTTATCATGGTTTAAATATTATACTGACAAATATCCTGCGTGGAAATTAACTCATATAGAGCTACACTATATTTCTTGTACTACTGTATTTATGTCCTAAATTCACTGAGATAATTTAATTACTGTCATCTGAAAATGTCCCCCTTTTAATAAGGTACTCATTAGCTGCATTATTTGCAGGAAGAAGTTTCTTTTTTTTGCTCCCCAATCCATCTTTTAATTTAAACTGCAACCATTTTTAACGTTTTATTCAAATTTCCGTATATTCAATTAAGTCCTCACTGAACAATTTGTAATTGGGGTTAATAAAAAGAAACTCATTCAAGCAGCCTTCAAAATTTCCTCCTCTGGCATTGAAGTTGAGTTCACAGGTAGAAATATACCCCACCACACACACACACACATATACATGAAAAAATGAACAAGCTGTCCCCCTCCACTGAGAAAGGCTTCATGAATCTCCAAGGTAATGTCATCTAAAAATCTATAAATGTATTGCCTGTAAAGAAAAGAGATTTTTGAAAGCACTGATTACTTTTGGTTTACTTTTTCCTGTAAGAAAAGTCAGTATAGAAAAATTTAAAAATCTGTTGTGTAATTTGCCATTAGTGTTTGCTTTGTTCAAAAACGGGATAGCCCAGCAGATACAAATAGCCATATAAGCAATTCTGTGTATTTCTGAATAGCTTTGGGACAATCATAGTAGCTGCTATAATAAATGTGAAGTTGATAAAACTGTGACACATTCTATATCGGTGACCAGCATGGTTGGCAAATGTGTTACAACTCAAGATACAGGTGCCACTACAAATCTCACTACATATCAGCTCTCCTGTGTCTTGCAATGGTATTATCTCTCTGAGGTGGGGAGCGAACAGCAATATAGCACAGGGATAGTGGGTCACAGTACAAGCCTGTCTATACTCATGATTTGTCTTATCTGTCTTAGCAGAAGTTGGATGCATATCTGTCATGGATGCTTTAGTTGAGATTTCTGCAATGCAGGGGGTTGGAGTAGATGACCCTCGGGGTCTACAACTCTACGATTCTATGATGATGATGATGCTGATGATGATGATGACGATGATGATAACAACAACAATAATAATAAGTATTTTTTTTTATTTATACCCCGCCCTTCCCCTCCAAACTGGGCTCAGGGCGGCTAACACCAATAAAATCACAACAAAAACATAAAACAATTCATTAAAATACAGATTAAAATACAATTTAAAATTTAATTTAGACTGCAGCCTCATTTTTAAATAGCCCACCAATCACACCAAAAGAATGAAACATCAGGGTTAAACTGAAACCAACCCAAAGGCCAGGTGGAACAGCTCCGTCTTGCACGCCCTGCGGAAAGATGCCAAATCCCGCAGGGCCCTGGTCTCTTGTGATAGACCGTTCCACCAAGTTGGGGCCAGTACTGAGGAGGCCCTGGCCCTAGTTGAAGCCAACCTAGCATCCTTGTGGCTCGGGACCTCCAAAAAGTTATTATTTAAGGACCTTAAGGTCCAACCCGGGACATACCAGGAGAGGCGGTCCCTTAGGTATGAGGGTCCTAAGCCGCATAGGGCTTTAAAGGTCAAAACCTTTAAATGAAGCAAGACTTCCCTCCAATCTGCACCCTAAGCCCTATCTCCTGGGAAGACCAACCTGGGGCAAAATGAAGGGCTGGATTGTTTGCAGCTCCATGCTGTGTTGGTAACACAATGTGGGACTACCATGGAGTGGCAGCAGGCTAGGGAAGAGAAAATACCCTCCCAAAAGAGCTACCCACCCTTGGTCTATGCCAACAAGCAGAAGCTCTGTTCAAAGATCTTTCCTACCTTGGAATCCCGAGGACTCTACCTGAGGCATCCAAGAAATTGGCTCTGTCAAAGAGATATGGCCATCCCAAATGAACAGAGCATTCTGATCTCAGCCATAGCCCTAAGACCAATGCCTGCTAGGAAACAAATACCACTGATATCAACATGCCTTTCTCCAAGTACTGTAAGTTGCCTGAGCATCACAGTCACAATGTTTTGATTACACTTTCGTGACAACAGTCTCACATTCATACCTGCTACCTATAGCTTTAGTATCATACTTGAGCCATTCTACATGTTACATGCACAACCTCTAGAACAGGGGTGGCCAACTCCCAAGAGACTGCGATCCACTCACAGAGTTAAAAATTGGCAGTGATCTACCCTCTTTCGGAGGGTTCAGGTCAAAGTTGTTGAGCTTTTTTTTTTTTTTTTTAGGAAGGAAAGCCCTGTTTTGGTGGTTCAGGTCATTTTAGGGGTGCAGGGCAAAGACGTTGAGGTTTTTTTAGGGGAGCCAAAGTTTTTTTGCTTCTTTGGGGGGAGCCACTGATCTACCGGTGATCTGCCACAGACGTCCAGTGATCTACCGGTAGATCACGATCTACCTGTTGCACATGCCTGAAATAGGTTTTGCAATTAAGGAAGAAGCAAAGTGAAAAAATAATCACGAGTATCAAGGATGGGGGAAAGAGATGGTTTAGACCAGAAGATATTCAAAAATGTTTTATTAAATTCTACAAGAAATTATATAGTAGTGGAGATGTAAATGAGGAAAAGTTAGATAATTATTTTGATAACTGTAAGATGATGCAGATAAGTGAGGAGGAAAAAAATATTCTAAATAATCCAGTGTCTAAAAAAGAGATTTATTTAGCCATAGCCAAACTTAAACCGGGAAAATCTCCAGGGACAGATGGTCTCTCTAATCAACATTATAAAATATTTCGTGAAGAGTTGGTGGGGGTATATCAAAAATTGGTGAATAAAATCATGGAGGAGGGAGTGTTCCCAAAGACATGGCAAGAGGCATATATAATCTTAATTCCAAAAGGGGATGGAGGGAATGAGCAGGTCGGGAATTTTAGACCTATCTCCCTCCTCAATACAGATTATAAAATTTTTGCCGAAATTTTAGCTAATAGACTAAAAGGAGCATTGAATAGGATCATTGGACCAGACCAACAGGGGTTTTTGCCGAAAAGAAAAATGTTTAATAATATGAGAATTTTTTTGAATTTGATCGAATATTTAGATTGGAACCCGAGTAAGAAAGCAGCTTTTATTTTCCTTGACGCAGAGAAAGCTTTTGATAATTTGGCATGGGGGTTTATGAAAAAAGCATTAGAAAGAATAGGTATAGTGGGGAATTTTATGGAAGGAGTAAAAGCAATTTATAACAAACAATCAGCTAAATTAATTATTAATGGTGAAATAACAGAGGGATTTGAAATAACTAAAGGAACGCGCCAGGGGTGCCCATTATCCCCCTTATTATTTATACTCGCAATAGAATTTTTATTGAGGGATATTAAGGAAGATAAGAATATTAAAGGAATAACATTAGGGAAAAATATTTATAAAACAAAAGCCTTTGCAGATGATATTATAGTAATATTGGAAGACCCAATGGGATCAATAATCAATTTGAAAGATAAATTACAAAATTATGGGGAATTATCAGGATTTAAAGTTAATGTTAAAAAAACAAAAATAATTACCAAAAACATAAGAAAGAATGAATCAATTAAATTAGAATCAGTTGCAGAATGGGAGATAGTTAACAAAACAAAATATTTAGGTATTGTGGTGACTGCAAATAATATAAATTTATTCGACAATAATTATTCAAAAAATTGGAAAGAAATCAAAGGGGAACTAGAACGATGGAAAGGATTAAATTTATCATTTTCGGGGAGAATAGCGGCGATAAAGATGTTGGTCTTGCCCAAGATCCTATTCTTGTTTCAAATGCTACCGATTGTAGGGAAAAAAGAAACTTTTGAATCGTGGAGAAGGGATCTAAGTAATTTTATTTGGATGGGAAAAAAGGCAAGAATTCAATATAGATTGTTAACGGATGTTAAAGAAAGGGGAGGCTGGGGTGTCCCAGACCTAAAATTATATTATGCCTCTGCGTGCCTTTGTTGGCTTAAAGATTGGATTCTGCTTGAAAATAAAGAGCTGCTAGAGCTGGAAGGCTTCAGGAACTTGGCTGGTTGGCACGCATATTTATTACAAGAAAAGAAAGGAAATCATAAAAATTTTACAGATCATATAATTAAAAAATCACTATTTAAAATATGGGAGGATTATAAAAACTTATTTGAACCGAAGACACCTTGGTGGGCATCACCGCTAGAGATGACTGCCTTAAATAGGCAGGCTGAGGAAGGAAAATGGTTAACATATCAGGAATTAATAACGAAGGAAAAAGATCAACTTGTGTTAAAACCATATGAACAAATTAAACAACATTGTGCAAGCTGGCTACATTACTACCAGATACAGAGCTTATTTAAAAAGCATAAAGAGATAGGTTTTTTGGAAAATAAATCTAAATTGCAAGAGCTTTTAGCCGATAGTTCTAATAAATCATTAGGGAAAATTTATAAATATCTATTAGAATGGGAATTAAAAGATGAGGAAGTGAAATGTGTGATGACAAAATGGGCCCAAGATTTAGGAAGACCAATCTACAGAGCGCAATGGGATAAATTATGGAAAGTTAATATGAGATTTACAGACTGTACTGGAATTAAGGAGAATATGATGAAATTAGTTTATAGATGGCACTTAACCCCAGAGAAAATAGCAAAAATTTCTAAGACGCAATCGAAGGATTGTTGGAAGTGCCATGAAAAAATAGGCAGTTATTTTCATTGCTGGTGGAAATGTTCAAAGATTTTTGGTTTTTGGAGTGAAATATACGAAAGATTAAAGAAGATGCTTAAGTGTACGTTTGGGAAAAAACCAGAGGTCTTCTTATTAAGTATAACTCCTGAAAATATCCCAGAGGATAGGAAAAATATTCTTTTGTATGCGTGCGCAGCAGCCAGGTTACTTATAGCCCAAAATTGGAAAGAGGAGAAAATTCCGACAATTCAAGAATGGTTGATTAAATTAGTGGAATTCATGAATTTGGCTAAGATGACGGCAGCAATTCGAAATATATCCAAACAAAGATCTAAGGCTGAGTGGAAATATGTGGAAGACTATCTGAAAAAGAAGGTATAAGAACGGATTTGGTGATTTGCTTAGATTGAGATATATGTGGGGAGATTTATATGAAAATGTGAGCTATTTATTTAGTTATATATTTTACAATCATTGTATAAGGTATAGCAAGTTTTGTTTCATTATTAAGGGAAGCGATACACAGACAATTGGAAGTCAATTTTTAATTGTTATTTTTAATTGTTGCTTTTTTCTGTGTTTTGTTTTTTCAAATATTTGTTGTGGATTATAATGTATAGATTATATGTTTCTTAGGGAGTTTGTTTGTTTGTTTGTTTGTTTCTATTGGTTGATTTGATATGGTTGTATTTTAGAAGTCTGAAATTAAATAAAGCTATTTTAAAATTTAAAAAAAAAACTCTCCACACCTTGCACCGAGAAAAGTGCTACTGAGAAAAATCTTGCAATCATAATGACATCATAGAAGCTTTCATATATAAAGATCAGGATCCCCCCTTTATGACATCACTGAACCCTCCCCCAGCTGATGGGTTGATTATACTGCCTGCATTCAAATCTCTCCAGTGCTCAGGCTGAAAGCTTGGTCATGATGGAAAGATTTATTTGAATCTTGTTTTAGACAACGTGTATTTGCTACGGTTATTTGCTACGGTTCCTACACAGGGAACATCAATTAGCAGAAGACATTTCTTGCTGAAAATTTCACAGAATGTTTTCTCAAGGTCCTTGTCAGGTTTTTCTCCTTTGGACAGTCTTGTTGTTTCAAGATGTTTTTGGCTTTTGTGAACGACCAGATTGGGCAAGAGTTGGTTGGGAAATGACTCCACAGGATCTGGAGCTACTGGCGACTAAAGAGGAATCTAACTGTTTTCATGATTTGAAGTTTCAAGCATGCCATTGCTTTACTGGCTTGGGACTCTCCAAAGAGTCTCTAAGAGTTCTGTATGCAGGTTGTAAGGTAGCATTCCTCATAGTGAGTGGTTTAGCGGTCCACTACCTGTTCATCAAACTGGAACAGAATCTGAGACTGGCGAAACCCACAACGGTAAGATATTCTCAATTAGAACATTGTCTGGCTCTCTAGCTTTAATTTAACTCAGATTCTAATTTAATAGAAAATATATATGTAAAAAAACAAACCATGCTGATCCCCTCCTCCTTCCCAGTCAGAAGTACTTTCTAAGTAACACATGTCAGGACAAGGTGAGCACAGCCACACTATAAATGCACTCCTTTTATTTAACATCAATTTCCTCTACAGAATCCTGGGAGTTGTAGTTGGAGCTGACAATTCTGTTAGAGATCCTTAGTACTCACAGAACTAGTGTGATTTCACTAATTCTTTGCAAGGACAAAACCATGTATAGTCTAGTGTGTAGATATGCCCAATGTGTGCTTTGTACACAAAAAACTAAATTATGAACAACTGAACCACCTGGGACTCTAACTACAGTGAGCTGGCTAAATATGTGCCTAACGTATACTTTTACCTACTTATACCTACCTATATTTCAAAGAATCAAGTGGTCTTGCCATCTAATAAGCTCAGCTTTCACAGAATAGCAGATAGAGGACCAATGAGCATACTACCATAAAGCCAAAGGGAAGGAGGAGCAGGTGTTGTTTTTTATGCCACAGGGTCAAATCCAGGGCAGCAATCTAAGACCAGGAGTACTGGGATTTCAGACATCAAATTCCTCTTAAAAGGCATAACAGCAGGGTCAGTGAAAGAGATGGCAACACTATTTAACTTGTAAATTGCTTTTGATGCAAAGTATTACTCCCCGTTTTTTCCATTTTTCTCAGCCCTGTAGGAAAACTGTCCAGGCACCTGCATTTCCAGTTGCTACCCAAGTGAATGGGGAATACACCAACAACGTGGACAAGATGGTCTACAAGCTGGTGGTCAACACTTCCAAGATGACCAAATACATGAAGCGTGTTGCTCACGGTTACGAGAAAGAAGTCAAAGATGACAAATTAAGGAAAAAGAGAAGAGCAGATGAATTTAATGAAAATATAGAGTTTACGAATTCATATATAATAATAGTATAATAAAATTAGAACTTTAGGAATTTAATTTATATCCTAACTTTTATTTCTTTTTTTCCTTTTTAAATATTTTAATTAAAGATTTTCAAAGGAAGTACAATGTCTCTCTCAAGTTTTTCCATATAACGTTTTTACAAGTCAGTGTTGGTGAGACATTAGAAAAGAAAAGGGGGGGAAGGGGGGAAGAAGTGGGTGGGACGGGGAGGTAGGTGGGGCGGGGTGACTGTGTTTCTTTTTTATTTGATATGAGTAGGGTTTGGTGTCAGCATTGTTTATGTAGGTTCTCTGTTGTTTGCTTGTGCTCGTTTGGCGGTGAGAGAGGTCGGAGCTGGCTTGGGATGTGGTTGTTCGTCTGTGGTTGGCTGTGGTGACCCTTGGTTTCCTGTGTGAGTGGTTTCCACGCTGGTGGTCAACACTTCCAAGATGACCAAATACATGAAGCGTGTTGCTCACGGTTACGAGAAAGAAGTCAAAGATCACAAATTAAGCAAAAAGAGCAGAGCAGATGAATGTGATGAAGACAAGTTAGAGTTTATGAATTCATATATAATAATAGTTTTTTATTGAGCTTTTTTGTTGAGCTTTTTTTTGGAAGGAAAGCCCTGTTTCTTAGGGGTTCACGTAAAAGTTGTTGAGCTTCTTTAGGGAGGAGGAAAGCAACATTGAGCTTTTTTTAGGAAGGAAAGCCCTGTTTGGTGGTTCAGGTCATTTTAGGGGTGCAGGGCAAAGACGTTGAGGGTTTTTTTAGGGGAGCCAAAGTTTTTTTGCTTCTTTGGGGGGAGCCACTAATCTACCGGTGATCTACCACAGACGTCCAGTGATCTACCGGTAGATCACGATCTACCTGTTGGACATGCCTGCTCTAGAATTACAGGTGAAACTCAAAAAATTAGAATATTATGGAAAGGTTCATTTCTTTCAGTAATTCAACTTAAAAGGTGAAACTAATATATGAGGTAGACTCATGACATGCAAAGCGAGATATGTCAAGCCTTTATTTGTTATAATTGTGATGATTATGGCGTACAACTGATGAAAACCCCAAATTAACAATTTCAACTTTGGGGTTTTCATCAGCTGTACGCCATAATCATCACAATTATAACAAACAAAGGCTTGACATATCTCGCTTTGCATGTCATGAGTCTATCTCATATATTAAACTCCAGTAGCTAATGAAAACAATTGCTTACATAAATGGACTTTTCCACGATATTCTAATTTTTCGAGTTTCACCTGTAGTTTCTACCCAAATGGTTTGGGTATGCTGCATACTTGTGTGCCATAGTAATTACAACTAACCTCTTGGCATGTGTGTTGCTGATGTGTTATGAGAATATAATAATATTTAAGTACTTTAGAATTATTTGAGTGGAAGTTTTATGTGTCCCGAGAGACAGATTGGTTGACCATGCAGGTGGTGGCAACCAAGTAGTCAATGTTCAATTTATAGCCAATGCTGAACTTTACATTTAAGAGTCAGGGGCCTGCAGAACATAATTTCCTATTTAGAATGTGGTTAAATGGGATATCTAATTTGACTTGCATGGTTCACTCTGAAAGGTTACAGGCCATAGACTTAAAGTAATGTTTGTGCCCTGTGATTGCCAATGCAAAATCATTTTTTAATCATAAATGTAAAGGTAAAGGGACACCTGACCATTAGGTCCAGTCGCGGACGACTCTGGGGTTTCGGCGCTCATCTCGCTTTACTGGCCAAGGGAGCCGGCGTACAGCTTCTGGGTCACGTGGCCAGCATGACTAAGCCGCTTCTGGCGAACCAGAGCAGCGCATGGAAACGCCGTTTACCTTCCCGCCGGAGTGGTACCTATTTATCTACTTGCACTTTGACTTGCTTTCGAACTGCTAGGTTGGCAGGAGCAGGGACCGAGCAACGGGAGCTCACCCCGCCGCGGGGATTCGAACCGCCAACCTTCTGATCGACAAGACACTTGATGTACGCTGCCATAAGAAACAACAACAACAACAACAAAAACCCTCTCTATTGTAACATTTAAACGGATGTATCCATGCTGAAACACCACCATGTTGTTTCTCCCTATGCTTTGCTGAAATGTAAGGAAATAATACAGGTAAACTTATTGGCAGCAGCCCTGCAAGGATTTTCTCACCTGTTCTTCCCTAGGGCTTGTAACTTTTAGAAATCCACATAGATGAGCCTGATGCCTGATTTATTCCAGCGTCCCTATGGAAGGATGCTATTAATATTCTGTTAATGTGAGCAGTTGCCTGGACTCAAATAAAGTTTTGATTGGAGAAACAAATTACCTTGTACATCATAATTCCACAGAAATCCTGCACAATATAATGCTTGCTACTATAACTTGCTGGTATGTGATTGGCAGCTTCATTGTAGCGCAAAGTACCCACAATTTTTGGCTAACTGCTGTTCTATGCTTCTTTGATGCATACTTTGTTATTTACCTTCCCTGCTGCTAGCTACAATAAAGTAAGATTAATCTCCTGTCATTCTCACGTCAGCAGTTTCACAGCTTTCATGCATGTTGAAGGTGTGAAGACTCATTTTCCTCATACCTTTCACACTCTTTTTGCTTCTGTGGAGATGGTGTATTTTACCTTGAAAAGGGGGAAAGTGAGAGAACTTTAAAATCTTAGATCAAATCTACACTGAAGTGCTAAAAGTCTAGAGTGTTGGGGGGGTTGTGTTTTTTTGTGTCCCCCCCCTCCTTTTTCTTTTTTTTCCAGTGTTCTCCTGAAGTGTCTAGCGAGCCACTCACCTTTCTTTGAAAATGGTGGGTGGTTGGAGTTTAAAAAAATACAGGCAAACGAAACTGCTGTTTGAGAAGCATGTTGAGAGAGACAGCGGGATGTCTAGGGCGAAGAAATAGCTTCTCAATGCTGCTACTTCGGTTTTATTTACAAAACTTTCATCTCTATGGATGGATGGCAAATGCAGAGGATTACAGAACCCCCCAATTGGGAGGGTGTTAAAATGTATATATCTGAAATAACAACAAGAAGAAACACTTGATATGGTTTATATGACCATGGGAGACAACCCTTTAAGGTACAAAAAACATACAAATTCAAGGCAAAGCTCCCTCACTTTTTGTAAACCACTTGATGTAAACTGTGCTTGAGTAATAGACATTTTTTTTTGTAATAAATCTCTTGAGTGAGCAATGTTATGAGCCATTTTTTATTGGGAAAATTATAGTTAACATCTACAACATGATGTTCTGGCAATTGCTGGCACTTGATACATTCTCAACTGGGATATATTTTTTCAATTTTCTTTTAAAATAAAAATCTTAAAGATATTGAAAAGGAGCTAAATAATCCAATCTCCCTCCCTTTAAGAAAAAAAAAATCACTTTCTTTCAAGTAGTGGTCCAAAGCTTATGTCTAGATTTCTCGATATAACAATCACCGTCCATGACTATAGTTTACAATAGTGTTGCCATAGGAAAGCCATATACTTTTTTAAAGGCCAATAAGAGGCCTGGGGGGGAAGAATTTTCATTTCACGGGGCAGGGTCCATCTCCCCATATTCTGTGCCAATGTCATTTCCCTTCAGCAACAGTAAATCTTGATATGGCTTCACCCATGTGTGAGGCCCAGGGGAATTGCCCTGCCCCTAAAAGGGGCCTGTTTTAACAGCCAATATGGCTAACTGTTGAGGAAATGCTTATTTGATAGTCCTAAATCCATAGGTCTTTACTTTTCCCTTTCAGTCTGTTGCCCTCCCTCCCCTTTGATGAGAGGTCTAAATGTTTCTCTGTTCTGTACTTCAAACTTTAATGTTGCGCATCAATAGATCTGTGGCATTTTCCTCTTACCGACTGTCTATTACAACCCTGATGAAAATATGCTAAGCCTTTTATCACCACAACATATTTTGTGTGTGTTGAAGCACTGTCAAATTATTACAAAACATCAGAGAATGAGCCATTTACATATGTGAAGCCCAAATGGATATTTTACTGTTGTGTAATCTGCCTCAATAGCTAGATTACAAATCAGACTGTAAGCATTGCAAAGTGCAGACAAAAACCTATGTGCTACACTCTCAGTTCACTCAGTAGCATAACACCACTCCAAAGACAACAAGTTCAACACTTTGCTCTTCAGGACTTTTATACAGGAATTGGCCTATACCAGGCCCTCTGGGTGCTCTTGGACCACAACTCCCATCCTCCCTAACCATTAGCCATGTTCTCTGGGTCTGGTTGGAGCTGGGAGTCCTGCTCTTGGATAGTTTGGTTGGTTAGAATGTGGTACTGATAACACCAGGGTTGCACGTTCAATCTCCAAAGGGACAGTCACATATTCTTGAGTTGATGGGGGATTGGACTAGATGATCCTCAGGGTTCCTTCCAACTCTGTGATTCTATGATTGTATGAACATCTGGAGTCCACCAGTTCATCATCCCTGGTTTATATGCTACACTTATCATAGGGATTAGCATTCTTTTGCTACATTTTTCACATTGGACACATCATTTAGGGCAAATCAAAATGATAGAGTAATCATACTTGCCCCATTGGCATATGGTCAGGTCTTATGTGCTTGATGTATAGAAAAAAAAACACTAGCTGATCTCTTTAAACACTTTTTAAAATAATTTAAAACTCTGTATAGAGTAAATAAACGAAATACAGTGGACGCTCGGGTTGCGAATGTGATCTGTGCAGGAGGCTTGTTCATAACCCGCAGTGTCCATAACCAGCAGTGCCGCATCTGCGCACATGTGTGACACAATTCGGCACTTCTGCGCATGCGCAAAGTGCGATTTAGTGGTTCTGCGCGAGCGCCAAAACCCAGAAATAACCCGTTCCGGTACTTCCGGCTTCGGCGCGTCCGTAACCTGAAAACGCGCAACCCCCAGCGATCGCAACCCGAATTATGACTGTACAGAACTATTTGCTGGAAAACTAGATCTAAGCTGCTATGCTTCTGACCACCAGTTCCCATTTGCCATTTTATTTTCCATTATAACCATTCTGTTAACTTCCTTGGAAGTCAGATGAAAAGGGAGATCCACTTGGAACATTCAACATGAGCTGTGGAAAATGGTGTAGGCAAGTTCCCCCATTTTCTCTCCTCACACAAATTTTGTCTGAAGAACTGAGATGTTCATTCTCCATAGTCAATTGTACATTCTGTTTCAAAGGCAGGAACATGCACATCTCCTTACACAGAGTGAGTGAATTCCACTCCTTTGGAGAAGGCCTAGAAGTGTAGAAAAAGGAACCAACACCACAAAACCATTTTATTAAGGCCGTAGATCCTCATAAGAATAAAAAAAGAGGAACCACTAGTTTCTCAGAGTTCCTTTTTGCTCCTTCTTTGGATTATCCATAAAAGGTATCAGCTTGCTTTAGCATAGTAGAAAATAAATAAATTTTTCAACCTTATAGTTTTCCTTTCAAAAATAATACATTGAGGACCTAAAGCATGGGTGGCAAATCTATGGCCCTCAGGCAAACCACTGGCTTTAGGTCTTCAGTCCCCATTTGTAATACTGACATGCCTTGTGTCAATGCTACTGTAGAGGTTAGGTCTGACTGTGTGAAGTGCTTAGGTAAAGGTAAAGGGACAGTTAAGTCCAGTCACGAATGACGACTCTGGGGTTGCAGCACTCATCTCGCTTTACAGGCCAAGGGAGCTGGCGTCTGTCCACTCCGCAGACGGTTTTTCCGGGTCATGTGGCCAGCATGACTAAGCCGCTTCTGGCACAACGGAACACCAACACCAGAGCTGCGCATGGAAATGCCGTGAAATGCTTAGAACACTTCAAATGGTCAACCAGCTCTCTTGATGGCTTATTGCAAACTTAAATCCTTTATAGGCAGGTAGCTGTGTTGGTCTGCCATAGTGAAAACAAAATAAAACATAATTTCTCCCCTTCCAGTAGCACCTTTTTGTTCAGTTGTGTCCGACTCTTTGTGACCCCATGGACCAGAGCACGCCAGGCACCCCTATCCTCCACTGTCTCCCGCAGTTTGGCCAAACTCATGCCATCCTCTGTCGTCCCCTTCTCCTTGTGCCCTCCATCTTTCCCAACATCAGGGTCTTTTCCAGGGAGTTTTCTCTTCTCATGAGGTGGCCAAAGTACTGGAGCCTCAACTTCAGGATCTGTTCTTCCAGTGAGCACTCAGGGCTGATTTCTTTAAGGATGGATAAGTTTGATCCTTTTGCTGTCCATGGGACTCTCAAGAGTCTCCTCCAGCACCATAATTCAAAAGCATCAATTCTTCGGTGATCAGTCTTCTTCTAATACCAAGAACAAACTTAGTTGGTCTCTAAGGTGCTACTGGAAGGATTTTATTTTATTTTATTTTTTATTTTGTTTAAAATACGTGCAAGTCAGGTAAAAGTACAGTTCCTGAGAAACAATGTGATAATATGCATGTTTACAGCATTGTCTACACACATGTCCACACTATGACCTAGAAGAGAACAGATGAGCTTTCCCCAAATTGTTGTCGAGAAAGCTGATAAATTTAAAGTTGAGCCAAGGGGAGTGCACCTACCAACTCCAATTAGACTTCATTAACAATATGATACTAAATCTCTGGCATCAAATATGGATTATGTGTGGTTATCTAACTTTAAAGATAATTCCTCCCCTTGTGGGATGCAACTATAATTTAGCAGCCATGATACTGTGTTCCAGCAAATACAGATTATGTCCAGATTTTGTACTACATCCATTTCATCAGGGTGCAATCCTTGCAAAAAACAAAAACAAAAAAACAAATTAGCCTTTGAGGTGTTTCCAGTCTTTGGCAGATTTAAAATGAACAATATGACGTGGGGATAATTTCCTCCTCTGGTGAGACTGTTTTAAAAATATGTTCTTTTCAGATCAGTTGAACCAACACCCCGAAAGGTTGACATAGAAGAGCCACCAATTTGATTGGTGGTTGACGACTTGCCCTTGAAAGCTCATTTGTACATTACCTCCAGATATAACACATTCTTCCATAAAAGCTCATTCTCATTATTTCATCACACTCATATGAATGAGAAATAGAACACTCCACAGATAGTAGCAGCCCTGGGTTCATTAGGAACAGAGAAGAAGTCTAGCTTCCAGCCCAATGCTCTTCCTGGGTTCACCTTTCACTATGTATGTGAATGGATGTCATTCATTCCTAAGGGGAAATGGATGTACCGCTTGGTCGTTACACATGTTGGGAACAAAAGTTGCCCATCACACTAGTCTGTGAGAGAAGATGTGTGGAAGCAATGCCTTTGCATTCTCATTGGAAGATAGCATTACAATTATGGGGTGAGGGGGAGGGGTTAGTTAGCATAAAGAAAGTCAACTTTATTCAACATCTCCTGTGTTTCCTTAAAGTGGCAGCTCATTTAAAGAACCTTCATCTCTAATCTAGCAGATCAGGGTCATCGTGACAACCAGCCCCTCCCTTACGTTAGGAGATGTCGGAAAAGAAATGGAGGTATTTTGTGCAGGAGCTCTTTTGAATTCTCTTTGTCACGCTAGACACGTCAGAAAATTCTGTTAAATGCAAAGTATTCTTGAGGCTGACATATCATAACAGACCCTTTAGCAATTTCAGAAATAACAATACAACGTGGTGGAAATAACAAGCCTTCCGTTTTCTTTCCCACATTTGGAAAGACAGCTCTATTTGTGACCTGAACATTCTGGGAATCCCAGCAGGAGAAATGTCCCAGAATTCAATGCATTTACTAATTTGTACCCCCAGAAACCCTGCAATTTGTGAGATTGAAAGATAGCAACCACTTTGATAGTGTTTGTCAATAGGAAAGCATATATAAAATGTTATAATGGCATTGATTTTGCTGTCTGAAGGGATTCAGAAATAGATTTAAAGTTGCCAGCAGTGCAATTCTGCTAAAGCAGGCCAGCAAAACTTGTAACTCACCTAGTTCAAACATGCCTCATTCCCTTGTTGCAGCCTTGGAACCGCATGGGTGGGAGGGTTTATAAAGCATTTAATAGACCACCATAGAGAACTAGTGGGAGGCATTCGGACTGGTGAATCAACAATTGTGCAGAACTGCAACGTAGTCGGAATAAGTATTTTCCAAAACCAGGCAAATGCCCTCAAGGAGCTGAATAAATCAACTGTTTTGGCTGCTAACCTATTTGTTCACCTTGAGGTCTATGGTTCATGTCTGTTGAGTCACATGACATGGAGATCAGGTGGATTCCAGATGTATGATGTTTCAGTCAACAATTCAAAAAGTATCTCTTTACCGAGACATTTCCCTGACTATTGATACCCATTCATCGCATTTGATCTTATCATTTTGTTCTATTGATCTGGCTTTATTCTGAAACTTGTTTTGTTTGTGAATAGCCCTGGTAGTTCTTTTTGAAATGGAAGACAATATATAAATTCTTTTAATGATATAAATATTTATTTATTTATTCTAGCCAAAGAACGTTCAAATTCTTTTTGGAAGCTGATCCAGTTAGAATATTTTATACAATGAAACTCATATCAAGATCCCCAGGAATGACACTTGGGGGCAAAGACAATATAACAACTTGTTTCTTTGTTTTAATATTAATATAATTTACATTTCACCTTTTCAGCATACAACAGCATTCAAGACAGCTGAAAATGCTATAAAATAATTTAAAAAACCGTACCAAAACCCAACAAACATTGAAGTTTTGGAAATATTGAATGCAATATTGAAGTCAAATGTTAATAAATTTATTTCCATCCTAATGCATGCCCTATAGGTTTTCACTGGGGTTCAGTGTAAATCATGAAAAAGCTTATGTAGAGTCTGCCTATTGGTAAGCACCAGGGACACCCGCAACAGTCAGCCTCCCACTGATTTTATAACTATTCTGGAAACACACACACAGGGAGAGAGCCCCCCTTTTTTACTTTTTCAGGGGGCAGGATATGTGAATCAACATTCAACTTACTGTTATGCCTGCATGTAAAGCAAGTTTCAAAGCTAAGATCACTCCATGGGCAAGTGAGATAACTGTAACCGCTATTAAAATCCTGTGCCCATTGTTACCCAACAATTGCCCGAAAGACAATAAAAAATATAGGAAGGTATGGTTGAGCAGACCAAAGTCCACCTAGCTCAGAATTCTGTTTTCAACAGTGGTCAGTCCAGTACTTCTGGGGAAAATGTATATTAGCAGTAAAATGTAAAATCACTTATATTCTGACTGCTCGTCAGCTTGCAGATTCCATTAAACCTCATTTTCTATTCTAAATATCTCAAAGTCAAATTAAATGTGATAGCAGTGAGCCCAGGTCATGGTCTGAAGCCCATTATTCAGCAACTATGCAGGTTTGTCCAGTGTCTAGATGAGGCATTGCAGCTCCCTGGGGGAAAAGATGACTTGTTGTAAATACAATCAGTAAATAGTTGTGACATTGACAGAGCCATCTCTTAAAATGTGGGCCTTACCCAATCATGCATAAAACAGGTGTAAGTGAGGTTGGTTTGATGAGAAAAGGGGCATGGGAGGTGGACTCTCTCTGTGACCAACATAAATCTCTTCACAACCCTGCCCCCTGGCACTTCTCTCTAGCTAGGCTCACTTTTGGAGGGGAAAGGGGAAGAGGTTAAGTGGAAAGACAGATAGATAGATAGATAGATAGATATATTTATTACGGCTATTGGCCCATCAGTAGTAATGTACGGAAGTGAGAGCTGGACCATCAAGAAGGCTGATCGCCGAAGAATTGATGCTTTTGAATTATGGTGATGGAGGAGACTCTTGAGAGTCCCATGGACTGCAAGAAGATCAAACCTATCCATTCTCAAGGAAATCGGCCCTGAGTGCTCACTAGAAGGACAGATCCTGAAGTTGAGGCTCCAGTACTTTGGCCACCTCATGAGAAGAGAAGACTCCCTGGAAAAGACCCTGATGTTGGGAAAGATGGAGGGCACAAGGAAAAGGGGACGACAGAGGATGAGATGGTTGGACAGTGTTCTCGAAGCTACTAACATGAGTTTGGCCAAACTGCGAGAGGCAGTGGAGGATAGGCGTGCCTGGCGTGCTCTGGTCCATGGGGTCACGAAGAGTCGGACATGACTGAACGACTGAACAACAACAACAACAATTGGGCCATCATACAACAATTTCTCAAGACAATATATAAATACACTTAAAACTTCCAGCTTTAAAACATCCAAAAACTTGGGAAGATGCAGTACAGTACAATACAGTGAATTTGCGAGATAAAACATTCCCTCTGTTCAGAAATATATACAGGACATCAATATGGTATCGCATAATTGCGATCATAATTTAAAAAGGTTATCCGAGCCGCACGGAAGTCCGTTTTTCTTCTTTTAGGGATAGGGCGCTGATCAGAAATCTAGCAACCGAAAGTGATCTTAAAGGGTCTTCATCATTCAGCAGGTATCTCAGCTTGGTTAGGTTAAGTGGGAAAATATGGAGAAGTAATCTTCAGGAGAACATCTCCTCCTTGTGACCTTTTGCTACATCCCCATTTAAACGTGTGTGCACAAACATACACACAGTTTAATTATTGTTACAGGTAGGTAGTCGTGTTGGTCTGCCATAGTAAAAAAAAGAAATAAAAAAATTAAAAATTCCTTCCAGTAGCACCTTAGAGACCAACTAAGTTTGTTCTTGGTATGAGCTTTCATGTGCATGCACACTTCTTTTAATTATTAAAAGTGCAAAAAGATAAAATGATCAAATCAGATGAGCCACCAAACTAACAAGCAATTATTACAGAAGGTCATGTTTGGGTATAAATACAGAAATACAACAAAACTAAAGCAAAAAAAATTAGGAAATGCCCCTTGACACTGCTATTTATTGGTATTTTTTCCTGCACTGCAGGGAGTTGGACTAGATGACCCTCAGGGATCCTTCCAACTCTACAGTTCTATGATTTGTTAAATTTATTTCTCATCTTTATCCATCAGCTTGCTGAAGACAATGATGAACGGAGAAAAACAGTCCATACTTGTTTCCCACTTGGCAGGGGGTTGGACTGGATGGCCCTTGTGGTCTCTTCCCACTCTATGAATCTATACTTGAATCAGGATTTCAAGAGACTCTTGCTTAGAGTGATAGGCCTGCCAGCACATCTAGGTCGGGTCTTAAAGACAAGGTTGTTCCACTGCTATAAAAATAAACCTGATTTAAGACTCTATTGACTATCCAGAAATCCTCAACAAACACTTTGATACTTGGATTGCTGTTAGCATTCACTTTCCCTAGTCATTGTGAATTAAGTGCTTCTCACCAATGTGCCTCTCCATTGCCTTTTCACAGTGCCACAGTCAATGAGCACAACATGTATAAAGTAAAAGGCTAATACATCTCTTGATATCCAGCTGATATATTATTCATTTATAAAAGTTAAAAAAAAATACCTATAACCAAATAGAGATGCATCTGGATATTAAAATGTGATGTATCTAATATCTGTATCTCTTGATACATCACTTGTGATGTTAATGAAGAAATATAACCTTATACTAGAGATATAGGACACATAAATTTGGGATTGGGCTTCTTAATAGGACAGTTAATCCATGTATAATCCTTCCTTAAATTAAATTCCAGTGCAATGTGACAGGATCTTGCTTGGAATTAACATTGCAATCTCCTGATCCATCTGTGAGTTCACACTTATTAGTGCAGAAATAGATATAAAGCAACTACTGTGGTCACGAAGATCATTAAGAATCTGCACAGAACACAAATCTCTGCAGTGAACTGGCAGGTTTTTGTTCTCCATGTGTTCACTACTCATTTTTTAAAGATACAGCATCTTTTTAAAAGTGCCAGATAAAACTTTGATGTTACAGTTGAATGGAGTGACATTTATTGCAGATGGTTTACGTAATAAAACATGACAAGCTATCTAGATACACTGATTAATGACAACCTCAACTGTGCAGTAATTTGAAGATGGATGCTTTGAACATGGGAAAGTATTTTCTTCTTCTTGTGTTTTTCACTCAAACACTTCAAAAAGAGATTTTCAAATTCAACACTTTCCCCCCCTGTATCTGCTTCACACATCCCAGGAAAAATATTTTAGCTATCATTAGCAAAAGCACAGTTAAAACTGTATCTCAGGCATGTCCAACAGGTAGATCGTGATATACCGGTAGATCACTGGACGTCTGTGGTAGATCACCGGTAGATCAGTGGCTCCCCCCAAAGAAGCAAAAAAACTTTGGCTCCCCTAAAAAAAACCTCAACGTCTTTGCCCTGCACCCCTAAAATGACCTGAACCACCAAACAGGGCTTTCCTTCCTAAAAAAAGCTCAATGTTGCTTTCCTCCTCCCTAAAGAAGCTCAACAACTTTTACGTGAACCCCTAAAAAACAGGGCTTTCCTTCCAAAAAAAAGCTCAACAAAAAAGCTCAATAAAAAGCTATTATCATATATGAATTCATAAACTCTAACTTGTCTTCATCACAAAATCGAAAATTCTTTCTAGTAGCACCTTAGAGACCAACTGAGTTTGTTCCTGGTATGAGCTTTCGTGTGCATGCACACTTCTTCATCACATTCATCTGCTCTGCTCTTTTTGCTTAATTTGTGATCTTTGACTTCTTTCTCGTAACGGTGAGCAACACGCTTCATGTATTTGGTCATCTTGGAAGTGTTGACCACCAGCGTGTAGACCATCTTGTCCACGTTGTTGGTGTATTCCCCATTCACTTTGGTAGCAACTGGAAATGCAGGTGCCTGGACAGTTTTCCTACAGGGCTGAGAAAAATGGAAAAAACGGGGAGTAATACTTCGCATCAAAAGCAATTTACAAGTTAAATAGTGTTGCCATCTCTTTCACTGACCATGCTGTTATGCCTTTTAAGAGGAATTTGATGTCTGAAATCCCAGTACTCCTGGTCTTAGACTGCTGTCCTGGATTTGACCCTGTGGCATAAAAAACAACACCTGCTCCTCCTTCCCTTTGGCTTTATGGTAGTATGCTCATTGGTCCTCTATCTGCTATTCTGTGAAAGCTGAGCTTATTAGATGGCAAAATCACTTGATTCTTTGAAATATAGGTAGGTATAAGTAGGTAAAAGTATATGTTAGGCACATATTTAGCCAGCTCACTGTAGTTAGAGTCCCAGGTGGTTCAGTTGTTCATAATTTAGTTTTTTGTGTACAAAGCGCACATTGGGCATATCTACACACTAGACTATACATGGTTTTGTCTTTGCAAAGAATTAGTGAAATCACACTAGTTCTGTGAGTACTAAGGATCTCTAACAGAATTGTCAGCTCCAACTACAACTCCCAGGATTCTGTAGAGGAAATTGATGTTAAATAAAAGGAGTGCATTTATAGTGTGGCTGTGCTCACCTTGTCCTGACATGTGTTACTTAGAAAGTACTTCTGACTGGGAAGGAGGAGGGGATCAGCATTAAGTCCCATGGTTTGTTTTTTTACATATATATTTTCTATTAAATTAGAATCTGAGTTAAATTAAAGCTAGAGAGCCAGACAATGTTCTAATTGAGAATATCTTACCGTTGTGGGTTTCGCCAGTCTCAGTTTCTGTTCCAGTTTGATGAACAGGTAGTGGACCACTCACTATGAGGAATGCTACCTTACAACCTGCATATAGAACTTCTAGAGACTCTTTGGAGAGTCCCAAGCCAGTAAAGCAATGGTATGCTTGAAACTTCAAATCACAAAAACAGTTAGATTCCTCTTTAGTCGCCAGTAGTTCCAAATCCTGTGGAGTCATTTCCCAACCAACTCTTGCCCAATCTGGTCGTTCACAAAAGCCAAAAACATCTTGAAACAACAAGACTGTCCAAAGGAGAGAAACCTGACAAGGACCTTGAGAAAACATTCTGTGAAATTTTCAGCAAGAAATGTCTTCTGCTAATTGATGTTCCCTGTGTAGGAACCGTAGCAAATAACCGTAGCAAATACACGTTGTCTAAAAAAAGATTTAAATAAATCAAATAAATCTTTCCATCATGACCAAGCTTTCAGCCTGAGCACTGGAGAGATTTGAATGCAGGCAATATAATCAACCCATCAGCTGGGGGAGGGTTCAGTGATGTCATAAAGGGGGATCCTGATCTTTATATATGAAAGCTTCGATGATGTCATTATGATTGCAAGATTTTTCTCAGTAGCACTTTTCTCAGTGCAAGGTGTGGAGAGTTTATAAAACTGGGAATGTTCAAAATCTTACTGTATATTTGTCAGATAATACAGGGGGACATGGGTGGCGCTGTGGGCTAAACCACTGAGCCTCTTGGACTTTCAACAGTTTGAATCTGTGCAATGGGGTGAGCTCCCATTGCTCTGTCCCAGCTTCTGCCGATCTAGCACTGGACCCCCTGATGGGTCAAGATTGGCCGGCAGGCTGTAAATTCCACATTCCTACCCAAAAATATATCAGATAACATCCATGGGATGATGAAACTAGGCACCAACAGAGTGAATCTCAGATTCCCAAAGAGATTGACATGCGCAGGCCATCTAAGGTAGCAATCCTATCCACTGATTTCTGGAAGCAAAACCTATAGGATATGGAGAATCAGGGGAGGCAGCCTGCTATATTAGTTCTTTTCTCAACATGGGGCAACCAATGCAGCCAATGGGACAAAACCTCCAAACCAAAACCTGGCAATCCAAAGAACTATACCACCTAATAGACTTTTATAAAAACAACAAACCTCTGTCAACACAAGAAATACAGGACAAATTAGAAGACACCCAAATGCCCTGGTTAACACAACACCAACTACATGCCATATTAAACAATCCAACAGTAAATTCAGCAGCAACCAGACCCCTGACAACCTTCGAAAACCTCATCCTAATGACAAAGGGAAGCGATAGAGGGCTGGTATCCGCAATTTGTAAAATACTACTCAAAAATTCCACGAACTCCCTAGACACAATCAAAAAACAATGGGAGGATGACATAGGATACGAAATCAACTCCACCTAATGGAACAGAATGTGGTCTAAACCCCCCCCCCTTTAAATCCATATCAACAAAAAGAAGAGAACTCACCCTAAAACTAACCTACAGATGGTATCTAACGCCTAGAAAATTAGCGCTAATACGCCCAGAAACCTCACCAAAATGCTGGAGAGGGTGCACATCCACAGGCACATACTTCCACATGTGGTGGGAGTGCCCCAAAATCCAAACATTCTGGACAACAACCACATGAGAAATATGTAAAATAACCAAGCAAGTGCTAGAAATCACCCCAGAATTGATCTTACTAAACATCTTCCAAGACAATAATGCCCACTTACAACACAAAGAACTCATAATCCATCTACTCTCAGCATCCAGAAACATCATAACCAGACACTGGAAAGACCTGTCAGGAGTAAACATGGACCAATGGTACGAAGCAGTATGGGAAACAGCCCTACTAGAAAAACTAACCAGTAAACTGAAACTGACACGGGGACAAACTGAAGAAGACACCTTCACCCCGGTATGGTTCCCCTTCATCACATACACAGCCCAACAAGACAATGACAAAAATCTACCGACAGCATACAAATCAATATGGCTAACCTGACCCAAGATACCCACCAACCCCACTCACACAGGAAACCAAGGGTCACCACAGCCAACCACAGACGAACAACCACATCCCAAGCCAGCTCCGACCTCTCTCACCGCCAAACGAGCACAAGCAAACAACAGAGAACCTACATAAACAATGCTGACACCAAACCCTACTCATATCAAATAAAAAAGAAACACAGTCACCCCGCCCCACCTACCTCCCCGTCCCACCCACTTCTTCCCCCCTTCCCCCCCTTTCTTTTCTAATGTCTCACCAACACTGACTTGTAAAAATGTTACATGGAAAAACTTGAGAGAGACATTGTACTACCGTTGAAAATCTTTAATAGAAATATTTAAAATGGAAAAAAAGAAATCAAAGTTAAGATACAAATTAAATTCCTAAAGTTCTACTTTTATTCTACTATTATTATATATGAATTCATAAACTCTACATTTTCATTAAATTCATCTGCTCTTCTCTTTTTGCGTAATTTGTGCTCTTTGACTTCTTTCTCGTAACCGTGAGCAACACGCTTCATGTATTTGGTCATCTTGGAAGTGTTGACCACCAGCTTGTAGACCATCTTGTCCACGTTGTTGGTGTATTCCCCATTCACTTGGGTAGCAACTGGAAATGCAGGTGCCTGGACAGTTTTCCTACAGGGCTGAGAAGAATGGAAAAAACGGGGTAATACTTTGCATCAAAAGCAATGTACAAGTTAAATAGTGTTGCCATCTCTTTCACTGACCCTGCTGTTATGCCTTTTAAGAGGAATTTGATGTCTGAAATCCCAGTACTCCTGGTCTTAGATTGCTGTCCTGGATTTGACCCTGTGGCATAAAAAACAACACCTGCTCCTCCTTCCCTTTGGCTTTATGGTAGTATGCTCATTGGTCCTCTATCTGCTATTCTGTGAAAGCTGAGCTTATTAGATGGCAAGACCACTTGATTCTTTAAAATATAGGTAGGTATAAGTAGGTAAAAGTATATGTTTAGCACATATTTAGCCAGCTCACTGTAGTTAGAGTCCCAGGTGGTTCAGTTGTTCATAATTTAGTTTTTTGTGTACAAAGCACACATTGGGCATATCTACACACTAGACTATACATGGTTTTGTCCTTGCAAAGAATTAGTGAAATCACACTAGTTCTGTGAGTACTAAGGATCTCTAACAGAATTGTCAGCTCCAACTACAACTCCCAGGATTCTGTAGAGGAAATTGATGTTAAATAAAAGGAGTGCATTTATAGTGTGGCTGTGCTCACCTTGTCCTGACATGTGTTACTTAGAAAGTACTTCTGACTGGGAAGGAGGAGGGGATCAGCATTAAGACCCATGGTTTGTTTTTTAACATATATATTTTCTATTAAATTAGAATCTGAGTTAAATTAAAGCTAGAGAGCCAGACAATGTTCTAATTGAGAATATCTTACCGTTGTGGGTTTCGCCAGTCTCAGATTCTGTTCCAGTTTGATGAACAGGTAGTGGACAACTAAACCACTCACTATGAGGAATGCTACCTTACAACCTGCACACATAACTTCTAGAGACTCTTTTGAGAGTCCCAAGCCAGTAAAGCAATGGTATGCTTGAAACTTCAAATCACAAAAACAGTTAGATTCCTCTTGAGTCGCCAGTAGTTCCAGATCCTGTGGAGTCATTTCCCAACCAACTCTTGCCCAATCTGGTCGTTCACAAAAGCCAATAACATCTTGAAACAACAAGACTGTCCAAAGGAGAAAAACCTGACAAGGACCTTGAGAAAACATTCTGTGAAATTTTCAGCAAGAAATGTCTTCTGCTAATTGATGTTCCCTGTGTAGGAACTGTAGCAAATAACCGCAGCAAATACACGTTGTCTAAAACAAGATTCAAATAAATCTTTCCATCATGACCAAGCTTTCAGCCTGAGCACTGGAGAGATTTGAATGCAGGCAGTATAATCAACCCATCAGCTGGGGGAGGGTTCAGTGATGTCATAAAGGGGGATCCTGATCTTTATATATGACAGCTTCTATGATGTCATTATGATTGCAAGATTTTTCTCAGTAGCACTTTTCTGGTCTAAACCACTGAGCCTCTTGGACTTTCCACAGTTTGAATCTGTGCGATGGGGTGAGCTCCCATTGCTCTGTCCCAGCTTCTGCCGATCTAGCACTGGACCCCCTGATGGGTCAAGATTGGCCGGCAGGCTGTAAATTCCACATTCCTACCCAAAAATATATCAGGTAACATCCATGGGATGCTGAAACTAGGCACCAACAGAGTGAATCTCAGATTCCCAAAGAGATTGACATGTGCAGGCCATCTAAGGTAGCAATCCTATCCACTGATTTCTGGAAGCAAAACCTAGTGTATCTGAACATAAGTTCCTTTAACAGAAAATCAAAACTGTATTAAACTCTCTGTTCTTCCACATGTTTTCTCCTGGAAAAAAATGTTTGTTTGTGACCTGAAACCTAGATGTATAATTTCAAGGCAGCAAGATGTATAATTGAATGTTTCCCTCATGGCAAATAAATCCCTACACATCTAAAATCAAGCAAGCCAGTGAAAAGATCATTCTAGGTCCTTTCACACCCACACACCCTTAGTCTGAAGCAATGGATTTTCGGAATAGATTTACCGTGATCTGGTGCAAAATAGGCTATGGGTATGCTTAACCAGAGCTGGCCCTTGCAAGATTCAGGTGGCAAATTCTGCGGGGCATATAGTGGCTAGGAATGTGTGCCATGTGGTGTTAGCTGCTTGCAGTCCTAGGGTGCATTGGAGGACTGTATTCTAGCACGGTTCAGCTACAAGTCTAGTCAGATTTCGTGCACAGAATGGGGACTGCACCATCTTGTCTTTCACCCTGGGCAGCAAAATGGCTTTGGACCAGAGGCGGAGGAAGCCGCTTGGCTGCCTGGGGCGGCAAACCTGGGGGCACCCAGGGGCGTGGTTTTGCTCCGTGGAGCGCATGCGTCATGACGCTGCACATGCGCACTGCAGGCAGGCCTCGGGACAGCCTCGCTCTGTGGCTTGAGAACCAAAAAGATCCCCAAACCAGGAGGCTGCTGTTTGGGGTGGAGGGGAGTTGCTGGATGCAGGTAGGACTCCGGGCAGGAAGGAGAAGGCAGAGAGAGCAAGGGAGTTTTTCTTACCGGCTCTCGGTGGGGCGAGCAGGAGGAGGGAGAGAGGAAAAGAGTGTGCAAACGAGCCACCCGCCACCACAGCTGGGCCAATGAGCGAAGTCCCGTTCTGCTTTTGGTTTTTTTTGCCTTTGCCGCCCCCCCCCTTCTCTCCTCCTTTGCCTCTCCCGCTTCCATCTCTCTGCTGCTGCGCCTGGATTGATCTGGTCTCACTGGCGTCAGAGCGTCGGAGCCACCCAGCCTCCACTTACCCCGCTGCCAATATGCAACACACACACACACACGCTCTCACACACACACGTGCGCTCTTTCTCTCTCTCTCTAGGCCAAGTTAGGGATCCTCTCCAAATGCCCGCCTCCGCTCCTACAAGGAAGGTACTGCTGGCTTGGTTGCAGAAACCTCTTGTCTTTTATTCTGCCCACCCCCCCTCGCTCCTTCCCTCTTTCCCTCCCTCTCCTCCACATCCCGCCCCCAAGGAGGATTCTCGGCCGCGGCTGGGGCGGGCGGCCTGCGGCGGGTTTGGAGCTCCGCCAGAGACCATCGGCGGAGGGCGGCGAGCAGAGCAGGGCAAGGCTTTCATGTTGTCGTTTTCAGCTCCCTGCCGTTTCCGTGCGGGTTAGGTGGCCATCCGCAGGGCTGCAGCCTCGTCCCTCCGAGAGCAACAGGTCCCGAGGCTCTGGAAACAAGCTCCATGGCTTGCCCGGGGCCCAACAGTGGTGCGAGTCACTTCGGCACTGTGGAGCGGGGTGGGGTGTGCACCGAGTGTCACCCACTTCCAGGGTGGAACCCGGGGCGCACCACCCCCAATGCCCCGACCTTGCTACGCCACTGCTTTGGCCACTCCTGTGCTTAACTACTGAATGGTACAGCATGTGCAACAGTAAAAGCCTCTTCACTGAGAATTCAAAATCTTGAAAATACACATAGGCTGCCACCCACTGTCCTAGCTCTATTGCTTGAAATTAACTACTGAATTAACAACCTAGTTCAATCTTAATATGTAAAGGTAAATGTAAAGGACAGTTAAGTCCAGTCGCGAATGGCTCTGGGGTTGCAGTGCTTATCTCGCTTTAATGGCCGAGGGAGCTGATGTTTGTCCGCAGACAGTTTTTCCGAGTCATGTGGCCAGCATGACTAAGCCGCTTCAGGTGAAACCAGAGCAGCGCACGGAAACGCCGTTTACCTTCCCGCTGGAGTGGTGCCTATTTATCTACTTGCACTCTGATATGCTTTTGAACTGCTAGGTTGGCTAGAGCTGGGACTGAGCAACGGGAGCTCACCCCATCGCGGGGATTTGAACCGCCAACCTTCTGATCGGCAAGCCCTAGGCTCTGTGGTTTAGACCACAGCACCACCCGCGTCCCGTGTGTAGTACATGTATATAGTTGAATGAGATTTCACTCAACTAAATACAAGCACTCCTCCTTAACTAGGTGAAACCAGTTACATACAAGGACAGATGCAAGGGAAGTGAAGGTACTGCAGAAAGGAAAGCTGCAGAAAATGTGCATTCTCCAATTCTATAATTTAATTTTAGCAATTTTCCTAGTTGAACTGGAATTCAGGAGTGGAACTCGGGGCTGAGAGAACCAAATAAATGAATGGAACTCTGCAAAATCAGTCATTCCTAACCAATAACTGTACATCCTGAGCTTATGGATGGCACCCCTGAGGCATCACACTGTCAAATGCCATGCTGGAAATGGTGTGATGTAACCATGTATTGAACTAATGTGTAACTCCGGGTAGAGGTTAAATATTCCTCGTACCACTTCCAGTGCCCTACTGTTATGTCGCAGAAATTAGCTGATTACTAGCTCCAGGAGACCAAAGAGAAAGCATGCAAGCAAGAAAGAAAAGATTTAAGTTGTAAGAGAGGCATGGCAATATTGAGGATAAAAAGGCTGTCCCTGATGTTTATCGTCAAATTCAATTACTCTGGGAAATATGTTTAAAACATTGAAAGCTCAGAAGTCTCTGTCCTTCAGAGTTTCTCTTTCTTGCTTTTTTGTGGTAGTTTTTTCATCGGAATTTGATGAGTTAGGGGTAAAAAGGATCCTTCAGTATTCATAGGCAATGCACATACATTAAAAATAATGAAATTGCTCTGCATATAGTAGCTTACCTAGCAGATTGTCACAGCGTGCATTCTCATTAGGGTGCCTGCTTGAAGCCTTGAATCCTGGCATCAGGCAATACAGGAATTTCCAGGTGTGAAAAGCCAGACACAGGTATTTATCTTCATTTCTAAACTGCTGTTCAGAGCACTGTGACATCCACAGAACTTTGTTTTCAACAAATATAGGAGGTCCAGATTTTCACATACTGCCAATTTCCTTCTTGTCCATGCAGCCTTTAAATGAACAACTTAAGATTCTCTGGCTGTTTCTGAGTTTCTCGGAGTAGAAGTGTATTATTTACATTATCTGTGATAGCTAAATGGAGTTGCCATGTTAAGAGGAACCAGTTCTTTTGAGTACAAGATGCTGGGAGAAAGCAACAGGGAGAAAGCTGCCTTTGTACCCTCTTTGTGAGATTCCCAGAAGCACTTGGCTGGTTACAGCTGAAAACAAGACTGTAGACTAGATGGGCCATTGAGTCTTATCCAGAAGAACTCCTGTTCTGTTAAAGTACTGTGGTGAGTGAAGAGCTAACCAGGCAAAGGGCCTTCTCGATAGTGGCACCCACCCTATGGAACGCCCTCCCACCAGATGTCAAGGAAATAAACGACTATCTGACTTTTAGAAGACATCTGAAGGCAGCCCTGTTTAGGGAAGTTTTTAATGTTTGATGTTTGATCGTGTTTTTAATATTCTATTGGGAGCCGCCCAGAGTGACTGGGAAAACCCAGCCAGATGGTCGGAGTATAAATTATTATTATTATTATTATTATTATTATTATTATTATTAGTGGAGGCCATCTGCCTCCGAGGGCTGTAGGGAAAAGAATGTTTGCGGGCCCAGGCACAGGGCCCAATCCAATTCAATGCCTTATCCACCAACAAGTGGTGACAATTGCTATGAGGTACTCAAAACCCTCCCAATGGGCCCAACTTACCTGCAGGTAAATCCCTCCCTGGCCCTGAATACAGTGACATAATATTATTTCTGCTGTTGTTAAGATGGCCAGGGTGGCAGCAGTGGCAGTGACTTCTTCTCACCAAAATCTCTCAAGATCTCATGCACTCAATGAGCTCCCAAAACAGCTCTGTGAGATCTCATAAGAGCTCTTGAAAATATTGTGACATCTCACCAAAACCCACTGTCACACAACCTAGGTGGGGGAGGAATGAGGATTTGGTGGGGAGTCCATGGGACTTTCAAGAGTCTCCTCCAGCACCATATTCAAAAGCATCAATTCTTCGCTGATACAAGTGTATCTGAAGAAGTGTGCATGCACACGAAAGCTCCTACCAATAACAAACTTAGTCGGTCTGTAAGGTGCTACTGGAAGGGATTTTTAAATATATTTTTATTTTGTTTTGACTACGGCAGACCAACACGGCTACCTACCTTTTAATCCTTAGAACTGTAGCAGAGGCTTGTGCTGGGCTGAACGCTGAAATGTCTAATGACTATAATTGGCTTAAGATCAGGGGTGGGAAACTTTTGGTCTTCCACATGTTCATAGAATCATGGAACTGTAGAGTTGGAGGGTCATCTAGTCCAACGGCTTAGGACCCTCGTACTTAAGGGACCGCCTCTCCTGGTATGTCCCATGTAGGACCTTAAGGTCCTCAAATAATAATCTTTTGGAGGTCCCGAGCAACAAAGATGCTAGGTTGGCCTCAACTAGGGCCAGGGCCTTCTCAATATTGGCCCCGACTTGGTGGAACAGTCTGTCACAAGAGACCAGGGCCCTGCGGGATTTGGCATCTTTCCGCAGGGCCTGCAAGACGGAGCTGTTCCACCTGGCCTTTGGGTTGGTTTCTGTTTAATATTTATGCTTCATTCTTTTATTGGTGGGTTATTTTGAAATTGAGACCGCAGTTTTAATTGAATTTTTAAATTTGTATTTTAATCTGTTATTTTAAATTGATTGTGTTTATGTTTTTTTGTGTTTTTTTGCTGTGATTTTAATTGGTGTTAGCCGCCCTGAGCCTGGTTTTTTTTTGGCTGGGAAGGGCGGGGTACAAATAAAAATATTATTATATTATTATTATTAACCCTCTGCGATGCAGGAATCTTTTGACCCATGTAGGGGCTTGAACCCACAACTCTGAGCTTAAGAGTCTCTTGCTCTGCTGACTGAGCCATCCTGAGTTACGAGGCCATAAAGAATAACCTATTTGTGTTATGAATACTGCTACTCCTTTATCACAGGTATGGGGAAGTGTTGGCCTTCCTGGTCTTGCTGAACTACAACTCCCATCTTCCCTGGCTATTCTTCCTGGGGCTGATGGAGATGGTAGTTCAACAACATTTGGAGAGCCACAGCTGCTTTAGTTGATGCATTTCCATAATTCAATCCAAGGTGTGAGGGCTCATATACCTGAAGGTGTTGGCCCTCTAAAGCCTGTTCCCCGCCTCTCTTGTTTGAGCAAATGGCACTTCTTGCATGATGTTTTCTCTGCTACCAAGATTTCCCAGCTGGATGAGGGGAGTCCACATGCAAAGTCCTCATACTTGGCTAGTGTGGGATTCTGGTCAACAAGGCTTTACACAACCATATGCCCAAACTCTGTATGTGTGCTTCAGGGTTTTTTTTCTGCCTCTCTTCCTCTCCCTACACCATTGCAGGGACCCACTTTGGCACTCCCCCTCCCATTTAGGTACCCAGCATGGGTGGTTATGCAAATGAACCTCTGTTTAAATAATCCTGACTAATAAAACGTGTAACTACAAACTCTTAATTGTTTACACGAAAGCATGTTTTCTGCTTTCATTGAGCCTAGAATGCAAAATAAACAGTGATTAAACTGAATATGATATCATAAAGCATCTGATTTGCTTAAAAAAAAAAGATGCGCTGCCAGCATTTTAATCATTTGGCTACGTTATAATCTCTTTGTGATGCTGTAATTTTTCCCCTTTTATCTGCAGAAGTATATATAACTCTGTCGTTTAAGGCTGAATTATCCCCAGTTGAGAAAAATGCAGTTTTGTAAATTTCCTCATGGATTATCTGTTGCAGAATCAAAATGCTTCGGGGTATATTTGTCTCTTTTCTCATTGCAAAATTTGGAGAAACACAAGTTGTGAAGAATGGCTATAATTCAGTTTTTGTATCGTTTAGTAAAGCACAAGTTGGGTAGGTTCGTCCATGAATGCCAAGTGGTACAGGTATTTCGTATGACTTTTTCCTCTACTGTTTTTATTTTGTCTTGAGAGGTCAAAAAGCACTGGCATTAATCCAAGACGACTTTGTGGACTGACAGACTTGAAAACCTCTCACCGGGAGTCCAGTTTCCCCATGGAATTCCACTCGTGGTATCAAAACTCTTCCCGTTTCCCTCTGAAATCCTTGCATGTTTTGCCAGAAGTTCCGAATTTGCTTTGCAATCTGGCTTTAGGTGAACTTCAGCAAATATACATAAAGTCAAATTACAACAGGGGGAGAAAAAATTCAGCCCTACCAATAGAAGAGGAAAGGTGAACAGGGAGAGTCTCTGAACGGAAGGCGCTGATTCAAATATGCTCTTGCTTGAGCATTGTTTATACTCTAATTTTGGTTGTGACTGCCAGATGTTTGACACCATCCTCTGTCACATTCTCTCTGTGTTGGGAATGTGTGCTTCTCCATACCGGAGTGCTGGGAATTGTGCATAGTACGGCAAGGTACCTCAGCTCTCACCATCTGGTACTGCAGACTGCAATCCCTCCTCCCACACGCAGGCAATTCACTTTCCAGTTACATTTCTGCACTTTTTCACATAGGTTTTCTTTAGAACATTATTGTCCCAGAATTTTGACAACTCGGGCACAGGGTAGATTGTATAGTTCTCCTCTCTGCTCCCCGATAAATCTAGATACACACACTGAACTCTCAAAATTAGTTACAGGTGGGTAGCCGTGTTGGTCTGCCATAGTCGAAACAAAATAGAAAATTCTTTCCAGTAGCACCTTAGAGACCAACTGAGTTTGTTCTTGGTATGAGCTTTTGTGTGCATGCACACTTCTTCAGATACACTGAAACAGAAGTCACCAGACCCTTATATATAGTGAGAGAGTGGGGAGGAGTATTACTCAGAAGGATGGTGGGAATGGGTGATCAGCTGATAGGTGTGGAAAACCTGTTGACGACTCTTAACGGCTGCAATTAGTCTTGCAGGGAAAGGCAAGGGGTGAGATGGCTAAAGATAGCTTTGTTATGTATAATGAGATAAGAATCCATTGTTCAGACCAGGTTTCTCCATGGTTTTAAGTTTGGTGATTAGTTGCAATTCAGCCACTTCTCTTTCCAGTCTATTTTTGAAATTCCTTTGTATTAAGACAGCTACTTTGAGCTCCTGTATAGAATGTCCTGGGAGATTGAAGTGTTCTCCTACTGGTTTCTCTGTCTTGTGATTCCTGATATCAGATTTATGTCCATTTATCCTTTGGCGTAGGGTTTGGCCTGTTTGTCCAATATAGAGAGCTGAAGGGCACTGTTGGCATTTGATTGCATACACAATGTTGGAAGATGAGCAATTAAATAGTCCTGAGATGGTATGTTTGATGTTGTTGGGACCAGTAATGGTGTTGTCCAGGTTTATGTGGCAGCAAAGTTGGCATCTGGGTTTATTGCAGGCTCTGGTACCAGTGTCCATGTTGAGTCCTGTTGTTGTATTATTGTGGGTGAGGAGTTGTTTAAGATTGGGTGGCTGTCTGTAGGCGATGAAGGGTCTTCCTCCCAGAGCTTGAGAAAGAGAACTGTCATTGTCTAGGAGAGGTTGTAGATCTCTGATGATGCGTTGTACTGTTTTAATTTGGGAGTTGTATGTGATTACTAGTGGTGTTCTGTTATTTTCTTTTTTGGGTCTGTCTTGCAGCAAGTTCTCTCTGGGTATCAGTCTGGCTCTGCTGATCTGTTGTTTAGATATTTTGTAAACATATTCCTTCAAAATAATTTGTCTCAATTGACTTTTTATTTTAATTTATTGGATTTATATACCGCCCTATACCTGGAGGTCCCAGGGCAGTTCACAGAACAGAATGTATGGTTTTGTGAACATATGAAAACGTTTTTGAAATTGTGAGAGAGCCTACTCTTATTTGTTACATTTATAGCCCACTTTTCAAGACATTCAAGGTGGTGTATGTGCTTCTCCTACTTCACAATAATCCTGTGACATAGATTAGGCTGAGAGAGTGTTACTGGCCCAAGGTTACTCAGTTAGCTTGATGACTGTGTGGGGATTTGAACTGAGATATTTGAACCTCAACCTTCCCAGGCTGACAAACTTTTTTTTGGTGATCACTCGTAGCCGAGTAAGATTGTCTTCCATGAACACGGTCTTAACAGTTAGTCCATAAGTGACTGTGGAGGCCAATTCCACAGTGGGGACACAGGTTTCTGGGTAGGAGTTGATCACAGTGAGCATGTTTCTTCCTTTGGTTGTGAGTTTGAGCATCTTCAAAGTCCGTGACACTTTTGGTAAAGGCTGTTTTCCAAATGCAGTATTCGCAGGCCAGTGTTTCCCAGTTGTCAGTGTTTATACTACATTTTTCGGATTTGCCTTGAGAGAGTCTTTAAACCTCTTCTGTTGATCACCACCATTACACTTTCCACTTTTAAGTTTGGAATAGAGTATTTGCTTTGGAAATGATAATCAGGCATCCACACAACATGACCAGTCCAACGAAGTGGATGTTGAAGAATCATTGCTTTGACACCAGTGATCTTTGCTTCTTCCAGTTCACCTGTCTTGCCAAGTGATGTGTAAATGGTTTGGAGACACCATTGATGGAATCTGTTGAGGAGATAGCATTTATATGTGTTCCATGTTTCACAAGCATACAGCAAGGTTAGCAGTACAATAGCTTTGTAAACAAGCATTTTGGTTTCCCTGCGAATGTCCCAGTCCACAAACACTCTGCACTTCAATCGGGAGAAAGCTGCACTCGCAGAGCTCAGACAATGCTGGATTTCGGCATCAATGTTGGCCATTGTGGAAAGATAACTGCCCAGGTAGGAGAAGTGATTGACATTTTCCAGTATTACACCATTGAGTTGGACTTGTGGTGCTACAGAGGGGTTGTTTTGTGCTTGTTGGTTTAGCACTTTGGGTTTTTGGATGTTGAGCGATAGGCCAAGCTTTTCGTAAGCTTCTGCAAAGATATTTAGGATGGTTTGGAGGTCATCCTCTGAGCAGGCACACACTACGTTGTCATCAGCATACTGAAGCTCTATGGCGGAAGTTACGGTAACCTTACTCTTTGCTTTCAGCCTGCTCAGATTGAAAAGCTTTCCATCTGTTTGATATATGATTTCTACTCTGGTGGGGAGTTTCCCTTCGACAAAGTGTAGGATTTAATGAAAATAATAAATAGATTTGGGGCGATAACAAACTAAGCCCTACACCACATTGGTGCACTTCCGGCAGATGCATACCATTGAAATGTATCTTGAAATGTGTGTTGGGAGTGGCATGAATGTATGGTCTGGATCTGCCCTTCCTCTTTCTAGAGACAGGGGTGTTCCTAGGATTTCCAAGTGCTCATTGCATGTCACAGAAATAGTTTCTGGGAATTCGTACATCCTTACTCCTCCCCTCAGACTGATATGCCACTGTCTACATCAGGGGTCCCCAAGGGACCCAGGTGGCGCTGTGGGTTAAACCACTGAGCCTAGGGCTTGCTGATCAGAAGGTCGGCAGTTCGAATCCCTGCCACGGGGTGAGCTCCCGTTGCTCGGTCCCAGCTCCTGCCCACCTAGCAGTTCGAAAGCATGTCAAAGTGCAAGTAGATAAATAGGGAAGGTAAACGGCGTTTCCGTGCGCTGCCCTGGTTCGCCAGAAGCAGCTTTGTCATGCTGGCCACATGACCCGGAAGCTGTCTACGGACAAACGCCGGCTCCCTCGGCCTATAGAGCGAGATGAGCGCCGCAACCCCAGAGTCGGACACGACTGGACCTGATGGTCAGGGGTCCCTTTACCTTTACCTTTTTACATCAGGGGTCCCCAAACTAAGGCCCGGGGGCCAGATGCGGACCAATTGCCTTCTAAATGTGGCCTGCGGATGGTCCAGGAATCAGTGTGTTTTTACATGAGTAGAATGTGTCCTTTTATTTAAAATGCATCTCTGGGTTATTTGTAGGGCATAGAAATTCGTTCATATTTTTCCCCCAAAATATAGTCCATCCGCCCCCAAAAGCCTGAGGGACAGTGGACCAGCCCCCTGCTGAAAAAGTTTGCTGACCCCTGGTCTATATATTAGCAGGGAGATAGGAAGATCAGTTCTGCCTTGTGAGCCAAGGAGCAGAGAGCCAGTGCTGCTTCCAACACATTTGCCTAATCTTTCAATTTAACCTTCATGGAGCACATTTGCCCTGTCAATTTTTTTGCTCTAAAGACAAATGTGTGAATTAAGAAGTCTCAAAATGGACATTTCTACAACTACCCCCCCCACACACACAAATGAGGTAAAAAGTGTACCCTCAAATGGTTACGTTATACCCACAATGGATAGGAAGATGGAATTTGGAGCAAAGGAACCCCAGTGACCAGAAAAGTCTGGAAATGGGGTGTTTTTTATAACTCTCAGTTAAAAGTCAGGATGTGACATTTAGCTCTTGATTTGGATGTTACAAATATTCATAAAGCCCGTTGGAAATTACTGCCCCTGCCACTCTGCTACCTAAATCTTGATACAGCACTTTAAAAGAGACCAGAAAAACATTTCCAGTGGAAGCAAAGCATTCAGAGCAGAAAGGAACTCTGCATTTTCTACAGACAGAAGACATGTTGTAGAAACTAATGGGTGTTTCTAGGTTCTAATGTACATGCAGTGGAAACTTCACAGCAAGAAGAAGCCACCCCTATTTTGTTTTTATCTCTCACTTCTGTCTCTTGCATTGCAGTCTGTGAAAGGAGAGCAGCTGAGAAGTGAATTCTTTGTGTTTCTTAAAAGCTTACATCCTTTTATCTGAAGCTGAAATTTTAAAAGTATAGCATCTGTCAGGTAAGTTCATAGAAAAACATGTCTTTGTTACACTTCCATTGCCATGATCATCTCCAAAATGTGAAATTCTTTCTAGCAGAGGGAATTTATGCCCAAGAAATTTAGACACCCAAAGAAAGCCAAATAGTAAGAGGTGTTAAAAAAAAAAATATGCTGGAGATTTCTGTTAGAAAACATACAGCTTTGTTTTATCCTGTTGTTTAAAAAGTCTTGAGTATGTTCAAAACTCTTTGAACTATGGTCAAATGATACCCTTGTATACCCGTTATTGTTATTGTTTTGGTGTGTACCTAATAACTTTTAATGATAGAACTATGTTACATAGGGTGTGGATGCAAGGATCTACAAATTATTTGCCCACCCTGGACCCTCTGCTGTGGACGATGTCCATCAACCTCCAACCCAGGGCAGTCCAACTTCTCAGCCCAAGTAGGCTGCAAGAGTACTTCGACACAGAACCCACAGGTGACTGCAAGATAGTTAATATTATTTAATAGACATAATTAATATATTTAATTGAATATATATATATAATTAAATACACAATAGATTTAAAACCTACCTTATGCTCACTTATATCAAAGCACTATGCTTGAAAGGGAGCTCTATAGTGGAAAACGCGCAAGAAAAGTGAGGTGTCGGTCTGGCCTTGTGAAGCCAACCCTTCCTGTGAATCCTCGCATGAGCACTCCTGCCCTTGGAGCTGGATCGCCCAGATTAGGAGCCCTAATCGGCCTGGTTGGGGCAAGTACCAATTGTGCAGGGCAATGCAGTCGAGGAGGATGACAGACCAAACTCTGCTGAGGCTCCCTACGGCTAGGTCTGGTGCTGTATGTGGGTGAAGGTCTGGTGGGGGAATTGTTTCTTTGGAATTGTTCCTTTGCAGTTATTTATCGGTGTAAGAAGGTCAGGGGCGCCGCAAGGGGGGGCGGCGGGGCGGGTCGCCCCGGGTTCCAGGGGAGGGTGGGGTGACACTTGGGCCGCCCTGCCGGCGGCCCCCGAGCAAGCTGCGGAGCGAGGCTGCTCCGCCTCACAGCTCGTGCAGGGCCTGCCTGCTGGCACCGCTATTGGGCTGCCCTCCCCTGCTGCACGAGCCGCTGTGGAAGCAGCAGCGACGGCCCAGACGCAAGTGCGCATGCGTGACATTTCGCGCGCGCGCACTGTGTCTGGGCTGGCGCTGCTGCTTCCGCAGCGACGTTGCGAGCCCACTGAGTGAAAAGGCGGCTTGGGGGCAGCTGCCGATTGCGCGTGGCAGCCCCCCAAGCCGCCTTTTCACTCAAAGGGCTCGCAACGTCGCTGCGGAAGCGGCAGCGCTGGCCCAGACAGAGTGCACACGCGCGACATTTTGCGCGTGCACACTCAGTCCTGACATTGCGTCGTGACGTCGCAACGTCAGGCTGCCCCGCCCCCAGGGGGGTGCCTCCTTTGCGCTGCCGCCCCACGCGGCGTGGAGCCTCCCTCCGCCCCTGAAGAAGGTCTTTATTGCTGTTTAAGAAAGTTTACTGTCTGAAAGGGGGATTGTTGCTGTTTGAGGAGGTTTTCATATTCTGTTCAAATAATAATAACTTTTCCCTCATATATTGTCTAACAAATATCCTTTGAAGATCCTGCAGTGTTAATTGGCAAAACAAGCTGTTGCATGTTTCCTAGCATTTAGGAAATACATTTAAATCTCGGAATGCAAAGCATTCTATCTTATCCATTCTTGAACACCACACAGAATCCATAGGATTTGGGGAAAGTTGTAGTGTTCTTCTACAACCCTTCCTGGGCTTCAGGATAAACTCTCATTTAAAATGTCTCCCCCTAGTGGTTTTCTTTGGAGATTTATAAAAGTACTCATTGAATTCATGTTAGTGTTTGCATTTGCTATGTAGTTTGCTAAGTAGTTGCTATGCTCTACTTAACTGTGGTGCTTTTACTAAGAAAGACATTTGATATATTTTCCCAAAAGGCAAAATTACATCTAACTAACACAAGTGATTGCCCTATATGGTTGTCTTGCTCTCTTCCTTCAAACGTGAGGCAATTATTATGAAACATATATTTTCTATTTGAGAAGAAAATATCATTAGATCACGTACTTAACCTAAAATGAGAAGTTAGCCATTTTTCATGACTGATGAACTGCATGACTCACAGGTAACACTTTGTTGCTTGTGGGGGGAATAAATCTGATTATCTGTGTTTAATTACATGTGATGAAAAGCATCAAAATGTTAGTTCCTCATCAATCACTCCATATTTCCTACATTTTCTTCAGCATTCTGTCAATAAAATTATTTTATTGCAAAGTCTGACATTTTAAAGTAAGCTGCTACTGTTTGATTGCTAAAGGTCTCAGCTAATGATGCTGTTGATTTAAAACATTTGATATCCTATGCATGCGTTGTCACAGAAGGGGAATTTCCATTATATTGTATCTGATCTCAGGGAAAATCAGTACAGCGTTACTGATTGGTTTAAGAACAGCTTAGTTTATGAAGAACTTGGATTAAGAACGCTGCAAACCCGGAAGCAGGTGTTTTGGTTTGTGAACTTTGCCTTGGAAGCAGAACATGTTTCGCTTCCTGCCGAGTTTGTTCCATTTGTGAATTGAGTCCCCCGCTGCTGTGGGAAAGCACGCCTTGGTTTAAGAATGCTTTGGTTTAAGAATGGACTTCCGGAACGGATTAAGTGCTTAAACCAAGGTCCAATTCTTGTGAAACTAGGCTCATTGGGAGCAGCTGGGTTGCAGGGCAAGTATTGCAATCAAACTCCCTTTAAAAGAATAAACTTCTTTTTACGGTGTGGTGCTCCAAAGAAAAGTGTCGTGTGAGACAGCTGAAGCCACCACCATCTTAATTTCTTCAGAATGCTTTTTGGCCCCAACATATGAACCAGAGGCATTTGCAAGAAATAAAGATGGAAGATGTTGCCACTTTAAGTGGCGCTTCACTTCAGAGTGCTGGGCTGTGTGCTCCCACCTGCCCTTGCTTCTGGTCTCTGAGGGCATCATATTGCACTAAAAACAAGGCGTTCATGTGTAGGCTAAAGCAAAAGAAAACCAAAACGTTCACATCTTTGAGAAATATTGGAGAATAGGTGAGGTCCCTGCAGACTGGAAGCAGGTAAATGTTTTCTCCATCTTCAAAAGGTGGGGGGGGGGGGAGATCCAGGTTATTACGAACCAGTCAACTTGACATCGATACCAGGAAAGGTCTATAATTAAACAGTCAGTCCGTTAGCACTTAGAAAAGGGTGCTCTAATTACTAAGATCCAGCATGGATTTTTTTTGAAAACAAGTCATGCCAGACAAATCTCATTCCTTTTTTTATATATAGAGTTACAAGCTTGGTGGATCAGGAGAATGCTGTGGATGTAGTGTGTATTGATTTCTGTAAGGCTTTTGACAAAGTTCCCCGTGATATTCTTGCAGAGAAGCTGGTAAAATGTGGGCCTGGACGAGGTAACTGTTAGTTGGATTTGTAGCTGGTTCACTGACAGATCCCCAAATGTGCACACTATGGGTTCCTCATCATTCTGGAAAAAGTGATAAGTAGGGGGCCACAGTAGGGTTTTCCCAGTAGTAATGTATGGAAGTGAGAGCTGGACCATAAAGAAGACTGATCACCAAAGAATTGATGCTTTTGAATTATGGTGCTGGAGGAGACTCTTGAGAGTCCCATGGACTGTAAAAAGATCAAACTTATCCATCCTTAAAGAAATCAGCCCTGAGTGCTCACTGGAAGGACAGATCCTGAAGTTGAGGCTCCAGTACTTTGGCCACCTCATGAGAAGAGAAGACTCCCTGGAAAAGACCCTGATGTTGGGAAAGATGGAGGGTACAAGGAGAAGGGGACGACAGAGGATGAGATGGTTGGACAGTGTTCTCGAAGCTACTAACATGAGTTTGGCCAAACTGTGGGATGATTATTATTATTACTTCTTAATAACCTGTGATCACTCAGTATGCTCCATAGTTCTCAAGGGTGGGTAGCTCTGGATACTGAAGTTCTGTTGCACAAAACCTTTGCAGTTTTGTCTCCCCTCCCTCCATTATTAGTTCATTTTATTGAAGGTGGGAGACACGACTGGGAATTTACAGAAATAGGCTTGATGTCAATAGGCTTGATGCTCAGGACCGCAATACCTCAAGGACTGCTTCTTTCCATATGAATCTACCCAGACCCTGAGATCATCTTCTGAAGCCCTCCTTCATGTGCCTCCTCCCCAAGAGGTCCAAAGGGTGGAAACACGAGAACAGGGCCTTTTCTGTAGTGGCTCCCCATCTGTGGAATGGGAACTTCCCCAGGGAAGTTCCCCTGGCTTATTCATTATACACCTTTAGGCACCAGGCAAAAACGTTCCTTTTTAACCAGGCCTTTGGTTGATTTGATTGAAATCCTATGCCCTTTTAAAATGTTTTTTTGGGGGGAGTATTGGGTTGTTTTTATTTTAATTTGATTTTGTTCTGTGAAGCGCCCTGAGACCTCTGGGTATAGGGCGGTATATAAATTCTAATAAATAATAATTCTAATAATAATAATAATAATAATTCCACTGCCTGCCACCAATCTGTATTGTTAAACCCTTGCCATTTATTTTTGTTTATTTTGCACAAAGTTAATGTAACGGTACATCAATGATATTTGAAATGGAGATTCTTCTTGCCACTGAGAAATGAAAATTGCCTTGCAATACTGCTAATCTTCAAGGGCTTGACAAACCCTCAAATTTTAACTCCAAGGGGGGGTTTGTCCAACAAAAATATATCACAATGAAAGAAGAATGTGCAGCCTTTTCCTATGCAGTCCTGAAAACCATTACACTACACAATAATCATTTCATGTCACCATAAAACACCCACCCACCTTTCCAGGAGAGTGTTCACGATGAGATAGAAATGAGTGCCAGGACTTTGTATGGGTGCAAGAAACTGCTAAGGGCCAATAATAGCCCAAATAGTTAGAAAAGAATTGTGCATCACACCCTAAACTTTGGACTACCCTATATGATGCAGACGCATAGCAAGAGAATATGCCATGTCTGCTGCACTAATGCTGGCCATAGCAATGGAGCACAAATTGATAAAACATCAATTTGGCAACTGAAATGATTTAGTCTGCATATATCTTGAGCCCCACTAAGGATGAGAGTTTCAGAAGACAAAGTGAGGAAGAGTGCCTGGGCATTATTCTTTTTATTTCATTCTGTTTTATAGTTATTACTTCTGTTAACTGCTTTCCAACTACATTTACATTACACAAAACACTTAATGTGAGAGCCTGCAAATCCAATATGCATGTTATTAAGAAAATGGAACTTTTATCAGTAATTGTGCAGAAATAAGCAGCTATTTTAGAGTGGGGAGCGGGTAATGGACAACCTACATCAAGTCTTCGTTTTATTACTGCTTGTGTCTCTCCTCCCTTCTTGCAACAGTTTTTAGAAGAGAATATTGGTTCATGTGAAGTATTCCGACTGAGACTCCAAATCTCCAAATCTCTGTGGGGGGTGGGAAGAATTTCCCCCCGCAGTGCACACATGATAAGGCAGTTTCCTGATTCAAAGCTTAACCAGTCGCTACAAGGGATAGATTCCCCCCCCCAAAAGTCTTCATGTAAAGCTTGTCTACATGGATTTCTAATAATAATAATAATAATAATAATAATAATAATAATAATAATAATAATAATAATAAATTTATTATTTTTTCCCCAGCCACTCTGGGTGGCTCCCAGCAGAATAGTAAAAACACAAGAAAACATCAAACATTAAAAAACTTCCCTAAACAGGGCTGCCATCAGATGTCTTCTAAAAGCCAGATAGTTGTTTATTTCCTTGACATCTGAAAGGAGGGCGCCACTACCAAGAAGGCTCTCTGCACGGTTCCCTATAACTTCGCTTCTCACAGTGAGGGAACCAGCAAAAGACCCTCAGAAGAGGACCTCATTGTCTGGGCTGAACGAAGGGGGTGAAGATGCTCCTTCAAGTATACTGGGCCATCTTGCTCCTTTATGTCAATGGGAAGCAAATTATTCCCCTCTTGGTTCTGTTAAACCTACAAACGTTTTTCACATATTACATGCATTATTATACATATATTACATGGATATTATATGCATATATACTACAGGTTTCCTAAAGTAAACAACATATAAACAGACATCTGTAACAATGCTGATAACTATATAAAAACAGGTAGGTAGCCATGTTGGTCTGCCATAGTCAAAACAAATTAAGATAAAAAATTCCTTCCAGTAGCACCTTAGAGACCAACTAAGTTTGTTCTTAGTATGAGCTTTCGTGTGCATGCACACTTCTTCAGATATTCTTCAGATATTCTTCTTCAGGTATCTGAAGACGTGTGCATGCACACGAAAGCTCATACCAAGAACAAACTTAGTTGGTCTCTAAGGTGCTACTGGAAGGAATTTTTTATTTTATTTTATATAAAAACACTTATGCTGCAGAAACACAATACAGCATGGGGCTCTTTCATTCATATTGTATATATTATATATGTGGGTGGGGTTTTTTTGTACAATTAGTTGGTTTTTAAACAAACAAACAAACAAACAATGGCAATACGACAATGCACGATAGTCTTGGACCTAAGCAGGGCCTTGGGAATATTGGCCGTCTAATTGATCCAAAACTCAGTTGGGTCAGAATGGCTGGGTTCCATGTATAAAACAATTTTAAACAAACTCTTCCTCCATCTCCTCTAACAGAAAAAATCAACATAAAACTAAGGCTTTTCTGCTTGTGTATATATATATATATACACACACACACACAACCGCATGCATCCATGAAGGACACTTGTTAGAGGTTTCTTCTAATGAAGTTGTAGTGTTGAGAGTGAAAAGCTAAAGGTAAAATGTTACCGTTTGTCACAATTACGTCTTCTATTGGCAGGCATTCTGAACTTTTCTGTTTGATAACTAGACATAGAAATTTGAGTTCTTAAAGCTTTGCAGCCAATTTAAAGGCTCATTTATTTCGCTGACAGCAAGATGTATATGCTGCCTTGGTTGCAGGATGTCTGGGGCCAAATACTGCCAGTTTGTTGCTTGCTTGTCTCTCAGGAAGTAAATAGTAGCAATTTTTCAACAAAGGAATACTGGAGCAAGGTGTTTAGCAAATAAATGAGCACAATATGACCTATGGTGGCTTGAAAATTACTAAAATTCATGAATAATAAAATGATCTATAGATTGTTAGCAGAAAGCTATAGCAAAGGCTAATTTCTAGCCAGTGAAGCTTCACAGGATAATTTGTAACTTTTAAAATTTTAATGACTTCATCATTTTTTAACCTTTTTAAAAAATCCAGTATAATTGTTTGGATGCAACCTTCAAACAAGACGGCCTATGCAGAAAAGGTCTGTATGGATGCTTCAATCGTGTTATGAAATATTAACTGTTACTGTCAGAAGGGGGTCTTCAGTTTTATTTTTCCTTTCCTTCCAAGCAACGCAGCCTCAGACCTGGTTCATGCGTGCAGCAGAATGAAATGGGAATGGAATACTAGAATATGAAGGTAACATCAGAATGCAGGCAGGGGCTTTTTTTAACATTCTCATTTCTTAAATGAGAAACTAGCACAGAAAGGAACTTTTCTTTCCCTCTATCTAGCAAGTTTTTGCTCTGCTTTCAAATGAGGAAGCCTTCAAATTTGTATCCCCAAGCTGCAGCTTGATGTGGTTTGGTCTACTTCTACTTTCTAATTTACACTGGACACCCGGAAATCCCACTATTTGTTTCAGGGATGCCAACTTGAATAAAATATTGGGGGCCAAGAAGAAGAAGAAGAAGAGTTTGGATTTGATATCCCGCTTTTCACTACCCGAAGGAGTCTCAAAGCGGCTAACAATCTCCTTTCCCTTCCTCCCCCACAACAAACACACGAAAGCTCATACCAAGAACAAACTTAGTTGGTCTCTAAGGTGCTACTGGAAATAATTTTTTATTTTATATTTAAGTGTGTGTGTGTGTGTTTCATAGGATACAGTAATATCTCTGCAAACGTCCGCCTCATCTAGCGTCCATTCTGGCGAACGTCCGCAGCAAACCTGGAAGTACCGGAACGGGTTGCTTCCAGGTTTGCCACTCGTACATGAGCAGAAGCACTAAACCGTGCTTCGTGCATGTGCAGAAGTGCAAACCACTCCACGCGCCTGCGTAGATGCAGCACTTTGCCCTACGTCCTTTTCAGCTAGCGGCCGGGGCTCCAGAACTGATCCTGGCTGCAAAACAAGGTATATGCAAGGAGTTGTATAGGTACCCTTTCTTTATATTTTGCATTCAGTACAAGCAAATTAGACAAAATCAAGCAAATAAAAGTAGACAATTACAGACCCAGCAAGTGCAGCATGGATTGGAACTTCCCTCTAATTGTACAAAGCAGCTTGTGCCGACATGGCCGTAAAACTCTAGGCCTGGAAGGTTTCCAAAATGGAATGCCCAGCTCCCGGCCGTGTGAGTCAACCTTCAGTAACCAAATAACCAGAAACTATTTGCTCATGCCATCAAGATCATAGCGTGCCAAAAAGTAGTTTGCAGGGCTGGGAAAATTAAAGAATGCCTTAAGAGGACAAGGAAGAAGTAAATTAAACTCCAGATACTTAAGCGAGCAAACAAAAACCCAAATTCCTGGCAGTCTGATTACAGAAGGGAAATTCCTCCAAATGTAGAAGTGGGATACTGTCCTGCCTTCTGAGCCTTCCCCCGGGGGAATGTATTCATAACCATGATTGGTTGCCCTTTCTCTTGGTCAACTTGTTCAGTTTTTTGGATCAGGTGTTGTATTGTGTGCATGGTTAATAATGCATGCCTTAATAATGGAAAATACTACGGTAATTCTCATTTCCATGTAATGGACCTGCTCCACCTTTGTTTACTTAAAAGAGTAGTGCTTGCTAGGAGCAGAGACTTTTTCGGCTCTAGAACAAACTCTCAGAGGAGATATTATCCAGACCAGCAAGCCAGGGCTGAAATTATCTGCGAATGCTCAGGCTGTAAACGACTCATCTTTACTGTTCCATCTCTTAAATTCTGTTTTAAATAGATTAATTTCAGAATTACTTTTAGAATGAAGGATCAGCTCCAGCTGTCAAGTCTGCTGAAGTTGTTAATAAGAAGTTGTGCTGCACCATTCACAACCACATGAGCTATTATTATCTGCATAAGTGAGTCCACAAGTGGAGAATTGGAGCAACAGGACTCACTCCAGCTTTTAATAGAGAAGGTGAAGACACACTTGCTTGACTATTCTGCCCCCACTCCATGGCAGCCATTTGGTGGTGGTCCCTGTGAATTTTGAAATGTGACTGCAGGTCGCCAAAGGGCAGCCAACAGCTAACATGAAGTCATTAGGCCAACCTATGTTGGTGAAGAGAATCTGTTAAATGGACATGTCAAATTTTATGCTGGATCTATAACTAGATAAACAGGAAAGAAATAACCAGAGGAATATATTGGGGGGGGGGATGTGCAGTATTGCAGCCTGGCACCTGAAACCTGGGCTGTTGATTGCTGCCATATCTACCTGAATGCCCTGTGCTTTTCAATTAATCCTCACTTTTAAGAAAAGCAGTAAGCTTATTCCCAGTAGTAATGTATGGAGGTGAGAGCTGGACCATAAAGAAGGCTGATCGCTGAAGAATTGATGCTTTTGAATTATGGTGCTGGAGGAGACTCTTGAGAGTCCCATGGACTGCAAGAAGATCAAACCTATCCATTCTCAAAGAAATCAGCCCTGAGTGCTCACTAGAAGGACAGATCCTGAAGTTGAGGCTCCAGTACTTTGGCCACCTCATGAGAAGAGAAGACTTCCTAGAAAAGACCCTGATGTTGGGAAAGATGGAGGGCACAAGGAGAAGGGGATGACAGAGGATGAGATGGTTGGACAGTGTTCTCGAAGCTACTAACATGAGTTTGGCCAAACTGCGAGAGGCAGTGAAGGATAGGCATGCCTGGCGTGCTCTGGTCCATGGGGTCACGAAGAGTCGGACACGACTGAACGACTGAACAACAACAACAACAACAACAGCTTCCCAGAATTGTGGAAGGTACAAAGATGGTAAGGGGAAGAAGGGCACAACACATTGAGTCACATCTAAATCACAATACCTGTCTGAGCTAGATTGACACCCACCTCTAGCCAGGGAGTTGACCACAGAAGTTCTTGTTCTTGTAGTTTTGTCTGCTTGTATGGGAAAAAAAATGCTTGATAGAAAGCAACGCAAGAAGAACATGTCCGCACAAGGACAAAGACCCCTTTCTACCAATGGGGCACAGCAGGGATCACAGGGGAGGCGGGAGGGTGCAGCATACATGTAGAGAAAGTACATAATGTATGTTCCATATATAATGGGTGTGCTTTGCTGGAAAGAAATCCCTGATCAGCTTTGGAAAGAAATCCCTGATCCCAATTTCAGTGCTGAAATAAAACTTGTGAACTTCCACTCAATTGTTTGTCCTTATTGGCTGGGAGGTTCGACGAAAGATCGGCCCAGTTGGTCAGCTAACAATGGGGCCCTAAATCATGCAGGGAGATTTACAACTGCATGGGAAGTTGCCTGATGAGGCACTGGCTAAATGGATGGTCCCACACCGCCCTTTAAAGCGAGCAGCATCTGAATAGAGCTAGTGTATTTGGGAGAGCATGCCAGAATGCACTAATGTGAATGTTCTAGTTTCTCCTCTCAGTGATATGTGCAGGTCCCCATCTTTGCCTTCTGTCCCGTGTCCAATCTGGATCCTAATAAAATCTGGCTGTGTAACCTTGTTAATCCTATTAATTTTGGTGCAAATTGCTCCCAGGTATGTGGGTGTAGGATTACAGTTGTTGCAATCAGTCAGTGACAACCAGGTAATAAGGGTGACAATGAAGACAAAGATCCCCGGCATGAGAACAAGGATTTTACAGGTACACAAGACTTCACAATTGAACTACTGCACAATAATCATAGATGCAAGCAATGTTAACAAATTATTGAAATCCTGCAGCAAAACTGGGGGCGGGGTGGGGGGAAGAGATGACTCTTGTACAAAGCAGTGAAGAGAAACAAGAGCAACTTGTTGGAGAAAGGGAAGTAACAGAAAGTAGGTCAATTAATAACAATGAAATTAAATGCTTTTTTAAGTCTTAAGAGACAGTGCCTTTCTTTCTATTTGCCTTCCAGAAGAAAACTAAAGAGAAAGGTTGCAGCTAACTAATCAGGAAGCTTTTTCTAACAATGGTCATTGAAAGCAAACTTGGGAAATAATTTGAAAATTTGAATCTGTTCTGGTGTAGAAGATAAAACTCTACAAGATATGAAATAAATTAACAAGCTCCCCTTAGCAAACCACTGACAATTATTTTTGAAAAGCTACAGTAAAATGGACAAAGCTAAGTTTTAGAGCCAAGGCACTTTCTCATTTTCAAAATGGCAACATTCATTCCCTGAGCTAACTTTTCTTTCTAGAAACCTCCCCAGTGAACTTCAGGGGCCAAACAAGAAGGGATGCTGAAAGTGTAATTGCCAGTGGAAACAGCAGGTGTGCATTTCACCCTTGCTGTGTAACGCCTAGAAGAACTTACCTGTATTTTGACGCTGCAACATTCTGTGTATCCATGGTGGAATTGTTGCCACATTTCTAGTTGGAGGCTCCCACATGAAGTTGCTGGTGCAAAACGATGCATCTGGGAGGCAAAGCAAAGAGCAGTTGCAAAAGGAAACCACTGAGCAGCATTGACAGGAGCAAACTTGCTCGCTGTGTGGGTTGCAAAAAGCAGCTGCTGCTTGCAGAGAAACAGCAAGCACATTCAACACACTTTCCAAAGTGCATGGCTCTCCTGAAATAATATTGGGAAGTGCAGTTGGCCCCTCACACGCATCTACAATTCCCAGCATTCTTAACAAACTAGTTCCCAGGATTTTCTCTTTCCAACTGTACTGTTGGATGTCTCTTTCCAACTGTACTGAATGCTTTGGCCTTCTCCCGTGTAAGCTTGACTCGTCTTAAAAGAGCACTTTTTAAAGAGCCAGTTTCATCCTCACTGTTGATTCAGTCAATCTTTAAAGCTGTTGCTCATCAAATATCATGCCAACTTGCTGACAAATATGGACTACTACTTATTACCGATTCTGCTTCAGAAACTCTGTGCTGCACATCAGGGGTTGGGTGAGTGGGAGCTTGTTGGATCTACTTTGCAGTGAAAACAACAACAGCCTAACAGCTGCCGGCAGGAGCCAAGTGCAAAAATACACACACAGCCCAGCTGCAGTATCAGTTAAAGGAGCATTGCACAATCTATATATATATATAAATGTTCCCATTGCGTGCGCGTCCGGCCGCCCCTTGTTCCGTAACCGCTGGACCAAATCACATCAAATTTAGGACAAAGCGTAACATGACCATGGGGGAAGGATATAGCATAATAATTTTTTTAAAAAAACACACCTGTCATGCCTAAAATATAGAATAAAGGCCAAAAAATGGCGTGCCCATTATACCTCACCAGCAAAAGGAATGAAGACTCCAACAGCATCCAATAGAAAGGCAGTTTGCCTGCTGATGTCATCAGACCTGGCCAGAGCAACAATGCCTTTGCCCTCACCTAAAATGGCTGCTGCAGCTTCGCATGTGCCGAGAAAGAAAAAAAAAAAAAACATGGAGCAGGAGGCATGCCTGAGAGGTCGCACTGAGTAAGACCAGCTCTGAGGGGATTGTGTCACTGGGGTGCGTAATTTTGGGACTGGGTAATTTTGGGACTGGGGTCGGGGAGAATGCTCTTTAAGGTCGCCATTGCCCTAACCTAAAATGGCCGCCGCAGCTTCGCATGTAAAATGCATCTCTCGGTTATTTGTGGGGCATAGGATTTAGTTCATATCCCCAGCCCCCCCCCCCCAAAAAAAATAGTCGGGCCTACCACATGGTCTGAGGGAAAGTGGACCGGCCCAAGGCTGAAAAAGGTTGCTGACTCCTGCTGTAAAGGGACAGCGAAGAATGAAAACAGGAGCTTCCAGAATACTCTCAGGGTCAGGAGAATTTTAAAAAGCATAAAAACCCCCACAGCAACGTGAAAGTGAGGGAGGGAGACAGAGAGGTGCCAGGCAAGAGTTCAACGGGATAAGCTGTGGGGAGGAAGGCAAAAACAGGAAATACGGAGAGGAGGCAGGCGGAAGTTCAACGGGAGAAGCTGTGGGGAGGAAGGCGAAAACGGGGAAAATATGGAGAGGAGGCAGGCAAGAGTTCAACGGGAGAAGCTGTGGGGAGGAAGGCTAAAAAGGGGGAAAGACAAACAGGAGGCAGGCGGAAGTTCAACAGGCGAAGCTGTGAGGAGGCAGGCAAAAATGGGGAAAATATGGAGAGGAGGCAGGCGGAAGTTCAACAGGAGAAGCTGTGGGGAGGAAGGCTAAAACGGGGGAAAGACAAACAGGAGGCAGGTGGAAGTTCAACGGGAGAAGCTGTGGGGAGGAAGGCGGAAGCGGGGGGGGGGAGGGAGACAGAGCTATTAGCTATGACGGTTGTGCTTTGGCTCCTCGGTGGGAGGCTGCAATGCTTCTGAATACCAGTTGCTGAAAACCACAGGAGGGTAGAGATGCTCTTGTCCTCAGATCTTGCTTATAGGGGCTCGCCACTCCGAGGACAGGATGCTGAAGGGTAGAACCCGAGCCAATGGCTTCAAGTTTCAAGGAAGGAGATTCTGACTATTTGCCAGGAAGAACTTTCTGACAGCAAGAGCTGTTCGACAGTGGAATGGACTCCCTCGGGAGCTTTTGCTATCCTTCCTTGGAGGCTTTTAAGCACAGGTTGGATGGCCATCTGTCATGGATGCTTGAGTTTAGATTTCAGCACTGCAGAAGGTTGGACTAGATGAGCCTCAAGCTACCTCTCAAGTCTACAGTCCTATGACTCCATGACTAGATAGGCCAATGTTCTGATCCAGGAGGCTCTTTTGTGCCCTTATTTCTATTTCCCCATTGTTAGCTGTATTTTGCTTTGTCATTGTTATTCTAAAACAAAAGATGGACTTACACTGCAGCTTGTCTACTGCTTAACAAATATCTGAAAACGGGTCAATTTTCACTGACAGTAGAACAAACAGAGTATGTGTGAGTACTTTCCTTTTGGCAAAAAATACTTACCATTGTTGTAATCTGCTAATGGCTTCTTTACCTTAGTGTAAATACTCAGGGTCAGCCCTGTAATGCAAAGAATATAAGAATTTAAGAAGAGCTCTGCTGGATCAGGCCAGTGGCCCATTTAATCCAGCATCCTGTTTAGGCAGTGGCTGAGCTGATGCCCATGGGAGGTCTGCAAGCCAGACCGTGGGGCAACTTCATGCTCTCCTTCTGCTGTTTCCAGCAACTGGGATTCAGAATCATACAGCCCCCAATAGTGGAGGCAGAACATAAGTATCATGGGTACCCCTGACCGTTAGGTCCAGTCGCGGACGACTCTGGGGTTGCGGTGCTCATCTCGCTCTATAGGCCAAGGGAGCCGGCGTTTGTCCGCAGACAGCTTCCGGGTCATGTGGCCAGCATGACAAAGCCGCTTCTGGAGAACCAGAGCAGCGCACGGAAACGCCGTTTACCTTCCCACCAGAGTGGTACCTATTTATCTACTTGCACTTTGACGTGCTTTCGAACTGCTAGGTTGGCAGGAGCTGGGACCGAGCAACGGGAGCTCACCCCATCACGGGGATTCGAACCGCCAACCTTCCGATCGGCAAGCCCTAGGCTCAGTGGTTTAGCCCACAGTGTCACTCGCTTCCCAAGCGTCATGGTTAGTAGCCACTGGTAGCCTTTAACTCTAATATGGAATGATTAGTGCAGCAGCCCCAGGATACTGAACGGTTTGGATATTGAGTGGTTCTAGTGGTCTAAACCACCGAGTCTAGGGCTTGCTGATCAGAAGGTTGGCGGTTCAAATCCCCGTGACAGGGTGAGCGCCTGTTGTTCAGTCCCAGCTCCTGCCAACCTAGCAGTTCGAAAGCACGCCAAAAAGTGCAAGTAGATAAATAGGTACCACTCTGGCGGGAAGGTAAACGGTGTTTCCGTGCGCTGCTCTGGTTCGCCAGAAGCGGCTTAGTCATGCTGGCCACATGACCCGGAAGCTGTATGCCGGCTCCCTCGGCCAGTAACGCGAGATGAGCACCGCAACCCCAGAGTCGGACACGACTGGACCTAACGGCCAGGGGTCCCTTTACCTTTACCTTTAGTCATTGTCAACATGCCCTTGAATTCAGCAAGCAGATCTTCATCCTGCCTAGGATATAAAAGACAAATAGGTTAACATTGCTCTTTCTGAATTCCGATAACTGTCAGATAGTTTGAAGAATATGTTTTTGTCTATATCCTGACAAATAAATCAATATTGCCTTTTAGTTTGAATTATTGTAGTACTTAGAGATATGAAGACTAACTTCTTCCTTGCACCAAGACTGTTGGTAGTCAAAGTTAATTGTTCCAATAATAATAATAATAATAATAATAATAATAATAATAATAATAATAATATATTACAGACAGTCTCTCTCAGAACCTTCCATGACATTTTATTTTCAGGATTATATGACATTAAACTTTTAAAATCATGGTTTAGCAAACAATTATTGGTATGAATACATTTGGGGAGGAAATTAAGGACAACCAGTAAGTTTTTTAGTTCCATCTAGTGGGAAAGATGCGTATGTTGTTTTGTAATGAAATTGGCAACAATCATGAACAGAAATGCTGAAAAAAGAGAAATGGCAAATACTGTTAAGTATAAAACTTCTACAAATGGGGAGATACTATATAATAGTAATTAAGAGGGAGTGCTTATGTTAGTCTTTTATTTACTCAGTTACATTGGAGAGAAAAATAATGGGTTTGAATGTTCAAGCTCTGATAAGTGTACAGTATATGTTAATGCAGGTTATAGCTTAGATGAGGAGAATCCAAACAAGACTGGGATTTTCCTCAGATACCCAAGAAACTGAGAAGTGAGGATAACAAAACATAGCCAAAAACCACCATTGTAGGCTCTGGGTTGGCTGAGTAGGTTAGAACTTAGGCCCCATTGAAATCAATGGGGAAAGATAGTCACAGCTTTCAACAATTCTACAAATGAATGGAATTTGTTTTAAACTAGCTGGCCTGGCCAAGCATTGCTGTGGTTTTGTTTTGTTTGATTTTTTTGCTTTTTTAAATTCTCCTGACCCCCAAGAGTATTCTGGAAGCTCCTGTTTTCATTCTTCCCTGTCCCTTTAGAGCAGGGGTCAGCAACCTTTTTCAGCCTTGGGCCGGTCCACTTTCCCTCAGACCATGTGGTAGGCCGGACTATATTTTTTTGGGTGGGGGGAAATGAACTAATTCCTATGGCCCTCAAATAACTCAGAGAAGCATTTTATATAAAAGAAAACATTCTACTCATGTAAAAACACCAGGCATACGAAGCTGCGGCGGCCATTTTATGTGAGGGCAATGGCGACCTTAAAGAGCATTCTCCCCCACCCCAGTCCCAAAATTACCCAGTCCCAAAATCACGCACCCCAGCGAAACAATCCCCTCAGAGCTGGTCTTACTCAGTGTGACCTCTCAGGCATGCCTCCCGCTCCGTGTTTTTTTTCTTTCTCGGAGCATGCGAAGCTGCGGCGGCCATTTTAGGTGAGGGCACAGGCATTGTTGCTCTGGCCAGGTCTGATGATGTCGACGGGCCATCTGCCTTTCTATTGGATGCTGTTGGAGTCTTCATTCCTTTTGCTGGTGAGGTATAATAGGCGCGCCATTTTTTTGCCTTTATTCTATATTTTAGGCATGATAGGTGTGGTTTTTTTGAATTTTTATTATGCCAGATCCTTCGTGGTCATGTTACGCTTTGTCCTAAATTTGATGTGATTTGGTCCAGTGGTTACGGAGCAAGGTGGGGCCGGACGCGCACGCAATGGTAACATATATATATATATATATATATATATATATATATATATATATATATGGACTACAAAGGTCCTCTATTCCAACCCCCTGCAATGCAGGAATATTTTTGCCAGGTGTGGGGCTCAAACCCATGACTCTGTCATTAAGAGTGCCATGACCTACCAACTGAATGCTTCTTTATTTCTATGTTTTTGCCCTAATTATACCTACGTTTATATTTCTCCAATTGTAGTCTTTAAATCTTGACATAGCACATCATGATGATACCTCTCCTTTCCTTAACTCTGAGAATAAACAAATAAATAGTAATTGAAAACTTGGATATACATCAATTCTATCACTCCTCTTTTGATTCTTCTTCTTTCATACCCAAGAGCATAATTACAATCTACAATAATGAATTTATAAAAGCAGATCGTTATGTGTAATGCCAAAGTCCTTCAGTAATTTATTTTTACCATTGAAACACTGAGCTGCATTATTGTCGACAGAAAATCATGTAAATTCTCTGAAGCCTCTTAAACAGACCCTCAAGGTACAGAGTTATAGCACTTTTCTGCTAGGAGCTAGTTATACTTTCACTGTCACAGTATAATGTTAGAACATAGGGCATGAAGAGCCATTGAAACTGAAGCAGAATAATAGGTGGAGAATTATTTTCATATAAAAGGTGCATTACTGAGTAGTTCGGATGAGCTGGAAGTCTGCACATGAATCAGACCTACAACTAGTGCTATTGTTATTTAGTGACATCGATGTATTAATGACCTTCTATACATTAAGGCAGGGGTCCCCAAACTAAGGCCCAGGGGCCGGTTGCCTTCTAAATCTGGCCCGCGGACGGTCCGGGAATCAGCATGTTTTTTACATGAGTAGAACGTGTCCTTTTATTAAAAATGCATCTCTGGTTTATTTGTGGGGCATAGGAATTCAGTCTTTTTTCTTCTTCAGAATATAGTCTGCCCCCCCAAGGTCTGAGGGACAGTGGATTGGCCCCCTGCTGAAAAGGTTTGCTGACCCCTGCATTAAGGCAATGTACAACAAAAACAGCAAAATAAAAATACAAAAATACAAAAACAGTATTGATTTAAAACAGAACTAAAATCATACGAATAGATACATTTGACAAAGATCCATATATCCAGTCTGGAAAGCCTGAGACAAAAAATGCCATTAATTTAATGTCCAATAAATTTAATTATGATTGGTTTGTGGTTCTGAACTTCCCTTCTCTTCCCTTCTTGTGTCACATATGAATGTAGGACAGAATGTGGACAACACAATACAAATGAGGTCAACTACTAGAGAGAGGACCTTCTCAGTGTTGGCACTCCCAGAAAGGTCTGCCTAGTACTGATATGATAACCTTCTTAGGTGCCAGGTCAATACTTTTTATTTTATTTTATTTTTTACTTTTTTATATTAGCTGAACTGATATCATTATCTGTTGCTGGTTTTAATTATGTGTTAGATTTTAGTTTCATGTTGCATTTTATATTTTCAGTTTTCAATTCCCCCCCCCCCCGAGGACTTTTGTCATTAGGTGATGTATAATTATTGGGGATAATAAATAAATGCATAAATTTAATTGTTGTTTCTTGGCCACGGAACAGGGGCAGCACCACTGAAAGCCCTGCTCTGAGTTATTGTGGAGTAGACTTTTGAAGTCTTTGGAACTTGCAGGCTTTTGAAGACTTTGGAAGTGCTGTGCATATAACGGATCTACAGCATATGTGATAAGGTGGTTTCTCTAACGGCTCTGTGTACAACGAGTTGCCAATATAACAGAGGAAGCAAACATTCGCTCAGGTTGACTACTCTACTTATGCATGGGACTTGGGCATGAGGACCAACCTCAGATGTTAAATACTGCTAATAATAACAAAGACATACCTTTGCTAATACCTAAATAGTCATTGACACTATTTGCCACATCTAAGTCTAAACCACAGAGGCTAGGGCTTGCCGATCAGAAGGTCAGCGGTTCGAATCCCCACGACAGGGTGACCTCCCTTTGTTCGGTCCCAGCTCCTGCCCACCTAGCAGTTTGAAAGCACGTCAAAGTGCAAGTAGATAAATAGGTACCACTCCGGCGGGAAGGTAAACGGTGTTTCCGTGCGCTGTCCTGGTTTGCCAGAAGCGGCTTAGTCATGCTGGCCACATGACCTGGAAGCTGTCTGAGGACAAAGGCCAGCTCCCGTGGCCTATAGAGCGAGATGAGCGTCGCAACCCCAGAGTCGTTTGCGACTGGACCTAATGGTCAGGGGAATCTTTACCTTTAAGGCAATCATATGCCTCTATACTAGCACTGGTTAGCTCTGCTAGGATCAAAGATGTCATTCTGACCAACAAGTTCTACTGATAATTGAATCAATGTACTATTAGCATTCCCTGGGAAGCAAACGCCACTTGTTTCCTCAAGGGACACCCTAGATATCTGACTGTTTTCATTGGTTCAGAAAACTGTTGTGACCACCCTATCAATCCATGACAGGATACCTGCTTTGTTGTACCTGCTGATATCAGTGCCAGTAGACATTGAATGTTCCTTTTTTCTAGCTTTGTACTTGATTTAATAATATTTTTTTATCTAGGAAGCTTTATCTCTCAAATGTCATGTCCTCTAAATAGTTTCCCTCAGACACCTATCTGTTTAGTTTTAGTTGTTGTTTTTTTTATCCCAGACTCTCCCACAGTTCAACCTTTGGAATTTCTCCAGGAGAATGCTACACGCAAGCCTGCTCAACTTCATGGAAGTCCATGGCAACAAACCTTGTAAGGCTTAACTATATCCCTTTGCCTTCACTCTGTGTTTATTTTCTTCAGGTTAGCCAGGACCTCTCAAGGGGACACGTTTTATGTTCTTCCCTTAAGGGAAGCTCCCTCCCTATGTGTAAACCATATTTTGAGAGTTCTAAGTGATCCAAGCTTGTGAATCACTAACCACTGAAATATATGTATGGCCCTAGGGTAACCTACAAAAGCTTGCCTACTTTCATCCATCCCATCATCATCTGAGCCTCTTTCCTGAAGCTTTTCCCCCCTTCTGAGTCTTACTATCAACCATATTCAGGTGGACAAGCTAAGGCAGACTAAAGAATTTGTGCCTAGTCTTCATCCAGTCCATGGAAACCCACATTCTTCAAATCAAGATGAAATCTGAAGAGTCACCTCCTTTCCGCCTCCATTCCACAGAACAGGCAACCGAGAGTATTTCATTTCACCTTTTGTTCTCTACCTTTACTGTTTCCCAAGTTGTACTGTCTTTCTACTATCATGTGATCCAGGGGTAGGCAACCTAAGGCCCGGGGGCCGGATGCAGCCCAATTGCCTGCTAAATCCGGCCCGCAGACAGTCCGGGAATCAGCGTGTTTTTACATGAATAGAATGTGTCATTTTATTTAAAATGCATCTCTGCGTTATCTGTGGGGCATAGGAATTAGTTCATTTTTTATTTTATTTTTCAAAATATAGCCCGGCCCATCACATGGTCTGAGGGACGGTGGACCGGCCCACGGCTGAAAAAAGTTGCTGACCCCCGATGTGATCCAAAACAAGGTAATTTGCATTCAAGGATTCCCTTGTGTGACTAGGTCTCCACTGCAGCTCTGTCAGATCCCTCTCCCTGCTCCTTCTCTGGCAATCACTGAACTGAGTGCCTCCATCTCTCTCTATCATAATAATGGACTAATTCCAAGTCATTGTTCAACTTTGCATGCATGCAAGCCCAACATTCATGACCTCTTCCCAACTCTTCCTCTCTTCCCAAATCACTGCAACCACCAACCACACACTGCACACAAAATCTGGGATTTTAAAACAAGAAAAAACTTAAGAGTAGTAAGCTGATGAAGCGTTTTGAGAATCAGACTAAAAGCACATCAAATAGAGCACCAGTTTTCACATGCTGTCAAACAAAGTTTTTAAAGAAGGGGGTGTTGCCCTGGCCCAGTGTTTTGTGTGCTCATCTCTGAGCTCTGCACTTTCTCTGTGCTCAATGGATCAGTTATACTTTGTTCAAAGTGCTGAAGGGTGATTTGATAGGGTGATGGATGATTATCTTCCAGGTCACTTTCATCCCATGATGCTTGGGGAAAGAGACAGAAAGGTAAATAGATCAATGGAAAGTCTTAAAGAATCCTTGATGTGTTCTTCCTTCTCAAAGCAGCTCAGCTGTCTACTGGAGCTGCGGAAAGGGAAGCCATGGGGAATGGCAAATGAAGAATATATTTGCTTTGGAGTGAAGCCCATTTCAGCAGAAGGAAGAAACTGTTCCTAAATCTGCTATTTTCTTTGTTAATTTTTTCACTTAAATATTTTAACTAAATCTAATTGGAACATGATAATAACCTCAACATGCTAGCATTTCACTACTGAAGAAGAACCTCATTATCCTCCAGATATTAATTGCACATTGGGTTTGATTCAAAATGTAAAACAAGCCCATTCTATTTGGGTAACTAACTTCTATTTTATACTTTCATCCAATCTCAATATGATTTTTCCTGGAATGCATTGCTCCCACCCTTAACATCCACACCACTCCTTCTTTCAAAGGCCTTTTTTAAATGTGCAATCTAGGTAGAATAAGCAAGCATGAGAGAAGGAGCAGGTTCTGTCCAGAAACAGCATGCATTCAGTTTCAGCATCTTAAGTGAGTCAACACACTAACAAGGCACGGTTCTCATTGCAGCAACAGGACCCATAAATGAATGCACAATAGTTGAGGGTGGAGCCTTCCACCACGATATCCAAGAATGTTCATTTGATTCAGACTAAAAGACTGAAAAAGGCTCTAGACAGAATCACATTCTTCCCTCAAACCTTTCAGCTCCACTCTTTGCCTCTTTTCTCTTCCTTTCTCATTTTCCACTTTTATAATTTGCTGATTTTACACTGTAAGCTAGCAGCTAGGATTTGTGCTAAATCACAAGTGCTTTATGAGTAGGAAATACGATGTTTAAGTATATTCCCTATTTTCCTGGCCATAGGAGCATACTAGAATCCAACCTATATTTTAATTAAACTCTGCAGAAGCTGGGCCTCAACACTCTTCATGTATTGTATTAATGTTTGAGGAGGGAGTAGGGCTACATCAACTAACCCCACACCTGACATTGTGCACTCTGAATTGCCCTGCCCACAGTACAAAACAAACATCTGTACTAGGGAATCCTTGCATGAATGAGCAGTACATGTGAAAAGGATCTAGGAGTCTTGGTAGACCACAAACTTGACATGAGTCAACAGTGTGATGCAGCAGCTAAAAAAGCCAATGCAATTCTGGGCTGCATCAATAGGAGTCTAGCGTCTAGATCAAGGGAAGTAATAGTACCACTATATTCTGCTCTGGTCAGACCTCACCTGGAGTACTGTGTCCAGTTCTGGGCACCACAGTTCAAGAAGGATACTGACAAGCTGGAACAAGCTGTTCAGAAGAGGGCAACCAAAATGGTCAAAGGCCTGGAAACGATGCCTTATGAGGAACGGCTTAGGGAGCTGGGTATGTTTAGCCTGGAGAAAAGAAGGTTAAGGGGTGATATGATAGCCATGTTCAAATATATAAAAGGATGTCATATAGAGGAGGGAGAAAGGTTGTTTTCTGCTGCTCCAGAGAATCGGACACGGAGCAATGGATTCAAACTACAAGAAAGAAGATTCCACCTAAACATTAGGAAGAACTTCCTGACAGTAAGAGCTGTTTGACATTGGAATTTGCTGCCAAGGAGTGTGGTGGAGTCTCCTTTGGAGGTCTTGAAGCAGAGTCTTGACAGCCATCTGTCAGGATGCTTTGATGGTGTTTCCTGCTTGGCAGGGGGTTGGACTGGATGGCCCTTGTGGTCTCTTCCAACTCTAGGAATCTATGATTCTTTGAATGAAACGGGGACAAGACAAACTGGTATGTGTGACATTGGAAAATGGATTAGTCAGTACTTCTGATGAAGGCTGCTGACTATGCATTATGTAAAGGGAGAACTTGAACTTGGGGAACTGTTTTTGATGGCAGGGGATCCCATAATATATATAGGTCAATGCCCACTTTCAGGCCAATGTTGTCTGGAAATGGGCTGCAATTACAGTACCTGATGGCCAATCCAAAGGAAAAAAGGAAAAACTTTATACTTAAGTTTTTCAACAAAAGTAAAGTGTTGGTTTTTCCTTTCCTGATTTCGCAAGAAAGCAGCGTGTGCATATATTTTACAAACATGCACATTTTACCTGCCCACAAACCCACTAGGCATCACACCCCAAGGGGCAGAAGTAGCCTATTCAGTATTCAGTCCGAGTGTATTTATAGCCAAAGAGTCGAACTGTGAGAAGAATTTATCAGGGCTGTGAAAGGGGCGTCATGAATTATTTACCAAAAAAAAAATCAAATTTTATAACCCTTCTCAATCTTTCATAAACTGTGTCTTCCCATTTTATTTGAAATTTTACCTGCAATCATAATACAGCATAAGTCAGAGAAATATCTTTCTGAAAGATTTGTAAGAGCACAGGTAGAAAGCGGGCACACAGTACTGCCTGCACTTGAAAGAATTGCTGGAACGACTAGTTAAGTGTTTAATTTTTAAAGCATGCAGTGGAATGTGACAGATCTCTTTTTAAACTTCCATAACCCCCTTTCTTTCCATTTAGGAGGAAAGAAAGACACAAAGAATCAGTCACACCAGTTCTTCTTTAAAGATCTTCTCCCTCCCGCCCTGTTTCAGAAAGAGCAGAAGGAAGGCAGCCTGAAACCCTTTCCCCCTGCCAGTTCTTTTTTGTTCCTACTGCAAAATTCTCCTTTTTATCTCTCTCCGAAAACCAAAGCAATCCTCTGCACAACCTCCATGGCTCAAACCCAGTTCACTTCTCGCCCTCTCCTACTATCTCGTCTCTGGGACAGTTAAATATTAAATTGCCGTTTTATTTTCTCTCTCAATAAAACTGGATTTTGGAGAAAGCTCTGATGTAGTCTGTGCTGCTCTCTGAGTGGGCATTCTGCTACCTAGGCTAAACGATCTGAAAGTTACCCAGGTGTGCTTCCTTTGTACTTGGAAAAAGTGTGACTTTCAGAAGCCTGTCTACCATCCAGCAGAACAATGCCAGGTTCAGAATGGGAAAGGGTTGCCCTCGCCCAGGTTAGCTAAACTCTCCCCAGCCATTTGTCTTTCAGAAGAGTTTATTACTTGGCACAAAGTAACGTTTCTGGGCATGTATAAAGACATATGTCCAAAGCAAGACAGCAATATTGGCAAGGGTTCCATGGGGGGGGGGGAGAGAGAGAGAGAGAGAGAGAGAGAGTATGTGGTAGCAGTACACCTTTGGTGTAAAATTGTTCTTCTTGTTGTTATTTATTCCCATGATTCTAGATGGCCCCACTCACACCCAATTTACCATATTCTGCTAGCAGTCAATCCCTGGCATGCCCTGGAGGGAGCTTTCTTCCCTCCCCCCAAATTATTTTTATTGGTTTTTATTGGAGGATAGGCACCCCTATCCTCCACTGCCTCCCGCAGTTTGGCCAAACTCATGCCAGTCGCTTCGAGAACACTGTCCAACCATCTCATCCTCTGTCGCCCCCTTCTCCTTGTGCCCTCCATCTTTCCCAACAGCAGGGTCTTTTCCAGGGAGGCTTCTCTTCTCATGAGGTAGCACCTTAGAGACCAACTAAGTTTGTTCTTGGTATGAGCTTTCGTGTGCATGCACGAAAAAGAAGAAAAAGAAGTGTGCATGCACACGAAAGCTCATACCAAGAACAAACTTAGTTGGTCTCTAAGGTGCTACTGGGAGGAATTTTTTATTTTATTTTGTTTCGACTATGGCAGACCAACACGGCTACCTACCTGTAACAGGGCAGCGAAGTCAGCAATTTAACAAGCAAAGGCTTTTTGAGAATGAAATGCCCTGGCCAAGCAGGATTTGATTCTTAGTCTGTGGTTTTGTCCGATAAATGTGGCTGGAGCCACTGATGAAGAAGCTCTGCTTCTGACGTGGGTTAATTTATCCTCCACCAAGGAGGGAAGTTGCAGCAGGGCTTTCAGGAGAATGCTAATGCCATACTTCTCTGGTCCTTGCTACTGTTTTACCCCTCCTGTAGTCCTTGGGTGCCTCTCTCTGCATCTGAATCCTAACTGTTATCTTGGCTAAGGTCCTTCATGGATGCTTGACCTTAATGCTTGTTCCCTTGCTACATACCAATGCAAACCTTAAGTCCTCTGGTTTGATTCTGTCCCTCCCCCCATGAGCAAAAGGATACTGACCTTTGAAAGGCTCCTCTAAAAACAACTAAACAATTCCATTTTTGTAATGTAAACTTTGCATGATAGGTGGTTTGCCATTTCAGTTGTCTATAAACATCTATGCATTTTTATGATATTATAATAATGAATCCCAGCTAACTGGTTTAGTTGCTAATTAAGGGCTAATTGACTTCATTGGGAGTTGGCTCAGGCAGTAATTGCATCCAAGTCTCCGGGAAAGGGGAAAAAAAAATCTCTCTGGGCAAATCATAATGTGATTGCTAATGTTGTATTTTCCACCTGGATATTAGAATGTGGGTCTGAGATTTCTGCATTGGCAGAAAAACAAATATTGCAGCAAGAATGTCTTGTTCAGATTGTTTGAATAAATATATACTTGAAAGTTAACCACATACTCTGGGCAGAATCACATGAGCATTTACTGCATAGCGACTGTCTTAAATCTTGCCCCATGGCAGTTCTTTATATGGAGAGCCAGAGGCTTGAGTACTCTGGCCTTCTGGATGGCTGAGCACCATCCATAACCAGATGAATGAAGAGCATGCGCAGGGATGCCACAAATACCTGCAAGCTTCCTCTTGCAGATACATTTCCTATTGCAACGGATATTAACATATCAGTGAAAAAAGACCAGCGGTTTAATCTGCAAGCTGTTGTGCAATTAAGCTAATTATACATTCATGGCACAAAATGATTCAGATCTGCATTAATTTATACAGCTTTTTTTTCTTGCGGAAAGCTTGGCCTATCGCGCAATATCCAGAAAACCATAGCGCTGCACCAACAAGCACAAAACAACCCCTCCGCAGTGCCACAAATCCAACTTAATGGTGTAACATTGGCAGATGTCAATGGTTTTTCCTACATAGAGTCAACATTGATGGCAAAATCTAGCATCGCCTGAGCTTTGTGAGTGCAGCTTTCACCAGATAGAAGCGTAGAGTGTTTGAGGACTGGGGCATTCTCAGGGAAACCCAAATGCTTGTTTACAATGCTATTGTACTACCAACTTTACCAAACACTTGTGAAACATGGACCACTTATAAACGCCATCTCCAACTCCTTGAAAGATTCCATCAATGGTGTCTCCCAAAAAAATTTACATAGCACTTGGGAAGACAGGCAAACTAATGTCAGCGTACTGGAAGAAGCTAAGATCACCAGTGTCAAAGCAATGATTCTTCAACATCAACTTCGTTGGACTGGTTGTGTTATTTAGATGCCTGATTGTCATCTTTCTTTTTTTTTTAATGAAGAATTTATTGGCATTTTCTTAACACAATACACACCCAAACCCACACCTACAAATATAAAACAAATACAAATACATATATTGCCAGGATTCTTCTTCTTCTTTATATACATAAAAAAAAAAATTCTATTTCCGAATCTTGACGGTTGACTTCCCCTGCCTTTTCACCTTCGGTTTTAAATCCATAATCTACTTTCTTAACATCTTATCTCTGAAAAAAGAATTTAACTTCAATTAAAGATAACACAATTATCTTAATCTTCATATTCTATCATAAATCTTAACAAAATATTCTTATAAAATCTAAACTTATTTCTTCTGTCCTTTATCATGCTGCTATTAACATAAAATCTCAATATCTCCTTACTTATTCAAGATAAACTTACAATTAACAACCTTCACCCTCCGATTTCAGGTACCATAACAGACCATTTAACTTTTACATTAAATACTTCACCCCACACCCCCTCTGTCCATTGTCTTTCTCTGTCTTTCGCCGGGACCAATCTTCCAGTTATCTTCTTTTCCCAGATGGATATTGTAAATTTTACCGTTCCGGGACTGCCACCCCCAAAGAACGGTTCTTTTTCCCGGAGTCGCCCAGACATTTCAAACCATCCTTCAAGCATCCCTTCTAACTCTTTGCAAAGGTTTCCTTCCATTGTGTAAAACTTTTGAAAAGCCTCCTCTGTGGAAAGTGGATTTTTTTTATTTATTATCCCACTCAAGACTTTCAATTTCCGATTAAGCAGTTCCAGCCTCAAGACAGTAAGCATTTCTTCATCCGTTAATCCAGAGTTCAAAACAAGTTCAAACACAAAGTCCAGCATGTTGGGGGAGGGGGTGAGTGTCAAATTTCAGTTCCTGTCTCTTCCTCCCTTTGTTTCAATTGTTTCCCACATCAGTCCAAATTTTCCATCGCCATTTTTTCTGAAGCCAGAGCGTAAAGACCAAAACTTTAAACGGAGATATTTACTGCCCACTTAATCCCCAAAGGGAAATCTCAGCAGTCTCAGTTTTCAAATTTCAAACACTTTGTATCCATTACTGTAGCAGCAGTCACTTAAACTGGTTATTTTCTTTCTTTCCCGAAGGGAGGGAGGCAGGCTTCCTTTCCTCTTCCCCCCGGATCGTTCCCAAGATGTAAAAATCAGTCAAATACTCACAACCACCGGGTTCTTTAACACCATTAAAGACAGGTAGAACTTAGACGCTCATCACGGGATTTGTCGCCGCATTTGCATCCCGGTTGGGGCATGTCCCCTATAGCCCGGCTCCGTCGTCCCTTCACCCCCACTCCCCCTTTACAGGGGGAGCGAGGGAAGGGTTCGGAGCCACAATTGGCACAGCCGGGGAGCCCAGGGTGCGGGACGCTCTTCCCGCACCCCACCGGAGCCCCGCTTTGCGGTAGCGGGGCTCCAACCCCCGGGACAGACTGGGTCGCCTCGCAGCCGAGGCAGCCCACGACCTCCCGCAATGGCGTCGCCGCCGGAAGTGATTGTCATCTTTCAGAGCAACTACTCTATTCCCAACTTAAGGATGGAAAGCGTAATGCCAGTGGAAACAAATGAGGTTTAAAGACACTCTCAAGGCAAATCTTAAAAAAATTTAGTATAAACACCAACAACTTGGAATCACTGGCCTGCGAGCGCTCCAATTGGGGAATAGCCTCAAGGACTTTGAAGAAACACAAACTCAGAACGAAAGGGAGAAACAAGCTAAGAGGAAGGCATGTTTGGCAAATCCTCACCGTGATCAACTCCTGCCTGGAAACCTATCTCCCCACTTTGGAAGGATGTGCGGATTCAGAATTGGCCTCCACAGTCACTTACGGAGCACTGTTAAGACTGTATTCATGGATGACAATGTTACTAAGCTATGAGTGATTGCCAAAGAAAGAATTTAGGCAGCTGTATGGGTTTTAAAATCAGGAATATGGCACAGAAGTAAGCCAACTCTGCATGTGACATGCACAATACAGTGGTACCTCGGGTTACAGGTGCTTCAGGTTACAGACGCTTCAGGGTACAGACTCTGCTAACCGAGAAATAGTATCTCGGGTTAAGAACTTTGCTTCGGGATGAGAACAGAAATCACGCGGCGACAGCAGGAGGCCCCATTAGCTAAAGTGGTACCTCAGGTTAAGAACAGTTTCAGGTTAAGAACGGACCTCCAGAACGAATTACCAGTAAGTTCTTAACCCGAGGTACCATGATTGTTTGTGCTTTAGAATGAGGAACAGCAGACACGAACAAATATGCAATGCACAAGAATGTGGATACATGTTGCCAGGCCCCGCACTACAGGTTAGTCAGGTTGCACACTGGCTGAGCAACTTGGAAGGGACCCCAATGGGCCTGACCTAGCCATGGTGCCATTCAGCGGCCTCCCTTCTAGACCCCTGGATCATTCTCAGTCGTGGGCAGCGCTACAGATTTTGAATGGGTACCATGCTCAGCTCTTATCTCCTTTTTGGAGACGTCCCAGCCTATGGATAGATCTATTGATCGCATAGCTCTATGGACTGGGACATTGCATATTGGCTAACATAAGATGGTGGGCATCCCCATTCAAAGTGCCACTACCCATCCACCATGAAAGCATATTCAAAAACCTGACGAAGGGTGCCATCAAAGCAGTGGCAGTGAAAGCATGTGGCAGCCACAGATAGGACTGAGTGGTGTCCTGTTTGAGGGGGTCATTGGAGGGTGGTAGCCCATCATAAGATACTAGCTTTCATCTGGTTTAAACAAACACCATTTGGGGAGTCCAAGGGGCAGGTTGAAAGTTGGTATGATCATACAGATACAATTTTGCGACATGAACCTCTAATTCATGCTTAGCCTGAAACTCGGTTTGTTGAATAGTTTCAGCTAAGCATAAAGTCTTCAGTTTCAGTAGTGTTGGTGAAGCATTTGGAGAAGCTAGTATTACTAATTGTATGACTTATGTTAAAAAGGAAAGAAAGTTCTAATGTACTTGAGGTGCAAAATTCTTATATACTAGATGAACACATCGTATTTCACCCTTGCTGCTTGATTACATTTATCCCAATATATTCCAGTACATGAATTGTGGCGGCAATGCAAAGGTAGCAGTAAATACAATATTTCATTTGGTTGGGTGAGAAATTCTTTGTGTATTATTGAAGATATTATTCAAGCATTTTGGGAAAGGCCATTTTTTATTAAGAGAGAACTCTTGTTAAAGAATAAATAGCAAAGTTCATTTTAATAAAAGCAGTGTTGACACTGGTGTCTCTTTCATTAAAACATAAACAATATTTTTATTATGGGAAGTTGGTCTAGGAATGTTAGTTATGGTGGGCATAATTCAGCCTCATTTAAACTTGTTTAAGGCTGCAACTTATTGAATGCAGTAGGACTTACCTGCGAGGGAATATGCATACAATTTCTCTTTATGCCTCTCTCTTTCTTTGTTTTTCAGTTGAACAGCTCTCTATGCCTGTTCGCCCTAAGCAAACATGTACAGGGTTGCTCTGTAAATCTTTTCCATTAAAATTATTGGGAATTAAAATGGTTTGGTTTTTGCTGGATCATTCCACATGTGTTCCAAAATTTCTCACATATTATTTTTGCACAAGGCTTCAAGGACATCAATAAAATAAGGACGATCCTTTGCACCAGCCCCATTGAAGCAGTTAGCATGGCACGCTATTTCAGTACGCTTTGCACTAGAATATGCCCCAAAATGAATTTAATCACTATCCTACAGATGACATAAGATGTTTGCTGTGTCTGTATACTGGAATGAAACAGTAAGCCCCCCACCCCCAATATGAACTAGGTGCAAGAGAAGAAAGATCTGTGACAACAAAACCATTGTATCTAAAAAGTTATAAAAGGGTTGACCATCAACTCTGCTTTTGAAATATCATATTTGCTGGAGCAATCTTGCTTTAAGCACCAGCCAGTTCTAAACATAGGAGCCAACTCCTAGGGGGTGAGGTCACTTTGCCCCCCCCTAAAATATTTGACGAGGCTGGCCCTCCAAAGTTGATGGGCATTGCCAGTCAAACAGTGTGTGCACACCACATCTTGTGATCGATTATGTGGGATGGGGCTTACCTGCCCCCCAATATTTTCATAGAATCATAGAGTTATAAAATGGTGGGCAGGGCATTATTTGTCGGCGCAGGTCTGATGACGTCAACAGGCAATCCGCCTTTCTATTGGATGCTGTTGGAGTCTTCATTCCTTTTGCTGGTGAGGTATAATAGGTGCACCACTCCCCCCCCCCCTTATCCTTTATTTTAGGTATGACAGGTGTGGTTTTTTAATTTTTTATTATGCCAGATCCTTCCTTGATGGTCAAGTTATGCTTTGTCCTAATTTGATGCTGTTTGGTACGGCGGTTACGGAGAACATGGGTTTCCGGCGTACATGCAATGGGAACATTTATATATATATATAGATTGTGGGAAATGTATATCTGAAAATTTAACAAAAAATAACAATTTGGGGGGGAAAGTAAGTGTCCACTCTGGACAATGATCCACAAAACCATACATGGCATTTCCTTGAGGATAGGGCTTTCCAATTTGTTGTTTTTTGTATTTGTTGGTATCCTTTATTTTTTGTCTGTCTCTCCCATTTTTCATTTCTCAACTTAAAAATCTTGTGCAGTAGTGTATGTTTCCTGAGTCAAAGGCACAGAAACCGGCTAGCTGTTGGGCTTGCATCAGACTAATTGGCATGTTTAATGTTATCCAAGCAGAATAAATGCCTTGTTCTTACTCTTCAAATTCCAGCAGCCATATGTAGAGTGCCATCACCAATAGTAGGCTACCTGCACATAAACGATCTCTCTCAGCTTTTGTGCTTCTGAGGTGCTAACATCATGCATATCATAGGAGTCAACTGGCCCACGGTCATGTTATCAATTCTTTAAAATATTTCCCTTTCCCACAAAATAAATAAAATGTTTTAAATCATCTTATAATAAAAGCTTTCTCACGACTGACCTTACCCACACCATTCAAAATAAGGACATATTCCATGGAAACATGTAGAGTGCCTGCCTCTTCTAAGCTGCTTCCATTATATTCAGCCCTTTAACAGAGAGTGGTTTCCCCAAAAGATAAGTTTTTTCCACTGTAGATGAAACTGCATTTTCAGTTCAGACATGTTGACCTACATTTCTGACAACCGTCAGGGGATGCTATTTTTTAGCGGATCATATCACATGCAAGGTGGGGGAGGGGGCAGAGTGAACCTGTAAATATGATCCCGCCACACCTGTTCTGAATATTGCCCATGGAAAAGGCATTGATGCCTCTGAAATCTGTGCCAGGTACAAAAGGAGAGGTGTTTTTCTTTCCCATTGAATTCTGTGAAATAGAGTGGGAAGCCTTGAGACGTCTATAATAATTGATGTGCTGTTGATGCTTTTGAATTATGGTGCTGGAGGAGACTCTTGAGAGTCCCATGGACTGCAAGAAGATCAAACCTATCCATTCTCAAAGAAATCAGCCCTGAGTGCTCACTAGAAGGACAGATCCTGAAGTTGAGGCTCCAGTACTTTGGCCACCTCATCAGAAGAGAAGACTCCCTGGGAAAGACCCTGATGTTGGGAAAGATGGAGGGCACAAGGAGAAGGGGACGACAGAGGATGAGATGGTTGGACAGTGTTCTCGAAGCTACTAACATGAGTTTGGCCAAACTGCGGGAGGCAGTGAAGGATAGGCGTGCCTGGCGTGCTCTGGTCCATGGGGTCACGAAGAGTCGGACATGACTGAACGACTGAACAACAACAACAATAACCCTCTATGAGGAGCCGAGTGATGGTACCACACACCTGGTTCCCTGGCACCTCTGTCTAGACTGGAAGTAAAGAAAGCTGGGGTACAACAACTCAAAGTGGCGCCTGGTTCCCACTGGAGTTTGTGGGACTGCTCGTTCATGGGGGTGTGGCCAGGGAGAGTAAATCCCCATGGGAAAAGATTATTCCCCTTCCCAGCTTAATCACTTCTACATCCCTCTGCCCCCAGAATGTGGAGGACTTGGTGGACTAGGGCCTGGGAGACCAGGGTTAATGAATCTCATCATGTGATCTTGGGCATCAATCTCTTTCAGCCTAACCCAGGGGTCTGCAACCTTTAAGACAAAAAGAGCCACTTGGACCCGTTTCCAAAGGGGAAAAAAAAACCTGGGAGCCGCAAAACCATTGCGACATTTAAAACAAATATAACACTGCATATATTGTTTCTTATCTTAATGCTATATATACAGGATTGTGCAGTCAGCTGCTATAGCTGCTATATCAATGAAAAATATGAGCATGTCTGATCTGTGACTTTTGATGGCTAGTCCCAGTTATTATTCTCTAATGAGGGGAGAGAGATGCACCCCATATGGTCCCAAATGCATGTATGCTTTGCTGCTTTTGATGCCCCAAATACAAAACCCTCTCGTATTCTGAGCAAGCTTGGGCTTGCTCTCCTGGGTGTTGAATGAAGTCAAGGTGTGCATGTAGGGGTGTGTGTGTGTGTGTTTGTTTTGAATCAAATAAAGGGGGTGTTGAATAAACTCAGGGGGTGTGTATGTGTGTTGAATCAAGTCAAGGTGTGTGTGTGTGTGTACGGGGGTGTATGGGTGTTCTCCCAGGCTCCCTTTAAAAAAACGGGGATAAGCCGCTCTGAAGGGGCACCATGCACCCCTTCACAACGGCTCATCCCCGCTTGCTTTGAATGGAGCTGGGGAGGAGGGGTGAGCTTTCACCCCTGTCCCCAGCTCCCTTCAAAGCAAGCGGGATGAGCACAGGGTGTGGGGTGGTGGAGAAAGCAGCATCCCGGCTGCTTTCTCCACCACCCCGCGCCCAGCCGCCGATCCCAAAAGCCTGCTTTTGAGATCGGCGGGAGGGCGCAGAGTGGAGAAAGCAGCCGGGATGCAGCTCTCTCCACCCTGCGCCCAGCCGCGGATCCCATTTTGGGATCGGCACACAGGGCGAGGGGTGGAGAGAGCTGCATCCCGGCTGCTTTCTCCACCCCGCGCCCTGCTGCCAATCCCAAAAGCCAGGCAGGGGGGCGCAGGCGGGCCACAGGCGCAGCGCCCCCCACCATTTCCCCGCCCCGGAGCCGCGGCAAAGCTCTAAAAGAGCCACATGCGGCTCCGGAGCCGCGCCTTCCCGACCCCCGGCCTAACCCATCTCACAGACACTGAGATCCAGCGCCGAGGGCCTTCTGGCGGTTCCCTCACTGCGAGAAGCAAAGCTACAGGGAACCAGGCAGAGGGCCTTCTCGGTAGTGGCGCCCGCCCTGTGGAACGCCCTCCCATCAGAGGTCAAGGAAATAAACAGCTACCTGACATTCAGAAAATACCTGAAGGCAGCCCTTTTTAGGGAAGTTTTTAATGTGTGATATTTTTGTATTTGATTTCTGTTGGAAGCCGCCCAGAGTGACTGGGGAAATCCAGCCAGATGGGTGGGGTACAAATAATAAATATTATTATTATTATTGTGAGTATAACATGGGGAAATGGAGAATCATGAGTGACAGCTTGAACAACAGCTTGTAGGAACGGAGAGCGGATATAAATGTAATAGCGACGAGGAATAAGAAAATATGCAGCCTGTATGATCCTGAAGCGGGTGTGCTGGGTTTGGAATAATACAAACCAACCCACATATGAAAGGAAAAAAAGAATCTAGGGCACAATGGGGGGTGACTAGTCTAAAAGGGCCATGACTGGTGAAGCTCCCTGATCCACTTGACCCAAGGCTGAGCTACCCTTCCTTTATGTACCCTTTGGAAAACCCTTCCCCCATCAAATGATCAACACCCTGTCCCCTAGTTTCACCCACACTCATAAGCACAGGCTTTTTTCAAACTTTTGTGTGGGTGCCTCCCTTTAGAGCACACAGACTGCCTCACTCTCAGGCCCAAAATTGCCTTTTGATAAACGTGTCTCCCCGTGACTTTGCAACAGATTCATCACTTTGCTCCAGATTCAAGACAAAATTCTGCTGCACTGGTATCTTGAATCCCAGTGCAAAAATCAAATCCTGTGAAGATTTTGCTCAGCTCTAGTCGCTAGTAAAAAAAAAATAAAAAATGGAATTAATTCCAAATGAATTCAGAAATAAGCATTTAAACTATTGAAATGTGCTACAAAACATCTGACCCTCTAAATGGGTTCAAGCGTAACTTACTGTTACCAATCACAAGGTCATTTCTGTAATTTAAGTGCCTCGTCCGGTGCGAAGGTGGGGGGGGGAGCATTTATAATTGATCGAGCTGTTCCAAATGCTTTGCTCATCTCTCCAGACCACTTTTTCAGCTGCCTGAGGTTAATCACCAAGTCCACCACATGCTAATGCCCTCTGTTACATCATAATTAGGATGAGACTGACGGAGCTGGGGAAGGCTGATGAAATTATTCATTTTTCCCCCCTGAGAAGCCAGATGTTGCCAGATAGATTTCACTTAATTCTCTGACAGCTGCAATAATAGGCGAAATATGCAGCGGAGACTATAGTGACACTGATAACGGCATAAGGAAAGGAATGAGAGGCGTGCTGCGTGGCTACTTCATTATGATTATTCATTACGGTGGATCACCTCGTTTTATGTGGCAATTAGAGAAGACTGGGGAGGGATTTAGTGGCCAAAAATGTGGAGTTATTTTAAATCTGCAAATAGAGGCATGTGTTAAAGCTATGATGGTAAATTCCCAATCAGCAATTCACCATGGTTCTGTGGTACTTTGTAATAATAAAGAGCTCCATAATACTGAGCTGGCATTATTAGAGCAATGGATTATTAGGGGACATGGAAGATCTCAACATTCCTACCTACTCATTTCATTGTCATTGTATCCTTACTGAACATTGCAACCGTTCAGTGGTCAGGATCAAAAGATTCCACAGTGTAGACCCGTAAAGGTGAACACACCACAGCTCACCAAGGCCTTGGTAGAATTCCTAGTTTTATTAGCTGCCCAGACTAGGGGAGAAAATAGAAAGTTGCTGAGTTCTATGTTAGTCCACAAATGGGATTAGCAGACTTCAGGTAGCTGAAACAAAATAGAAAATTCTTTCCAGTAGCACCTTAGAGACCAACTGAGTTTGTTCTTGGTATGAGCTTTCGTGCACACGAAAGATGTGCAGCAAGTTAAGACTTGTTTGCTGGTCCATTTATGAGGTGAGACTCTTTTCGGCGGCTTATTCTATAGCATTTTTTGGTGCACTGCGTGTGGGCGAAGTGGTGCTGGAGTCAGCACAGGGAGGGTTCTCCAGGGGCTTGCTATTGCAGGATGTTCGGCTTTCTGATGGGGAGTTAGTTCTCACCATATGGAATTCCAAGATGGAACAGTTGGGCAGAGGTGCCTTCATGAGGTTGCCTGCCACTGGTAAGCCCAGCCCTTGTCCAGTTAAAGATGCCAAGAAGTATTTGTCACTTTGCCCACTTGGGGATGGTCCCTTCCTGGTTCACAAGGATGGGACACAGTTGAGAAGGCATTAATTTGCTGCAGTGATGCGTAAGGCGATTGCAGTGTGTGGCCTGCTGGCCAGTGATTTTGCACCTCATTCATTCCGCATTGGTGCTGTGCACTGGGGGCTGTCCGTTGACAGGCTCAAGGATCTGGGCCACTGGGAGTCTGATGCATACAGGGGTTATGTACGGAAGCGGCGCTGAGGTGCAGTTGTTAATACTATTTTGTTCATTCCTAGGTCTGCCTGCACTGCACATCTAGATAGTCGGGCACAGCATTATCCACTGGGACAGCAGGAGGGCAGCGGAGTCTGGATTCGGACGCAGGCTCAGACTCCCTGACCATGTGTGCGTCTCCTGGGTATCCAGACGAGGAATGCACTGCGAGGGGCTTCTCCCAAGCGGTGCGGGCGAAGGTGTCTGCAGAGGCACACCCACGGTAGTGGTGGTGCATTTGGGCATGAACAATTGCCAGAAGTCCCCGGCTTGAGCTTGCGGACCTGCAGGCAGGAGGACTTGGAAGAGTTGATGGCAGCTCTTCCTGGACCCAAATTTTTTGGTCACTGATGGCAGTGACGTGTGTGGCTGGGTAGCCACGGCCCAGCTGCCACTGAGAGCGCCAGGAGGCACATCCAGAGCACAGTGGCCAAGAAGGTTCTGGCCTTGGGCGGGACAGTTATCCGTCTCCCAGGCATTACCTTCCAAGATGTGTCCCTTTACAGGCTTGATGGGGTTCATCTGTCTGTGATTGGGAATGATTTGCGGCCGACCGCAATGTCAGCGGGGTTAAGGGATTGGTTGCAGGAGTGGTTGCCAGCGAGCGTGGATGCTTGTGTGGCGGAAAGGCACTGGTTCATGTGATAGGGATGGGAGAATGCTTTCGCCATCCCTATGTGAAGGGTATTCCGTTAAAGGAATCCATGGACTCAACTTGGTTTGGTCAACCCCCCCCCGGGGGGGGGGGTTGTGCCCATGCCTGAGTCCAGGGGGACATCTGGGGGGGGGTTAAACAAAGGCTGTTCCCGGGCTTTTCACCTATCTCAGGTGTTCACCCTTGGCTGACCTATGATAGAGCTCTGGGTCAGTGCTACCTGCAACCATTCACTTTTCTGTAATCAATAAAGTTGTGGCCAAAATTCTGCGAAACACCAAAACTAAAATTGGAGTCAAATGTGTCTTTATTTAGGGGGGAGGTCTCTGGGTCTGAACACGCAATACAAGTCGGATTAAAAATACCTCTGCACCAACACATTGGTAAGCAATGTGTTGTCATTTGTGGTAAAACTTTTAACCGAGTATGTCAAAGATAGTTAATTTGTGTATATCTTGAATATGTGTATTGTTACATGTGATGACATAAAATAATTTTAAGAAATGGGGAGGGGGGTTACATTTCAGGGAATGTAAATGAAACGACCCAGATTTGCATTTTGTGTGTATGTTTAATTTTCATTTGAATTCATTTGTATTTTCTTTCTTTCTTCTTGCATTAAATCATAACAAAAATAGTTAACTTACCTGAGGAAGAAAAATATTTATCTTTCAGGGTATTTCTGTTTTTCTGTTTAGGGAAAGAAAAGCTCTTTCTTTTGAGTTCTTCCCACTCCCAATTGATCCTTGTTATGAACAAATACAGTTCACATTTGAGTACGTATGTTAAATATGCAATGACTTTCAGAAATCTCGCCTGTTAGAGTAGAAATCACTATCTGTGTCACAAATGTTTGGACAGCTGTCCATTGTCTGTATAAATTAGAAAACTGTAAGAACGACTGTCTCTGAAGAATAACATTTAATAGAACAATGTTCTGAAAACAGCAATGAATGAACCTGTTGTGTTTGGCCAGTAATACATTTTTATTGAACTCTTTGGAACCAAAAAGGGAGAAGTTAATCCTAGGTTTGCTTTGGTCATTTTACAGTAACTAAAAGGCAGGGGTGGCCATTTGGACTGGATCCTGTAGTCCCCAGTGGCCCAGCCCATCTTAATTTTAATCAAGTTGGGGTACATACTGAGCTTCTCCTCAGTTTGTTCATACTGTGCTGCAAGATGGCAGACCAATGGCGGTGGTTGAGGATACACTGAGGTGGTTGTCACAGTGTCCCATTCAATTTAGTGGCCCAGCCTTGAATGTTTATTTGGTTCTTACATATCCTAATCCTGATTTGATAACTTTGGTGGCCATTCCAGAATTTCTACACAATATTGACTTTGCCTCAGGGCCATAGAAAATGTGCAGAAACAAGCAATATATTGAGTATTTTATTATCTCTCTCTGTTTCTCTCTCTCTCTCCCACACACACACACCTTGTCCACAAATCTCCCCCCCCCAAAAAAAAAATCCTAGTCCAATTATTTTTTTCTAGGTAGTGCTGTCCCAACTCAACGCTAGACAGCAGTTAAAAGCAGAAGAATTCCAAGGGGAAATCCCGTAAGAGAAACAGAATTTTCTCTCAGCCTCAGCACAGCAGGATTTGTGGTATGGTAGCAATAGTTTCTCCATCAAATTCCCAAATTGTAGCCCTACTCTTTCCCATTTCCATCTATATGAATGAGTGGGGGGAAGTGTCCATCCGTTTGGATGAAGTGGGGAACAAGAACAAAAAATCAGGAAAATGGCTAGGGGAGAAACTCTAAATCAGATGACGGGAAGGGTGCATTTATTTTTGCCTAGGGAAGAAAAATAACTTCTGCAGATAAATTAGTATGTTCTGCAGTTGAGAAGCTTTACTTAGCAGACAGGGAGTTTCTCCCCTTTCAGAAGAAAGGTCAAAGAAAGCCTAGAAGAATGGAGCCCGGATGATCATTTTGGATAGTGATTTATGTCGCACTTACTAAGACACATGTACCATAATGTCTGAAGAGACTCAGTAGCTAGAGACTCCTTTTGCATTTGAGATGCTGGAGGCAGACACAAGAAAAATGATACCTACATACCAAGTAAGTTCCATCTCCAGAAGGCAAAACACCAGCATGAAACTAGCTAAAAGAGTGTAATGAGATAATGAAACACTTTGCTTTCACAGTCACTTGCTGCCTGGACATATTTATTTAATCCTGGAGCTGGCCATTGAATTCACTAAAGCTAGAAATATACTGAAGACCAGTGCAATGTAGTGATAGAGCAGGACCTGCGTTCCAGTCACTGTCCAGCTATCAAGAAGGTTACTTCTATATATTATTACTAGCTGACCCGGCCACGCTTTGCTGTGGCTCATTTTGTGAAATGGAAAAGGAAGATGTAAAAGAGAAAGCGCATGCCTCCCCACAGCTTCTCCCGTTGAACTTCCGCCTGCCTCCTCCGTATTTTGTTTCTGCCTTTCTCCCCACAGCTTCTCCCGTTGAACTCTTGCCTGGCACCTCTCTGTCTCCCTCCCCCCCCCCCCACTTTCACCTTCCTCCCCACAGCTTCTCCCGTTGAACTCCTGCCTGCCTCCTCTCTGTATTCACTGTTTTTGCCTTCCTCCCCACAGCTTCTCCCATTGAACTCTTGCCTGGCACCTCTCTGTCTCCCTCCCCCCCGCTTTCACCTTCCTCCCCACAGCTTCTCCCGTTGAACTCCTGCCTGCCTCCTCTCCGTATTTACTGTTTTTGCCTTCCTCCCCACAGCTTATCCCATTGAACTTCCGCCTGCCTCCTGTTTGTCTTTCCCCCGTTTTCACCTTCCTCCCCACAGCTTCTCCCGTTGAACTCTTGCCTGCCTCCTCTCCATATTTTCCCCATTTTTGCCTGCCTCCCCACAGCTTCTCCCATTGAACTTTGTCAAAAGCCTTACTGAAATCAAGATACACTATGTCCACAGCATCCCCTTGATCCACCAAGTCTCTGTTTGTTTATTTGTTTATTTATTTACAGTGATACCCCGGGTTACGTAAGCAATCCGTTCCTAACCCGGGGTTCCACTGTATTTTAAACTTAGTAAGTTGAAAATGACAGAATATGCAGAATTGGCTAGTTTGACTTGTAAAATTAGAGATAAAAAAGAGATTGACTTTAAGGAGAATTGAAAAAATGTTTTTAAATTTAAAAACTCAGTGTAAACATGTTAAGACACAAATAGGATTTGACTGAGAACAGCAGTGGGAAAAGTCGGTGAACTTTTTTTTTTCCTTTTCGTAGAAGCAAAGGCATGGAGTAACTATAATATGCAGCACAAATCCAAACTTTGGGGAAACCATGGAGGAGGCAGAAGTTCAAGGTTGAATGATTGATTGTAAAACCTGAAATGTTGTTAGATTATTTTGTGTGTGTGTGTACAAAAACAAACAAACAAACAGTAAAAAGTTTTTAGGATTTTCTCTCTCTCTGGAATCTATTTGCATTATTTAAGTGACTTTTCTAACAGATTATTCATATAGCCAGAAGTCATTGTTCTCATTATGTCAGAAGCAAGCCAATGGTGTTTTCTTTTGTTTTCTTTTGTTTGTTTGTTTGAAAAAAAGGAGGAAACCTAAAGATTAAACATTTTTAGCTGAACATTTTAAACGAGACACACAGGTGTTAAAAACATAGCTGTCAACTTTTCCCTTTTTTTAAGGGAAATACCCTTATTCCGAATAGGATTCCTCGCAAGAAAAGGGAAAAGTTGACAGCTATGGTTAAAAACTGTGCAGCATATCAGTAGTGGCATCATCAGATAGCCAGGTTTCGTTGTGTTTCTCTGTTGCAAATATACTAGTGGCAATTCTAGGGCTGTTGCAGTGAAACGTTTGTACTGGCTAAACATGATGGGTTTTGGCACAAAAGGTTTTAAAAACACAATGAAATCCTCTAGCATCTCTTGTGTTGGCTCAGAGTTGATTTTGCCAAAGAGATTTACACGTTTCCATCTTGTCACCCCCCACTCTGGCAACTGAGTTAATTTGGCAATGGAGATTCTCAATATTGGTAAACCCACAAGTGTTGAATGACGCTGATAATGAAAGTTTACTTAGTTCACTGAGTGCACACATTTCCTCTCTCTTTCCCCCCTTTTGCATATTCTCTGTTGTTGGGTGTGTGTTTTTGAACACAGATGCTGTATACAAGAAAGTTTAATGATGCCGCCTTGTCAGAGAACTGGGTCACCATATTGCTGCTGATTAGCAAGCTGTTTCTGAAGCAACCTTTGCTTATGCATTTTTTGAAAGTTACTTTCATACTGTCATAACTTCTGGAGGGCACAGATGTTCCCTTCCAATTACTCTTAAGGAGATTTTAAATCTGAACTGATTTGGTTGACAACTGCACAGTGACAATGCATACTGAAATCAATCCCCAAATTAGCTTCCTTTTTTGTTCAGAGTGGCAAAGAAAGTTTCTCTCAGTTGTATGTAGAAACAATGAATGATATCCAACAGCCACCAAGAGGTGCCAGGATTTAGATGGTCACTTTTTTTCTTTTGCTAAAGCTGTTTAAATGAATGCCAAGGGCAAACAGGCATGATGGATACTAATAAGACTATGGCAGGTTTTGTTTACCAAATCCTAATTTGATTGCACTCCACATTAGTCAACTGAGATGAAATGCAGCTTCATACACTACATCAGGGGTGGCCAACTTCCAAGAGACTGCGATCTACTCACAGAGTTAAAAACTGGCAGTGATATACCCCCTTTTGGGGGGTTCAAGTCAAAGTTTGAGCTTTAGGGAAGAGGAAAACGACATTGAGCTTTTTTTAAAGAAGGAAAGCCCTATTTTTGGTGGTTCAGGTCATTTTAGGGGTGCAGGGCAAAGAAGCTGAGCTTTCTTTAGGGGAGCCAAAGGTTTTTTGCTTCTTTGGGGGGAGCCACTGATCTACTGGTGATCTACCAGAGACATCCAGTGATCTACCGGTAGATCACAATCTACCTGTTGGACATGCCTGCACTACATTATGCTCTTAGGAAGGGTTGGGAGTCGAGGACCCGCCACCCGCTTAGAGATAAATATGACACAAGGTCACAAGTATTTAGGTTAATGGGCTAAAGATGGCCACAACTTTATTGGTTACAGCATGTGAGTGGTGTTGGCTTAGGCATTGGATCAAACAATCTATACATGACTCCACCCCGCACAGCAGGGAGTCATTCAAGGGTTAACAACCAGTGGGATGAGCTTGTTGATGGAAATAAAACTGGAAGCTTCCCCTGACGTCACCGGGGGTAATGTCATGGCCCTAGCCACCAGCAGGGCATCGGGCAGGATCCACAACTGCCGGATTCCTTTAATGGAATACCCAAAAAGTGGAGGGGTAGGTGATGGCCACAACCTGCCCTCCAACACATCACACATATTCCAATGCCTAACCGCCAATACCCGAAAAGTTGTGATGATTTGCTACGAGGTAGGCAAAAAACCAAGAGGCTGGTGCCATTTTGCCAAATGGATCAATATTCCTACCCGGCCCCCTGGGCAATCAACCAAAGTCCATACCAAGGTCAAAAGAATAGATATGACCTAAAGGGAGGGTGGGCGGGTGATCGGTTGACTTCAGGAAGCAGAATGAGGGTTCGGCATTGCTACGGCCGCTCAAATGCGGCTAGACCCTGCCCCTCAGCCAGTCCTATTGGCTGGCTGAAGGGCCAGGCATGGCAGCCGGAAAAGCTGGTGCAGGGGGCCAAATACGCCCCCCTGCCGATGCGGGAAACGGCTCCCACTCGCAACTCCTCCCCTCTGGTAGGAGGAGAGGCTATATCAAAACACAAACTACATGTACTGTATGCCTATGCAACACAAAGTGTGCAAACATATGACATACAATTATTTTTCAGTGTGGTCATTTTCAAATGTGGACCACATTTTATAGATACACTCCGAACATTTATAGAACTAATGCATGCATGTGTGTCCTCCGATTCCCTATTCTAGTGCACTTCAAATTATTTTACAACTGGAACGGGAGTTTATTTATCACATCTGCATCCTGATGTTTAAATGAGTTCAGAGTGGCATGAACTTCACAACAAACTTGTTTAAGGTTGAAAGATGCTGCGACTCACTAGGCCTGTGTTATTAGTTGTATAAATCACCAGGATTACTAGGTGGCCTTGTGCAACGGGGCTTACGTTTTCGATGAGGGAATGATACTCGGCTATTTTTCTCATCATAACATGCTGTGCAGCTTCACCTCAACCCCACATGCCCAAACCAGTCAACAAGCTTCATAATAATTTCCCCATGTTCAACTCTGACTCTCTAGCCAGCACACACAGTGGTTGCTCATTCTTCCAGTGTCACCAATTCCCAATTGACCTCTCTAACTAATAAAAAGGCATTTTTTAAAAAACAAAACAAAAAAACTTATCTTCTTCCATGCTTTCACAAGGTATTTCTCATTAAGTGGGTCAGATAAATGGACTGAGGCACCATTAGTGGGTGGTTCCCTAGACCGGATGGATGGGAAGTTGCCTGCTCTTGATGGGGTTACATTCCCTCTGAAGCAGCAGGTATGTAGCTTGGGGGTGCGCCTAGAACCATTGCTGTCGCTTGAGGCTCAGGTGGCCTCAGTGGCAAGGAGTGCCTTCCGTCAGGCCTAATTCAAAGTGCTCGTTTGACCTGTTAATGCTTAAATGGCTCAGGGCCAGAATACCTCAATGCCTCTCCTCATATGAACTATCCCGGACCATGAATTCATAATCTGTGCCTCCTCCATGAGAGGACCAATGGGCTGCAACACAATAATGGGCTTTTTTCAGCTTTTTTTATTTATTTCAGCAAGGCCTTTGACAAGGTGCCCCATGATATTCTTGTAAAGAAGCTGGTAAAATGTGGACTAGACAATGCTACCATTCAGTGGATTTGTAACTGGCTGACTGACCGAACCCAAAGGGTGCTCATCAATGACTCCTCTTCATCCTGGAGAGAAGTGACTAGTGGGATGCCACAGGGTTCTGTCTTGGGCCCAGTCTTCTTCAACATCTTTATCAATGACTTGGATGATGGGCTTGAGGGCATCCTGATCAGGTTTGCAGATGATCCTGGTCAGACCTCACCTTAAACACTGTGTCCAGTTCTGGGCACCACAGTTCAAGAAGGATACTGACAAGCTGGAACGTGTCCAGAGGAGGACAACCAAAATGGTCAAAGGCCTGGAAACGATGCCTTATGAGGAACGGCTTAGGGAGCTGGGTATGTTTAGCCGGGAGAAGAGAAGGTTAAGGGGGGATATGATAGCCATGTTCAAATATATAAAAGGATGTCATATAGAGGAGGGTGAAAGGTTGTTTTCTGCTGCTCCAGAGAAGCAGACACGGAGCAATGGATTCAAACTACAAGAAAGAAGATTCCACCTAAACATTAGGAAGAACTTCCTGACAGTGAGAGCTGCTCGACAGTGGAATTTGCTGCCAAGGAGTGTGGTGGAGTCTCCTTCTTTGGAGGTCTTTTAGCGGAGGCTTGACAGCCATCTGTCAGGAATGCTTTGATGGTGTTTCCTGCTTGGCAGGGGGTTGGACTGGATGGCCCTTGGGGTCTCTTCCAACACTAGGATTCTATGATTTTTCTGCGGTGGCTCTACATTTGTGGAATGCTCTTCCCAGAGAGGCACACATTGGGTGTAAATTTGATAGATTTAGCTTTAAACACAAGCTGAACAAAAATTCCCCCCTCCAGCCCTACTTTGGAGTAAGCGCCACTTAATGCTGTGGGCCCTACTTCCAAGCAGACATGTATTTGTAAGATTCTCATCCTTTTGCTGGTACAGATGTGTGATGTTTGAGTTAGAATGGCATTTAAGGTAATCACCACTTTCCTATAACGACTTCCAAAATGTGTATTTTGGGTCGCATGGTTCTTACTAGTCACATGTAGATGAGCAATATGGCCATTTAGGAAATTAAAACTGTACTAATGAAAATGCAAGTCTTGCCTCTGCCTAAATATTCTTGAACAATAAAGAAAATTCCATTAAGGAAATTAGAAAGGACTTTCCTTTATTGCCTCTTTTTATAAAATCAGATCAAGCAGTATTCCCACATATGCTATTTGGTACATTAATTTGCTGCTTCAAACAGTGTGCAACCAATTGCTAAAAGTTACACAACATAGCATTATTTTAAATGGACCACCTACATTGCCCTAAAGATATTCTCCAAGATAACTTATCTGCTTCAGACACACTATTGATGGCATACATTTTCTAAAATGAAGTTCTAAAAGTTGACTGTACAATGGCAGTGTGTTTGCATAATGCACCAGTGCATTATGGTGTGTTTAGAAGAATTGTTCAATTCCTCAGTTTACCAGGACAAAGCAGCTGAGAGATCCCAAAATAAAGCACAAACCAAAGTAGCTATACTTTATTTTTATGAAGATTGTGATGAATAGAAACAGGTGGCGATATTTGTGTGCACAGTTACTTAATAGACTAGATGGTAACATTTACTTCATTATAGTTACCTTTTTAATGTTAACACTATATGTTTCCTCTCAGTGTGAATGTTCTGCCACTTTAAGAGGATACAGTTACAGGTAGGTAGCCGTGTTGGTCTGCCATAGTCAAAACAAAATAAAATAAAAAATTCCTTCCAGTAGCACCTTAGAGTACCAAGAACAAACTTAGTTGGTCTCTAAGGTGCTACTGGAAGGAATTTTTTTATTTTGTTTTGTTTTAAGAGGATATGTAAGAGATTCAGGTCTTCCCATATCCAAATGTAAACCACATTCCCTATAACACTCCTATCCAGTTAAGATTCAGCAAGCTAGGCACTGAGGACTATATGTGCAATCTTCAGTTAAGACTGCAGCCTCTTCCATGTGGAGTCTCTTAGTGCGGGGATTCGGTGCTGGAGCTTCCCGTGCGTGGGTCTAGGCCACCCACGCACGAGATACCAGTTGCTGGGGATTCACGGCCAGCGTTCCGCGTGCGTATTGGCACGGGCGCCGGCCAAGCCTCAATATCTGAAGGTGCGTGAGTAAGTCGGAAATGAATGGATGCCTCGAAAGTGAAAGGATGCCTCGAAAGTGAATGGATGCCTCGAAACTAATCTTGAAATGACTTGTGACCTCCTGTACTGTTACTAAAGCAAAGGCGACTAAACCAAGGGCAAAGTTAAAGCATTAAGTAAAACCCCTGACGTTTTTTAAAATTAAATAAAAACCTTTTCCCCAATAAAGACAGACACCGATGTTTCTTTTATGGCTTTGGCTGACCCGCATAGGCTCTTACACTGACTTTGACCTACCACTATTCTAATCTTCTTCCCTAAGCTATCAGTCCCTGCACCGCCAAATCTTCTGCAATGCTAAGGCTAGCTAGATCTATACCGCCAAATCTTCTGCAATCTAAACCTATGCTAGGTCTAAAGGCTATCTAACCTTTACCGCCAATTCTTCCGCGAGCTAAACCCTAACTACCGCCTGCACGCGCTTCCAACCCGTCCAACCCACAGCCCCCAAAAACCCTTAAGCTAAACAAAGACCCTAAAGGAACTAAAACTAAAGAACTAAGATAGATCCTAACCGAACTGAGATGCCTAAGCGGGGAGCCTCAGCCTTTTATTGATAACCAAGTGTGACATCATAACCAATATATCTACCAATAGGAACGCTGTTGCTGCCCCCCCAAAAGGCGGGAAGCAGAATAAACGACCATTGATAACTTTGAAAACCTCTGGAACTAAACTTTTAGGCGGAGTGATCTCAGTGGCAAAATGCCTAGTGAGTCTTACTTTTACTTTCACTTTTAAACGGAAGGACACATAAAATAGTACATAAATAATCATTAATTTAAACAAATAACCGCGGATTACAAAGAATCCACGAAGTGTATTCCCACATCTTAGGTCTTCCTTGCAACCTTCTCAGCTCTGGTCTAGTGCTAAGCCACTTCTTAAGTCACTGAAATTTCCTGACTCAAGGAAATTACCCGACTCAAATTTCTAGTGCTTCCTTCAGGTGATCAAGCAACTACTCTGCACTCCTGCCCTCTCCTTGCTTTTCACTCTCTCCAGCCAAGCCCCTGCCCCACCAATCATTTCATTCCTACTCATTGGCCTACGGTATAAGCTATGATCCAACAGGATAAACCAGAATGTCCATGAACTGATATAACAGCAACAACCATTTTAATATTTATACCCCATCCATCTGACTGGATTGCCCCAGCCGCTCTGGGAGTTTACCAGCTTCTGATACATTGGCTCCTTCATATAAAGGGAGAAACATCACTAACAGTACCATCTTTGAATTGATTTGTGGTAATTGCCCCATTCCCTAAAGAAGTGGATATTCTGCTGGTAACATGGAGTGTGATCACCCTCTGCTTTTCATTTTCCTGCCACTGCAGGTAAGTTACTGGTCTCTTGTAGAAAAAAAGGAAACAGAGAAGCTTGGGCTACAGAGACAGCACTTAGTAGCACTTGAGAATGGAGTCAACCAGGCCCTATTTGACTCAACCTAAGTCATTAGGAGGGGAGTTAGGGGGTGGGTAGTACCTCTGGTGGGGGACATGCCGTGTTATTCTGGAGGAGTTTGGTTGCGTTTGGTCCCCAACTTGTACTCAGCTTCTAGGAGCCACAGGTGAGAGCTATCAGCATGCAACAGAGGTCATACCCCAGGAATGGCTTCAAGTAGCCAGCTACACCAGGTGGAGTAGCTGATGAGTCTCAAACTCTCAGTGAGTTAGGGGTGGGGTGAGTGGGGTTGAGAGACTTCAAAGAAGTGTGACTAGCCCAAGGTCACCCAGCAGCTGCATGTGGAGGAGCGGAGACGCGAACCTGGTTCACCAGATTATGAGTCTACCACACTTAACCACTACACCATGCTGGGAGATGAGGGGCACATATGGCTCATCAGCCGGAGAAGGTAGCTCATCTAGGAGAAGGAAAACTCTTGTCCTGAATATTCACTGCCTTGCAGGTTATCTTCAAGAGAAGAAAAGGTTAAGGAGTATACCATACACAAATCCAGGCCCTAAGGTGGTTAGATGGCGCCTTGTATGGCTCCTTCCTGCAACTCCTGCAGCCAAGCTGGTGCCAAACATGTTGCTCTGCTTTGCTTTGGACCACATCAGCAAGGCCAAGAGGGGGGCCTTGTCATCTTGGCAGCCCAGGACCTCAATGCACACTGCCTAGGGGTGCTCACCAGGGAGCTCACTTCAGTGCTGTAGTTTCCTCCCCCCCCCCCCAGAGGCACACTCCATTGTCTCTTGAGACAGATGCCAACAACTCATCAGGAATCAACTTTCGTGAACATAGCTTTTTGATTTCTCACAACATCCCTATATAGGGAGATTAGGCAGTGAATGAAGTACTTGCTTTTGAAAGACTTTATAATCTTGCGTGGAGGATTGGTTGATTTGTCCTATGTGTGCAGAGAGAAGTTTGATTGCTACATTAGTGAGGTCAGGAAGAAGGGTGTTTAATTCCCTCCCCCCCTTGAAACAAGCTAATTGGTAGGAGACCATCTGCCACATCCTGAAGCATAGCTGCTTGAGTCCTCTGGAGAGATCACACTAAACCTTCTCCATTCACTGTAAAAACATTTATTGCCTTAATATCTAATCCGATCTCAGTGTGTAGCACTCATTTTCAATTGAAGTCTTTTATTGATTACTATTTTTATTTATGTGTCTTTAATTAAAGCCACAGCACAATGGTTCACAATAGGATAAATTCATTGATCTATCTAACAGTGACATCCATGAAGCAGTAAAGCTGACATTAAAGTAACTGTGGCCCAGGAATGCCTGGCCAAATTAGTAACCGCCACAGTTAGTACCTGCGAGATATTTGACAGGTGATCATTCCACAAAACAGGTCATACCACCAAAAGGCCATCTTTAATATGGTCATGTGATGCATTTCCACACAGCACAGAATGACCAGGAGGGCCACCCCTGATTATCAATGTGGTCAGGCTGAGCAATATGGGGAGAGGCATTGCCTCAGATAGCCTGGTTGCGTGCTGTTTATAAATCAACATCAACACCTTGGACTTGGTAGCAAATTGGCAGCCTGTGCAATTTCTTTACCATAAGCTCTATGTGTCTGCTGTGAGGTGCTAAACTCAGCAACATAGCTGTCAACTTTTCCTTTTTTAAGGGAAATTCCCTTATTCCGAATAGGATTCCTCGCAAGAAAAGGGAAAAGTTGACAGCTATGCTCAGCAACCTAAAAGCCACATTTTGCACCAGCTTCAGCTTTTGAACCAAGTTGTGGGACAGCATCACAAAGGGAGCATTGTAAAAATCCAGTCTCGATGTTACCAATCTCAGCATTAATAAGCTATTGGACCTTCCTTTTTTTTTTTTAGCAAATCTTTATTACTAATTTAAAATACTTACATATATACATATACATACACAAATACCAATTTAAAACATCACCAGCATCCACAAGAAAAGAACAAAAAAATACATAAAAAGAATCACTTTCCATCATTGATATTACTAATAGGGGCTCCAGTTGTACCCCAAGTAGGATGATTATCGAAAGTGAAATAAAAGAAAGAAAGAAAGAATTAGTAATAAAAGGTAAGCCAAAAAAGAAAAGGAAAAGGAGAGGGAGGGAAAGGGGGGGGGAGAGAGGGAAACAGAAAAGAAACAAAAAGAATTAGGACAAAAGAAAATCAACAGTAAGCATCCACAGTTGATCTTCTAGATGTACTTCCACTGCTTTTACAACAGTTCATAATACTAGTTTGTTACTTTCTTCAATCTGTCATTTTTTTATACTTTCACCCTTATATACAAATCTTCAATTCTCTTCTCTACTTAACCATACTTTCATCTTTTTATTCTAAACACAACCAGTATCTCTCATTCACTCCTTGCCTACTCAAATAATCATTAAGATATTTCCATTGATTTTTTTACTATATCTTTTGATTTACCTCTGATAATATCCGTCAACTTTGCAAGTTCCAGATACTCTGACACTTTGCTTTGCCACTCTCCTTTTGTTGGTATATGATTTCCTTTCCAATATTTTGCTATAAGGATTCTTGCAGCTGTTGTTGCATAAAAAAAGATGTTTATTCTATCTTTTGGGATTTCGCTATTTAATATTCCTAATAAATATAACTCTGCTTTTTTGCTATATGATGTTTTAATGATGTTTAGCTATTGGACCTTCCAATGATCCCAAGCATACCTCAAATTCCAGCAAGGCTTGGTTGCAGGAGAAGTCTGCAGTGGCCACCACAGTCACTTAACTTGAACCCCATAGAAGATCTCTGGTGGGAATTGAAGAAGCTGGTTGCAGCATGCAAACTCAAGAATATTGCTGAACTAGAGGCCATTGCTAATGAGGAACAGGCTACAATTCATCAGAAACTGGGCCAGAAGCTGCTGTCTGGTTTGCATCTCGTTTGCAGCAGGTCATAGCAGCAGAAGACTGCTCTACTAAGTACTAAAGATGCTTGCCATGCAGGGGATGAATAGTAGTGAGACTGGAGAAGCCAGTATAAGTTGCATTTTCAGCTGAATTTGGGGGAACCACTTGTGTTGAGCTGTTTCAATTGCTTTTGTTTGATTTGCTCATTGCAAACATCTGATCCTCTAAATTTTGATATTAGACCTGATTTGTAATGGGGGTTGAATAATTTTGATTGCAACTGTATATGTGTCACTGCATGATGGTGACAGCAGTCACGAAATTAGAAGACGCCTGCTTCTTGGGAGAAAAGCAATGACAAACCTAGACAGCATCTTAAAAAGCAGAGACATCACCTTGCCGACAAAGGTCCGGATAGTTAAAGCTATGGTTTTTCCAGTAGTGAGGTATGGAAGTGAGAGCTGGACCATAAAGAAGGCTGATCACCGAAGAATTGATGCTTTTGAATTATGGTGCTGGAGGAGACTCTTGAGAGCCCATGGACTGCAAGAAGATCAAACCTCTCCATTCTTAAGGAAATCAGCCCTGAGGGCTCACTGGAAGGACAGATCTTGAAGCTGAGGCTCCAAGACTGACAACTTCATGAGAAGAGAAGACTCCCTGGAAAAGTCCCTGATGTTGGGAAAGATGGAGGGCACAAGGAGAAGGGGACGGCAGAGGATGAGATGGTTGGACGGTGTTCTAGAGGCTACCAACATGAGTCTGACCCAACTGCGGGAGGCAGTGGAAGACAGGAGGGCCTGGCGTGCTCTGGTCCATGGGGCCACGGAGAGTTGGACATGACTGAAATACTGAACAACAACAACAAATGATGGAAGGCAAACACATACAGGGTCACTTTTCCGCTGCAAGGGAGATGAGAGGAAGATACATTAGTCACGTTTCCAACAACCCTGTAAGGTAATACAAAAGAAAAGAGGCTATCTCTGTGCACTTGCTCTCAACTCCAACATTTACTGACTGGAGGAACACAAATGTAAGTTAGGGCTATAAGTTAGGGAATGTTTCTCAATTTGGGCACAATCCACCATTAGTGTGGAAAGGAAAACTCCACATTCACTGTCTGATAACAGTGGCATGTGACCAAAGACACAGACCATCAGCTACCAAGTCATTTGAAATAACATTGGATCAAACAGCAACTGTATCACTAATAATGACACGCGCTGGAAGACCCTAAAAATGAAATGTGAGGTGAACCTGATGATTTTGCAATACATGTTTTTTTTAAAAAACAGTAAAGGTAAAGGATCCCTGGACTCCAGTCAAAGGACTCCATTCAAAGGTGACTATGGGGCTGTGGTGCTCATCTCGCTTTCAGGCCGAGGGAGCTGGCGTTTGTCCACAGACAGGTTTTTGGGTCATGTTTCCAGCATGACTAAACTGCTTGTGGTGCAATGGGACACTGTAACGGAAGCCAGAGCGCATGGAAACGGCGTTTACCTTCCCACCACAGTAGTACCTATTTATCCACTTGCACTGGTATGCTTTCAAACTGCTAGGTTGGCAGAAGCTGGGACAGAGCTCACTCCGTTGCAAGGATTCGAACTGCTGACCTTCCAATCAGCAAGCCCAAGAAGCTCAGTGGTCTAGACAACAGCACCATGTAATACATGTAGGTCCCGCTTTGTAGGTACAATACATTCCTGGGAAATGGTTTCTGCCCAAAATGGCTGCTACCAACCAGCAAAACACAAACAAATAAGGAAGTGGGCAAACTCTGGCTTTTCAGATTTCTGAATTAGCTCTTTGTGTTGTGAGGTTTGGGTATAATTCTCAGTGTTTGGATAACTGAGATTTCTGATAATGATCATTCCAGCAGCGGGACCTGCATGTACTGACATTTGAGATGTTGAAATCCACCTTTTAAATGCTAAAATTCACAGCTGACCTTTGTCTTGGTGACAAATTTCAATCAATGAATAATAAATTTCAAATGCTGTGTTGTAGATTTGAAAACATTTTTTGTATAAGCTCGGTATAGTTTTAATCCTGGGTGCAACAAAAATGTAAAGAGATGAATTCCAGTCTAGTTCACATTTCTTGTAAGAGTTAAGATCTAATAGCTATAGCTAGCAAGTACTGAAAACCAGAGTATGATTTGACTTTTTGCTAATAAGCATGTGCCTTGGGATAATCTTAATGTTAAACATGCTGAAATGTTTGCATGTGTTCGAAAGGTCAAAGCGTTGGAAAGTTATTTTGTTTGGGGGCTCAGATTGACACTTCGAGCAATCAGTGCTGTTTTGCTCTCTATGTTGTTTAACAAATCTCCTGAGCCTTCCGTTTCTTAAATCAAAAAGGGCCAGAGGCAGGAAACCTCCATAACTGCGGCTTGGAAAAAAAGAGTGTGCTAATTTCTTGCTTGTCTATCTCACATTTGCTCTACTAAATTCATATGAAACACCAATTAATCAGCTTTGTTTTTTTGTTTTGTATTTCAGTATTGTGGGCATTTGACTTATTCTGATTTGACTTCAGGTGTGCACGAGCCACCATAACCTCTATGTCTTCTCCTTTTGCTTGGAATAATCCACCCTCTCTTTTAATCTCATCATTACTTTCCAATTGTTTTGCAGCCAGTAAATGCTAGGAGAGTTCATGAAGCACCTTATTAGGTTTTGTGACCTCTGGATAGGGAGTTGTGATTCAGGCAGCCAACCATTTATGCACTTTGTCTTTTGGAATAAAACCTTGATACCCACTGAGTGAGTTTATGTTGAAGTAAGGGTAGCAAAAACACAGCTAAGAAGCTCAAATTATATATATATGACTGATACCCTCATTCGGAAATTAGACCAATATCTGGACTTTAACATTCAAAAACTTTACTTGCAACAACTTAGAGTTATAGATGAATTAAAACACAATATTTACAGTCACACACTTCTCTAAGCACAGGCTTACAGTTCTTCTAATTTCCAAACAACTGTATTTTTCTCTCTTTCTAGAACTCAGCACTCAGCCTTCTATATCTCACTTAGGCCATATCCTGCAGATCCTATGAGAGATTTCCATTTTTACCTTCTTCTGCAACTTTGCTTTCTTTCTTTTTTCAAGCAGAGAAGTAGCACTCGAACACTCTATTCAATTTAGCAGTGTTCACAGTGGATTCTAAAACACAGTAATCTTGCCGCACATAAAATGGAGTCTCTCCTTCACTAGATACCTCCCATGTGACCAACATTAGCCAATCACATGAGAATTCAATTACCAACCAATCAAATTTGAACACATAGTAATGTACAGTGTTTTTTTTCTGGGGGTACGCAGGGCTATGCATACCCCTAAACATTTTGTGAATCTAAGTTTGACCTCATTGAGGGGCAGTATTTCAATATGTGTAGGAAAATGAGAGTACCCCTAAACATTTTTTTTGGGGGGGGGAGGCACTGGTAACGCATACAAGCACTTACAATTTCAGTGAATTAAATTACTATACATTTAGGACTGAGGTGCAGTGTATAAAGGTGTTTCACAAAAAAAAACCAAGTTTGGATCTAAAACTCTAATACTAAACCTCTGCTGTCTTTAGGAGAAGAAAGTAAAGTCTACATAAATCTGGAGTTTCTAAGACAACTTTGTAAGCCCGATTCCAGCAACTCTTGCAGCCAAGCTGGTGACAAACATTTTTCTCTGCTTTCAGCGAAGCTAAGAGTGGGGTATTGTCACCTGGATAGCCCAGCATCTTCATACACAAAGCCCAGGCTTCCACCCTGGGGAGGTCATTTCAGTGCGGCAAAAACAGTGGTTTGACTTTACCCCTGCAGGCACAATCCATAGTCTCTTGGAACAGATAGATGCCAACAACAAACTGATATATAATAGGAAGACCTGAGCTCAATACTGGAAAAATCAAAGAACCAAGAGAAACCAAAATTGACACCCACGCATCCCTTGTTGTCACCAATGCGCCTAACGCAAGAGTTGTTGCACATGTAGCTTTGAATGGCAAAAGGTATCACTACACTATCAATATTAATATATAATATCACATGTTGTACCTGTCAGTTGCTATAACACTCAGCCTTTAGTTAATAAAAATGTTAAGTCCTTTTGCTATTAGGATATGGCTTTTGAAATATCGGAAGAAGGCTCATTTTGCATTCTAATTTTTCAACCTGCCTGCTTGAAGAAAATGCCACAGTCACATTACAAAGTGCGTAGGCACCAAAGGTCAAATTTACAATTCATATTCTGACACAGTAAGTTTAATTAAAAGATAATAAAAAGCAATCATTTATTGATAGTTTTAACATTAATGAATGACTTTGACCTCAGGCATAGCTGATGTTCCCTAGTTAAAGCAAAATATGACTGTTTGTCATTAGAAGATTTTTATAATTATTAATGGTTTTAACTTTCCTCCCATGTATATGCCTCAATATGTCCAAAGTTCATTGGGGGGAAAAACCTATTGATATCTTTCCAATTTGTAAACCCTAAAACCCTGTCTTTACAGATTCCTTGTGTTATACTCCAAACAATGTTTCACAGATGAAAATACATTCACTCTTGTATCACCATTAACCTCATACTAGGGAGCAGCATCTGAACACCACATGCACCTAAGAACATAAGCAGAACCTGCTGGATCAGGTCGATCTAGTCCACCATCCTGTTCTCACAGTAGCCAACTAAAACAAAATAAAAATTAAAAAAAATCCTTCCAGTAGCACCTTAAAGACCAACTAAGTTTGTTCTTGGTATGAGCTTTCGTGTGCATACACTTCTTCAGATACACATGCACACGAAAGCTCATACCAAGGACAAACTTAGTTGGCCTCTAAGGTGCTACTGGAAGGAATTTTTTATTTTTTATTTTGTTTTGACTATGGCAGACCACCTCATGAGACAGGTGGGTAGCCGTGTTGGTCTGCCATAGTCAAAACAAAATCGAAAATTCTTTCTAGTAGCACCTTAGAGACCAACTGAGTTTGTTCCTGGTATGAGCTTTCGTGTGCATGCACGAAATCTGAAGAAGTGTATCTGAAGAAGTGTGCATGCACACGAAAGCTCATACCAGGAACAAACTCAGTTGGTCTCTAAGGTGCTACTAGAAAGAATTTTCGATTTTGTTTTCACCTCATGAGAAGAGAAGACTCCCTGGGAAAGACCCTGATGTTGGGAAAGATGGAGGGCACAAGGAGAAGGGGACGACAGAGGATGAGATGGTTGGACAGTGTTCTCGAAGCTACTAACATGAGTTTGGCCAAACTGCGGGAGGCAGTGGAGGATAGGGGTGCCTGGCGTGCTCTGGTCCATGGGGTCACGAAGAGTCGGACACAACTGAACGACTGAACAACAAGAATGGCAGACCAACACGGCTACCTACCTGTAACAGTAGACAACTAAATGCACTTCCAGAATTCCAAAACCTGAAGACTTTTCCGTTCTCTCATTTATTGTACAATTACATTTAAAACCAGAGGGGAATTTGTTGTTTAAGTTGCTGATTGAGAGTACAACAAAGCCAAACAAAAATAATTGTCCTGGAATAAGTTATCGAAGTGCCAAATGCAATCTATTTACTATGAAATCCTTATCTGGGTTCATCGTGGGGCTCAAGCTACACATAGTTTAAACCACATCAGTTGAAGTGTAATTATTACATTATGATTCTTGTTACAGGTAGGTAGCCGTGTTGGTCTGCCATAGTCAAAACAAAATAAAGAAGTGTGCATGCACACGAAGAAGAAGTGTGCTTCTGAAGACGTGTGCATGCACACAAAAGCTCATACCAAGAACAAACTTAGTTGGTCTCTAAGGTGCTACTGGAAGGAATTTTTTATTTTATTTTGTTTTGATTATGATTCTTGTTTAAAAAAGAAATAGCATACTGGCCACCTTCCAGGATTGGGAGCATGGTGTAAATAGATACAGGACATTCCTCCCCTGCCACAGTTTGGATGAAAACTACTCCCTCCTCCCCGCTTGAAGATTCCACTGGCATCAATGTGAATTTTCATCATAGGATTAATGGTGATAGGGGTGGGGAGGGGACTTCCTCACAGGGACTGTGATGGGGAGAACAGGGTAAACCTGATCCCTGAATCTTCATTCATACATAAATGGCAAGCGTGGGGGGGAGATCCTTCTCCCCTTCCTGTGGTCCAAATGAGAAGCATCGTCCCTCACACTACCCTGGGCTATTTGACAGGAAGTTGGATGTTGAATTTAATTCTACTATCTGTATTTTCCTGCAATGTCACAGCCCTAAATAATTGGCTGTATACCCTTCAGAGTACAAGCATGTACACAAAAATAAATGTCCTGTCTAGTTGTGGTCACATTTGCTGCTCATAACAGCAGTTACAAAATGTGGACATCTCCCCCCCCAATTGCTTCACTACTTATTTGTTAGAGAAGTGTTTCACACAATAGTGTTTCTTTACTCACTTAGCTGCAATGCTCTACTTGCGTTTTTAACCCTTTTACCTCTGCCACCCTGTACCTAAATACCTCAGCTTCCTGAGGTTGTGAATAAGTGTGGGAGAAAGCAGCACAGGTTCAACTTTAAATTGAAAACAAAGTAAATTTTATTGTATTTTAAATAAACAGGGGTGGGAATATCTGTTAATTTGGGTTTCTTCCTTCTAGTTTCAATTTATCCTTTCTTGAATTCAATTCTCCACATTTCCAAGTTGTTTTGCAATTTTTTTTATTTTTAAAAATACGTTCTCATGAAAATCCACCAGCATTTTACTGCAGAATTATTCCAATTTACTGTATATTAGGATAATTTCAAAATACAATGCATTTTATGTGTTATTTTCACAATATACCTTTCCCTCAAAACTTCACTTTGGCATAGGCATCTTTGTATACATTAATTCACTGAAGAACCACATTGCAAAATTCAAAGAGGTGAGAATTTCGAAGGATGGCTGTGTTTTAGTTCACATACTGTTTTGGGAAGTGCAAAATAAGGAAGACTGCATTTAAATGAAAACTAAATATAGCCCCCCCCCCCCAATTGGTATGTGTTGATCTTGATTAGTTACTGCTTCTTCAGTGCAAAATAACTGACCTATGTGGTTGCTGCTTCTTTAAGAGGAAAATTAAGAGGAATTCATTTCTTCCACCTAATCAAAGCCAATTCCCTAAATCATTCCTGCTCAGTTACCGTAACACTCATTCATTTGACATAAGGCTCATGAACTCTTCATTCTGGAGTCTCTCATGTTTTTATCAGGACTTCTGCCACAGTCTTCACACTGGTCCAGTAACCTCTGCTTCTCCAGCTTGCAGCTGACCTCCTCCTCCTCTTGTTTTCTTTTTCACCCATCATCTGTCTGACCTTGGCCTGAGACTAGACTTTTATTTCAAAACAGAGTCAATCTCTAGCCAGTCATTTTGAATGTGTGTGAAATTCTCTCACCAGTTCTGGTCCATTGTGAAGAGGCAGAATATTTCCTAATAGCTTTTAGTTCACAAAAATGGGTTATGAGCCTGTATTTCCAGGCTTGAGATCCCCTTTGCTATAAACACAGCTTTTTAATTTTTTTATTTTGCGTGGTTTTATTAAGTAAGGGGACCATGTCGTACAATATGCACAGTGCTTTGGTGGGCAGGGGATGTGGAAACCATGTCACTGTTCCAGCAGGAGTGATCATAGGCCTCGAGCCTTTTGTGTTTTGCTCCTGGAGATCAGTTCAGCAAGGGATGGTGTCCCCAGCCACATTTCAACAGATAGGCTCTGCTACAGGATTTCTTCTTGCACAATGATTTCACTAAGAGTAGCTGAGAGTAACCTGCTCTGCTGTTTATTAGTTTTGTAGTTTTAATATTGTATGTTTGCTACTCTAATTGGAAATCTGATGAATAGAGTTTTTTATCTGCTTTTTCGCTGTTGCAATTTTTTTTTTACAGTTCGTGCATTGTAGCCTACCCTTAGATCTATTACAATGGACGGGCTATAAATATCCCAAATAAATAAATAATGTTTATAAAAGAACTGCAATTTCAACTCCATTCTAATAGAAACACATTGAATATTAATTTTGCTAGCTCCAAAATTCATTTGAAGGACTTGACTACAGGAGGTATCTATTATTGAAGGTCTGTTGCCCATCCTTTAATTTAAACAGTTTGCGTTCTCTTATCAAGTACTGGGAGGAACTGATTAAAAGAAATACCATCCTGGATGGCGGCAATGAACAAAATGAATCTTCCTTCCATTGTTAGTGTATCTGACTCTAGATAAGCCACAGGGGGGTGGCAGGTGATCTAACCACTGGTGTTTTCCAGAAGTGAATATGCTTTTTAATTGATGCCCTTCAAAAGAGTTGTTGGTGTGCCATTGCTGTTAAGACTATAACCCATGAACCAGAAACCACCAGTTCAAATTTTATCTCAGCCATGAATGTAATGGATGACCTTAGGAGCACCATTCTCACCAAGCCTTCCCCAACCACAATAATGTTCTTATTTAAAATATGTATATCTCTCACCTTTCAAGGCAGCTGTTGAAAATAATGAAATATAATAAGAAAGGCAATATGCAAAAAGAAGTGGCAATAGAAGCCTGCAATGTAGCACTGTAATAAGAGAGCCAGTATAAAACATACTAAAAAGTTGGAGGAAGGAAAAATCCAGAAGGATGGCATGTGATTATGGCAGGCAAGCAATGAAATTCAGCTTTCCTAAATACTGTAAGTAGTTCTTAACACCACATGGAAGGCCAACAAGATGGAGGCAAGACGAACCTCCTGTGGTAATACTTACAGCATTGTTTTAAGGACCACTGTTGTAATATATATTCATGTAAATAATTTATTTGTCTTTAGGGGAGCAGAATCCATTTCACTCACATAGCCTGAAGATTCCACATTGCAGTTCTTCCTAGTTGTTTCACTTTTATAGATATTTCTGCTCCACTTGGCTTCTTTTGCTGTGACAAGATTTGCAGAAGCTAATGTGGATCCAGGAAGAATGCCAAGAAACAGCTTGCTAAAGTTGCAAAAGTTTTGACATGAAAGACTGACAAACACACCCGTCCCACTTCTAGTTGGAACCTGTTCCTGCATCGTGACCATTTGATCAGTTTTCTGTAGCAAGTTTCATAACATAGGTCATTGATCCTAAATTCAAGTTAGTAGCAACCTTCAGTTTCACTAGTTTCAGCGTCTTGGGGAAAATCCAAGGAAGATTTGTTCATCCATGATCGGAATTGGTGGATACATAACTTCTATAGTAACAATCTTCTAATTAGTTGTCTCAGTGACAAATGAGAGTACTAATTATCTCTACAGGGAAAAAACTTCAGCTGAGGAAGTCCTGTTTTGGCGGTCAGCACCATAGCCGTTTTCCTTTTTTTAAGGGAAATTCCCTTATTCCGAATAGGATTCCTCGCAAGAAATGGGAAAAGTTGACAGCTATGGCAGCACTTCTAAACCAAGTTTATACAAGTCATAAATTTGTGGCTGCATTATATATTATATATTATTAGTTTCTCACTTTCACAAAGCCCTGTTAACACTACTCACCTGCAATATTCTTATTCCCCATTCAAATATAGCTCTTGTTGATGATACATGAAGCATTTATGCACATTTATATCAGATGGCCAACAATGTGACTGGGACAACAGCAGCTTCTTGGGTGGCAAAACCCATGGTTTTAAATAAACATCTCCTCGGCTTCTGCAATACGAATCGTAGGCCATTGGATGTGCTTTACCCTGCCTGGAAGTGAGACAGTGTTGAAGGAAGGAGATGAAGCAGGAGCTGTATACAAGCCCTATTGAGGTTGAACACTGTCTTCCTCTCAGGCTGGGTAAAAGGCATCCAATGGCCTACTAATGGTATCATTTCCATTCTTTTTCCTCAGAGCCACATGCTACTATATGCACACCTGGCTGTTGTTGTTGTTGTTCAGTCGTTCAGTCGTGTCCGACTCTTCGTGACCCCATGGACCAGAGCACGCCAGGCACGCCTATCCTTCACTGCCTCCCGCAGTTTGGCCAAACTCATGTTAGTAGCTTCGAGAACACTGTCCAACCATCTCATCCTCTGTCATCCCCTTCTCCTTGTGCCCTCCATCTTTCCCAACATCAGGGTCTTTTCCAGGGAGTCCCAAGGTACCACTGTACATATATATAAATCCACTATTTGGAAGGACATAAGGCATTATTCTGTGTACTTGTCAGTGTATGTCTCTTCTATTGATAGCTTTTTATTGCAGTCCATTTTCCTTAGAAATGAGCTATTCGTATCTTTCAAAATGAATTTGTACCAGCTCAGAACCTCATTTGATTATGCTGGCTGCTCAGAAGGGGGTTACAACACCTCGAAACTGTAGTAATCCATTAACTGATTATGAATTTGAGGAATCTGTGCTGTGTTTGGAGCATAGTGTTTCTTTCTTCTGTTCCTAGCTAATCTTTAACAAAGCAGTTTACGTGTCCTTGGTCATTGCTCTCCATGGTTCCTTTGGCATCTGCTGGTGTTGGGAATACACGGATTACAATCAGTGGCAGAGCTTCACCTATATAAATATTTTTTATTATTTTAATCTATAACAACTATAAAAACTACAAAAATAAAATCACATACATTCATTCATCCATTTTGGCTATCATAGCCGTGACTTCCCCCAGACCTTCCAAATGGCTTTCAGATTTCTATCTTAAATCTATACTTCTTAGGTCTATCATTGCTTAACACATCATATACATATTAATCACTATAAAATTCACAATTACAATAATATTTCTACAATTGTCTACAAAGCTTCTTGAAGTCCTATTCATTCATTCAATTGAGAATTATTGTCCCTCAAATAATTCGTAAATTTACACCAGTCTTTGATGAATTTCTGGTCCCGCTGTTCTCGGATTCTTCCTGTCATTTTGTCCAATTCTGCATATTCCATTAGTTTCACTGTCCAGTGGCGGAGCTTCATGCTCCGGCACCGGGGGCGGGAAGCAGGCGGGGACAGGGCGTTCTGGGGGCGGGGTGCACTGAGATGGAACCCTATCGGGATCCCGCTGCCCGGGGCGCCCCGCCCTTCCTACGCCAGTGATTACAATATCCGTGTCCTCCTCTGATCTTTATGTTTCTGACTGGCTTGTGGTTTTTCTATGCTTTTCTTTAATTGGGATGCACATTTAAAGCAGCTCTTTGTGGACTACTGTGTTATAGTTTCCATTTACATAATACAATAATTTGCATCCAAGATTTTAACTTTATGGGTTTACTGCTAGTGTACCTTAATATTTTTTTTTTTACAATGGTCCACTTCTAATTTTACACGAATAACGTTGCATTCCAAAACCATAAATGAAATATAGTCTAGCTGAAAAAGAATGTAATGGTGCAAAAGTGACAAAGAAAATGAGGCAGCAGAACTCTAAAACGAGGCTTCCCAGGTAAAGTTAACTGTCGAAGAAAGGCAGTAAAAGAGAGAAGAGGACATAAATCCGATGGCTTGTAAACAAAGGCAGCACAACATGTATCTAATTTAAACTGTCTTTCCCTTTGTCAGCATTTTCTGTGTCCTCATCCTGGAGACTTCGCACACCACTCATTACAAAACAAAAATGATGGGAAACTATACTGAAAAGGTCAAGATTTTATTAAAATTAGGACAGAAATGCCTTTGATTAGGGGTGTTTGAGCAGCACTGTAGCTAGCCTTGCTTGTTAGGTGGGGGTAACCACATTTGTAGGTGGGGCATTGCCCATACCCAACAAACACAGTGCTTGGAAAGACAATTTGTGGCCATCCCTCATAGTACAGCTATTACAATGCTCTGTAATGTTTGATGAAGAGCTAATTGTTGATGGTTCTCAGAGAAGGTAATTGGAATTAGAATTTATTTGGTAAGTTAGGAACAGAAATAAAGCTAATTGTAAGGAAAGAAATCTGTGGGTAAGACATGACGGCATTTAGCTAATAACTGCAATTTGCAAAATATACTTAAATACTAATGTAACTGTTTAAGGTTTCATAGCTTTAAAATAAAACCCAGAAGTTTGCTTTTTACATGCTATTATTTAGCACAATTTACTTGCACATAAATTGGATTTGCACTGCCTTCTCTTTCAGTGTTTTTGCTTTAACCAGCACCCCACACAATTATTATCACCGTCTCTAGAACATGCTCGACACCACTGCAGGAAGCTGTGTAATTCTTTCAGCAAAGATCTGATTGTCTATCATGGATGAATTCTTGAAGCCCACCTCAGGACACTCCATGATTGATTCCTGGTCACATGAAAATTACTGAGCTCTCCTTATCCCAAGGGCAGGCAGTAATCTACGCCAGCCCCAAGGGCGGCAAGTGCGAGAGGCTCTTTGCCCATCTTCTCCAACTTTCTGCTTCTCCTCCCAAGAACTGAAGGTCCCTTTGCCAGGATAGCAAAGCATAGATGGCACATGGAGGCAATCTGTGTCCCCTCCCTCCTCTGTGCTTCTATCTAAATCTGAAGAGGTTGCCATTCTTGGCTGTTTGACATATGGTGACTAATGAAATTAGATAGCTAATTTATTGAAGGCTGTTCTGATGATTTATGTGGTCATCACCTCATCAAAAGAATGAAGTTGGTTTCTTTTAACAAGGTGACAGTTAGAGGGCAGAAGAGAAGTACAATCTCACTGTAAACACAGTTTATTTTCTGGCCCAAAATTATTTAAAGTCTAAGCATGTGCCCTGGGACTTATTTGTCCTACAAACATTGAAATCCTAAGGCTGCAATCCTAGGAGTGAGTCCTATTGTTCTCAATGGGACTTACTTTTGAGTAGGTATGTGTAGGATTACTTACACATACTTAATTAGAAATGCTTAATTAGAAATAAATCCTGAGGGAATAAATTGACCCTTACAGTAAACATGACTATATATAATCTGAGTTATAAATAATGTGAGAGGTGGATGGGAAAACATGTAGATGGGCAAAATGTTTATTCAACTTCTATCCCCTTTCATATATATTAAGTCTCCAGGATTGTAAGCTTGGACCAATACTTTTATTTTGAATTATATACAGAACCTAGTTAATTTAGGCTTTGTAGGAACTGACTTCCTAATAACTGAAGTGCTTCTAAACTGGATATTATTTTAAAGCTATAAACAAATCCAGTGGCAGATATATACCTAAGTCATACTCAGCGTAGCTCCATTGAAATCAATGGATTTACAGTTCCACTCTGGAAATCACCCAGCCATTTCGCTCTGGGGATATAGAAAGAATTGCGCGCACACACACACACACACACACACACACACTTGCCCAACCAAGCTTTAAAAAGCTCATATAGATGATACCCTTGGTATGTTGGGGTTCTCAGTGACCCTGTTTTGGCTCCACCAAATTTTCTAGGCACCGTATTCAATGTGAAAAAGACTGAAAAAGCGAGGCAGCCTCTTCCCACAGATTGACATTCTGATAAATGCGACACAACAGTGGAAAGAGGGATGTGGGGAGAAAAGGAAAACAAGGAAACTGCTACCACTTCTTAATGTTGCATTGCTCTAATAAAGATGAGCTGGAATGAAGACAGTTTGGAAAGAGAAGTCAAATGGCAGCTGGTCTGTCAGATGAGCCAATGCAGTGGGACCAGTTACTGATATAGAATCATAGAATAGAATCATAAAGTTGGAAGAGACCACAAGGGCCATCCAGTCCAACCCCCTGCCAAGCAGGAAACACCATCAAAGCATTCCTGACAGATGGCTGTCAAGCCTCTGCTTAAAGACCTCCAAAGAAGGAGACTCCACCACACTCCTTGGTAGCAAATTCCACTGCCGAACAGCTCTTACTGTCAGGAAGTTCTTCCTAATGTTTAGGTGGAATCTTCTTTCTTGTAGTTTGAATCCATTGCTCTGCGTCCGCTTCTCTGGAGCAGCAGAAAACAACCTTTCACCCTCCTCTATATGACATCCTTTTATATATTTGAACATGGCTACCATATCACCCCTTAACCTTCTCTTCTCTAGGCTAAACATACCCAGCTCCCTAAGCCGTTCCTCATAAGGCATCATTTCCAGGCCTTTGATCATTTTGGTTGCCCTCTTCTGGAATTGGTTGCCCTCTTCTGGATATATGGCTGTTTGGGGAAGAGGAGGCACCAAAATCTGGTTAGTTCCATCCAGGTGTATTATGTCTTTCTCTCTGCTGCAGCCAGGTAGGATGAAACGGGCATCTAGCCCCTGGTCATGAACCGGCACATGGGTGGTGGATACAGATTCAGTTGTTCTGAATCAAGCAATGAGGCAGTTGAGCAGCTCCCCAGTTGTATCCATGACTGAGCAGTCCTATTTAGGATCCACTCTGCTCACCCCGAAAAGGGTGAGTGGCTAGAAAACGTGCTCTAAACATAGCCTCCCTTTCCCCCAGAGTGGATTACCAAGCCTAGTGGGGTCACCACCCAGCAGTCGTAAAATACATTTGAACTTTGGAACATGGAATATACAGAATTTGTCGGATAGCACAGATAATGAGCGTCCCGAACGCAGGACTGCCACCATTGCAAGAGAGTTGCAATGTTTTAACGTTGATATTGCAGCACTTCAGGAAACTCGAATCTCAGGAAAGGGACAACTGAAGGGAAAAGAGAGAGGCTACACATTCTTTTGGAAAGGTCTACCTGAACAAGAACATTGAATACATGGAATAGGCTTTGCTATCATGTGAAGCGCTTGTGAGAAGTCCCTACCGGCATTAATGAGCAGCTTTCAACCCTTCAAATAAAACTCACCAAAAACCAACAGGCTACTATTCTAAGCGCTTGTGCACCAACAAAGGATGCCAATTAAGACATTAAATAATTTTTTTACTCTCAGCTGTATGCCAGCCTGTCAGAGATGCTTAAGGAGTATAAAATTATCCTCCTGGGTGATTTTAATGCAAGAGTTGGGCAAGATTTTCATCTGTGGCCTGGGACTATTGGAAAATAAGGAATTGGCAACAGCAACCAGAACAGAATCTTACTTTTGACGATATGTGCAGCGCACAACCTTGTTATTACCAACACACTCTTTTGACAAAAAAATAAATTTAAAATATCTTGGTCAAACCACTGGTACCTCTTAGACTATGTAAGTGTCCAAGCTGAAGATCGCCATGATGTGCTCCATACCAGAGCTAGGATGAGTGCCAACGACTGCTGGACAGATCACCGATTAATATGTTCCACAATGGCTAACAAGATTATACCTCAACGCAGGTTTCAAGGGAGGAAACGGGTGCAAAATGAACACCCAAGCCCTTCAAGATCCCAAGATCCTATTAAGTGGGATTGCTTCCAAACAACTCTTAAGGACCATCTGCTTTTGGAATTCCCTGACAACATTGAGGAACACTGGACCAAGCTAAAAACATCCATTATTGCAGCCTGTGGACAAACTATTGGATACCAAACCAAGAAATGCCAGGACTGCTTTGATGACAATGACAGTGAGATTGAATGCATTATTGACAAGGAAAGGAAGCCCTTTCAGATCTGGCAAAGAGATAGAAACTGCGCCACTAAGAAAAAACCTATGCCAATGCTAAGGCTGAGGTTCAAAGAAAAACTAGAGAACTAAAGAACACCTGGTGGATTAAAAAAGCCCAGGAGATCCAGCACTTAGTCAACACTCATGATGCACAGTTTCTTTAAAGCCACAAAGACCATCTATGAGCCAATAAATCATGGCATATGCCTCCTACGCTCAACAGATGGTACCACACTTTTAAAAAATAAAGAAGCTTTTGCAGTGCATTGGAAAGAATATTACCAGCATCTCCTTAACCGCAACTCCCCCGTAGCTGCTGAGGTCCTCTCAAAAATTCCACAAAAACAAATTAGAGATGAGCTTTCAGTATCTCTAAATCTGGGACAGTTGTGTACAGCTATTAACCAAATGAAAAACAACAAAGCCAGCAGACCTGCCAAAGGCTTCAAAGTGAGCAGAATTGAACTTGCACAACAACTTCATGCTTGAACCCGGGACAAAAGAGAGAAACATGCTAAGACGAAGGCATGTTTGGCAAACCCTCACCATGATCAACTCCCACCCGAAAACCTATGTCCCTACTATGGAAGGGCATGCAGATCCAGAATTGGCCCCCAAAGTCACTTATGGACTCACTGTTAAGGCCATATTCATGGAAGACAATCTTACCCAGCTACGGAATGAACTTATCTATCCGCTACTATGTGAGTCTCCTGGATATCCCGAAGAAAACTATACTCATTGGCTCCTCTCAGATGCCAACCCTAAGGTCACAGCTGCGGTGGCAAAGTTCTGTGCTGTCGCTATTAAGCTTCGGTCCGCACAAATAGGTGGCTCCTGGTCCTTCTTTCGATTTAAGTATTATAATAATCTGAATTGTTGATTCTTTTTAATTAATTTTAAATTTATTCTTTTAAAGCAATAATTATTAATTTTAATGTACTTAAATTTTAAGACGGCCAACCCCTTTTAGATCAAATCTCAGATCAATTTTAAATTGCATTTATTATTGATTCTGTATGTGTCTTTTTTGTGTGTGTCTGTGTGTGCTGGTCGTCGACCGTAATAAAGAATAAAGAACTACCCGGCCACGAGTGACTGCCAAAGAAGAAGAAGAAGACTGTGTCCTTCTCTCTGCTGCAGTCAAGTAGGATGAAATGGGCATATTTTGCTTTGGATACAATTGGAATTGAAACATAATGTGCACTATATAAAATAAACACGTTAAAGGAGGAACTCCAAATTAATTTCATAATGCAATTCAGGAATCCACGACCCACCACCAACACACCACCCACCAGTTTATGTTTGTTTGTGCACAAAATTGACACTTTTAAATCATTATCTCTAAGATGTAGAGCTAGATAGTTAGCATCTGTTTTCTATTTACCAATTTCTTGAGTGAGGCATTTATTCACTGTGGGAAACCTTAATAGTGTTTATGAAGGATCCCATGAATGCAGCATGCTCTTATTTTCTGCTCCGTGGCGTGTGAATTAGGACTATAAAAATATAAGTAATTATCATTCATGAATTACTGTCAGCTAAAATCCCTTTGAAGCGTCATATATTCTTGTTTCTCCAGAACATATGAAGAGGGGGCATCCTGGAGGTAGGAGGGAAAGAGTCTAGATGAGGGAAATCAGCTGATATTAGAGATGGAGAATTTATTTTCTTCCACATTTTTAAGTGAACTGACTTTATTTGAACCTCCCAGACTAATGCACAGATCAGAACATCATTATCCTTCTGATTTTGCATGTGTCTGAATTTCACAACGCAGTTCCTGCCTCAAAATCCATATCAAAATGAGTAAGAAAGATAGTGTACTTTGAGATAAAGTATGTTTAGAAATGCATACATTGAAAAAGAGTATGTACTGAAATATGTACTGTTTTTGCTAATAAAATACTCTTTTAGTATACATTTAAATGCAATTTTTGGGGGGGACCGCTTTTTAAGATTAATGCAGAAATGGACTTATGAATAAACATATATGAAATTGACATGAACTGGGGATAGTCTGATTAGTCTATCCTTAGTTAATATACATATTTAAATGTGAGAAATTGAAAAACAACTGTTCTTCATAGTGACAGAGGACAGAACAAGGAAAAAACAACTAAATAAATGCATTCTAAATTTAACTATGTTACTTCCATAGAGATATCCACTATTCCACGCCTTTGCGTTGTGTATTGAGAATATGGAACTAAAAAAGAAGGTATGCAGTTTTCACAATGCAGATCTTAATCACTGCACACATATTACTTGCAATTCACTAAATTGTCCATGATGCTTCCCATTAAAAAGTACAAAGAACCCTGGAAGTCGTGCAAGGCAAATCTAAATTATTTTTGCATACCATATGCATATTGATGGCAAAATTACCTTGCAAACACAGTTGTAACTATGGTGTTTTCCAGAGGTGTGTGCAGGTCACAGCTGTTGTCTTGTTTGTTTGTCTATTTCTGAGTCACTCTGTGCTCTCTCCACATGGATCTGTGTTTGGGTTCTGAGTTGTGTCAAATGGAGCCCTGTGTTCCTGATTCACTATAATGGGGTATCTAAACATGGTGGTAAGGGACCCAGGTGGCGCTGTGGGTTAAGCCACACAGTCTAGGACTTGCTGATCAGAAGGTCGGCGGTTCGAATCCCTGCCACGGGGTGAGCTCCCGTTGCTCGGTCCCAGCTCCTGCCCACCTAGCAGTTCGAAAGCACGTCAAAGTGCAAGTAGATAAATAGGTACCGCTCCGGAGGGAAGGTAAACGGCGTTTCCGCGCGCTGCTCTGGTTCGCCAGAAGCGGCTTTGTCATGCTGGCCACATGACCCGGAAGCTGTCTGCGGACAAACGCCGGCTCCCTCGGCCTATAGAGCGAAATGAGCGCCGCAACCCCAGAGTCGGACACGACTGGACCTGATGGTCAGGGGTCCCTTTACCTTTACCTTTTAAACATGGTGGTGACTTTCCCCCATTTTTGGTCAACGTGGGTAAGAGCAGGCACAGGGGTCTCTCCAGAGTAGATTAACAAAGCCTGTCAAATGCAGACAAATAGGTCTGGGAGTCTTTTGTGGGGGAAGTAACTCTCTTTTCTTCATGTTCACTCATGGGGGTAGGTGAACAGTAGCTTGTTTCTCAGTTTTTCATACCTTATGAATCATGAGGTGGATGACTTGCATATCCTCCAACATTTCTCCGATGAAAATGAGGATGCCTCATTTCCATAATGATAATTTTACTATTTATACCCCACACATCTTATTGGGTTGCTGCAGCACTCTGGGTAGACCCCAACATATATTAAAAAAATAATAAAACATTAAACATTAAACTTCTCTGTACAGTATTGAAGTCTCTCAGCCCCGCTCACCTCACAGAGTGTTTGTTGTCGGGGAGGAAGGGAAAGGAGAATGCTGGAGGATAGACTCTTATGGATTGATTCCATTTGCTATGCACCCCCAGTCTTCTGAATGTTTGAGTTAATGTGGCACATCTTTTTTATTGAGAGAGGCATATATAAGCTCTGAACTAGCTGGCCTTTTATCATGTTCCCAGGTGGCAAGCTTTGGCCTCAGCAGCCTGACTTAATGCATACGCAGATTACTGAACTTGGCGCCTTATGCTCATGCCAATCTGTTAGGGTGGCATTGCGCCCATGGAAAAGTTGGCTGAACCACTGCCCTAGGGCACAGTTGCCAAGGAATGAGTTTTATGAGCAGCCGGTCTGACGCAGAAGGTTCCATATCTATGCAAGAATTCATTCATCTGTGCCGATACTTACGCTCCGGTATCTTATGCCTCCTTACACTTAATCGTACCTGTTGGCCCTCTTTTGCCACAAATAGAACACCTGAATGATACAGGCACAGAAAGCATATGGGGCATTGAACACTCAGGGCTGCCTCCGGGCAATCAATCGTGTTGCCTATAAAACTAGTAATTCAATCTGCTGGTCATTCATTTCTCCCATGTTCATTTAACAAACTTTCATTTAGAGGCTTGCCTCCCCACCCCCACCCTGCACTTTTTAAATAAGCCGAGAAGTAAGATACCGGTAAAAAATAAATCCTTTTTAAGGCATTGATCCAAAACCCATTATGTTTGTTCACTTCAGCTGGCTTGGGATGAGGACCTAATAAATAATGCTTTGCTAGAAGGGTTTATGGAAGGTCAGCATTTCTTTCACAATATTTCCTCCGGCAAGTAACCCCAAGCAAAAATTAATAGCTGCATCCAAATTCAAATACCACTTAAATGAGCTGAGGAAAGGGCAGAAAGGAAGTCTCTTGAAGCAAGGAGTGAAAGACGGTGGCTGCATCACTCTTTATGTGCCCTGGGGCTCATCGGAATATATCCCACAAAAATCACTGTTGAACACAATATTCGGATATATGGGTCAACAAGTAGGAAGAGCTGCAAAAAATTTTTGCAGTGTGGACTTCTTCGGTTCACTCTTCCAGTCTGCCAGCCATGCCCTCCTCCACAGCGCAGGCACTTGATTTCTTTCTCTTCTGACTGGACTTTCCATTTTCCTCCCCAACAATCAGCATGCTGCTGCCACCCGGACATGCTCAGCCCTCAGTGAATTCATGTGGCTCCTCACTTTTACTTTAGCTTTTTATATTTGTATTTCTGTAAACCTTGGGGTTCCCCAAAACTGAACTGGGAGCCAAGTCAAGTGCTAATATGCAGGCTCTTTTGAGACATTTCCTTTTGTGCTATTTATGTACCAGATTTGTCTAAGTGACTGCTTGGAGGCAACATTCCTGTACACCGTCCTTTGGAGGAAGAGATAAATGTCCCAATTTCTAGCTTTCACGCTATACCGAATCCTAGTGCTTTAAATCAGTGTTTCCCAACCAGGGGCCATATGGCCCCCCTTTGGGCCCCAGGATATGTAAGGGGGGCACAGGTGAAAAATGCATAAATGGGGGGGGGCACAGCACGAGGCTAAGGGGGCAAAGAGGGAAGTGAGAAGTGAAGGAAAAAAATCTTATTTAAAAATCCTGATTGGGTGGCTATCTGCTTGGCCAATCACAAGCGGGTAAGGGGGCCACGTGCATTTTCTTGGAGCAGTCCTGGTTTGTTTCCAGCGAGAGAGGGGGGTCGCCGAGGCTCCCATTTTGGCCAGCAGTAGAGCCCGTGATCCAGAACCCCAGGTCAGGTAAGTGCAGTTGTGGGGTGGCAATGGGTAAGGCTGGGCGAGCTGGAGCTGCTTGTTGTTGCTGCCAGTGCTGGGCACTGTGGCAGTCTGAACCTGACTCCACAAGGCATGGGGTTCAATCCCCCCTAGTGCCTAGCAGATCGGGGCCTTTGGATGTTGCTGAGGGGTGCAGGGCCCGTCGACAGCATCGGCCCGGTTCTGCAAGGCACAGGGTGAAATCCACCTCAGCGCCTAGCCTAGCGGGGTCATCTGGTGCTGCTGACTTGCACCTAGCAAATAACTAAGTGTCACATCCTTGTTTCAAGGATGTGAAACTTTCGGAAAAGAATGGGACAAATTTAAGGTTTATCTGAATAAGTTGTATGGAATATAGAAAAGGAAAGGAAAATGCAGATCTCATAGTTAATCAAAAAATTCTTTATTGGAAAATTAATGAAGATATAAAACAATATTAAGAGGGGAAAGATACAAATGGAATATGAGCACATTATTTAGCATTGTTATATATACAAGTAAATTATTTAACAATATAAGACAATATGGGACTAAGTTGATAACATGTGACAGATGACAAATGTAATAAAGAAGTATATATCCGTGGAATTAGGTGACAAAAGAAAACAGAAGAAGAACGGGGGGAAGCAGAAGGGGGGAAGTGGTTGTTGTTTTTTTACAAACTGTATAAGCTATGTATATGATATAAGCATAAGAGTATTTTTTTTCATTGATACAAACCTTTGTATACATGCAGAACTCATAAATGTTGTACATTCTTGTATAAATTATAATTTTGAGAAAACTTAATAAAAATTATGTTGAAAAAAAGTAAATAATTAAGTGTCTACGCAGAAGAAAGCCACACTAAGTTCAGTGGGCCTTACTCCTACGGGCGGGCTGTGGTGTTTTATCTAGGTAGCCAGGGCTCTTTTTGCACCAGGTCAGTGAGAACCACTTACTTTTTAAAATTCTCCCGTATTTACGGAACTCCCTGTGTGCCTTTTGCAGACCCTCCAAGTGTCCCTTGGAGGGACATTTTCCAGGGACATTCCCAGATTTACAGAAATCATCTCAGTTTCTGATTTGATTCCAGAACGTCACACTTTTCATTAGGATGTCCCCATTTTCATCAGAGAAATGTCGAAGGGTATGGAGTTGTTGTACTGGACTTGTTGCTCCATCACAAAACATGGTGATACACCAGAGATGGAACAGTATTTAATGAAGATACAGAGTCACACATTTTTTGCTGTGGTTTTTAATGTGTCCTTAACATTAACTTTCAGTGGCCATAATACGGTATAATACCTCCTTTTTCCATTCTATAGATCAGGAACATAAGTCATAATTACAAAAATGAGCATTAAAATGATGTGCCGCGAACAGTCGTGCTTAGGCAGCCTTGAAGGCCCTCCTCTAATATTGTGTGTGTGTAACAATTTCAATCCACAATAGTTGTGTGAAATAAGCAAGCAAGAGTGAAATGAAACAATTTCAGAATTCACTGCAGGTTTTCAAAGACAGATGATTCTTGAAAATTTAGCAACGTATTTTATTGTTTCACGTTTGTTTGGCCCAAGACTAGTTACTCTAATACCAGTATCAATATCTTTCTACCTAGCTTTATAGGTAAAAAGGGTTTAGGTGATCCTGTACAGTCCAGCTGACAACATTGATTTTGCAAGAATTATTATAAATCAAGTGAATTACTCACGATTTTTGGTATTTCTCCCACTGCTATTGCAACTCATGTGACAAACAGAATATTGTTCAGAACAACACATTGAGGAGAAGTGGCTACCAGGATGCCCTTGGATTGGCCATGATCTCAAAGAGCAAAACCATTGTTTCTGAAATTTTGTTATAGCTGCAACTGCACTCATTATGTATACACCTGTTATTAAGCCAGAAGATGTTTCTGAATGGAAGCAAAATAAAAAATAAAAAATCCTTCCAGTAGCACCTTAGAGACCAACTAAGTTTGTTGTTGGTATGAGCTTTTGTGTGCATCCACATGCACACGAAAGCTCATACCAAGAACAAACTTAGTTGGTTTCTAAGGTGCTACTGGAAGGAATTTTTTTATTTTTTATTTTGTTTTGACTATGGCAGACCAACACGGCTACCTACCTGTAACTGAATGGAAGCAGGCAGAAATAGCTTGTGTGTCACATGACCACTGTCCCTGTCCAACAGCTAGGGTTTTACACAAATAAATCCTTTCAACAGAGCTGAAACCTTACCAACAATGGGATGCTCAGAAGGGAACAGAAACTGGATCCCGTCCTCCCATTCCTCCGTCCTGCCAAAAAGCTGAAAAAAGGTGGGTTCGACTTTCTTTAAAGGATTATGCACATATTGTACACAGCTCTTGCCCATTGAGGACTAAAGTTTGCATGACTGAGAGCTGAGTCACAGGATATCATCCAAACTTTTTTGATCTCGTGGCCAAATTACACATGTGACCCTTATGGAACCAAGGTCAGGTTCAGGATCTAGGAGTTATTTTCTTCCTTTTGTATCTCATGGTTAACTCAAGGATGCAAACGGTGAGTTGGGGGTCCTCTGTGTGCCCCACAAAAAATGAAAGAAATCTGAGAGCATTGTGGCATAAATTGTCCAGATGTTCCAGTTACAGGTGGGTAGCCGTGTTGGTCCGCCATAGTCAAAACAAAATCAAAAATTCTTTCCAGTAGCACCTTGTCCAGATGTGTTGCAAATACTTCAGCCAGGTTTATATTCTCGCTAGCAGGTGGCAGCAAAGAGCCATATGTAGCTTTTTTTTGGGGGGGGGGGTCTCTGCTGCTTCAGCCAACAGGAAATGCAAACAACATCCCAGCTGCTAAAGTGACCCAGTAGCCCTTCATCTAAACTGATTTCAGCCAGGAAGGATCACCCCACTTCCAGTACTTTCAGCCAGTATTCATTGAAGTATTTTTCTTAATTCATTCAAGAATTTGTGTACCACTTTTCCTCAAGAATAAGATCACAAAGCAGTTGCCAAAACCCCAACAATATTAAATGATACAACAACAAAATACAATAAGGCATCCTATGATATCAAAACATGTCACAACTTATGCAGAATATCTGGAAGCCAAGACTTGCATGTCTAGCAAATATAGAATCCAGTAAGTAAAATCCCTTTACATGCATGTACATTATTTGATTTTTCATCACATGATTATTACACTACTCTTGATTATTACTCTCTCAGCTAAATGTGTGAACCAAGTCCATTAAAAAGTACATGTGATAATTATTTAGTAGTATATATTTATTCCTGCCAACCTAGCAGTTCGAAAGCACGTCAAAGTGCAAGTAGATAAATAGGTACCGCTCCAGCAGGAAGGTAAACAGTGTTTCTGTGCACTGCTCTGGTTCGCCAGAAGCGGCTTTGTCATGCTGGACACATGACCCGGAAGCTGTACGCCGGCTCCCTTGGCCAGTAACACGAGATGAGTGCCACAACCCCAGGGTCGCCCATGACTGGACCTAATGGTCAGGGGTCCCTTTACCTATTTATTGAAAGCATTTATATTCTGATTGCTATGAAATCAGAGCATTAACAGTCTGTAGAAAATGTAGCTTTAAAAGTTATGGGAAATGGCTGAAGCAGCAGCCTCTTCAACAACCAGAAAAGGCCTCGGTGAAATGATCAGTTTTCAGCAGGCCCTGACAGTAACTGTCAGTGCATACCTGATTTCTGGGGAAATTTTCATTTTTAAAAAAATAATTATTAGATTTTCAAAAATAAAGAAAAGAAAAGAAAAGGGGGTGGGGGAGATAAACTTACATCAAAATATCATATGAATTCCACATGTTGAGATTACTCTGAATCTCCTGACTTCCCCCCATCCCATCCATGGGTCCTCTTGATTCTATTTTCAACTGCATATCAATACTTCTCCATTTTTTTCATCTTTTTAAGTTATCTATACTTTCTATTACATTACAAGTGTATTTAGAATCCTGGTAATGTTTTGACCTGTTTGCAGTGATTTTGTACATACATTATAAACATTTCCCATTCTTTTTCTTCTTCTTTTTTTAAATTCTTCTTGGTCCCTGAGGTTCCCAATTAGTTTTGCCATTTCGGCATAGTCCATCAAGTTAATTTGCCACTCTTCTTTGGTCGAGGTTGTCTCTTCCCCCCATCTCTGGGCTAACAGTATCCAAGCAGCCATTGTAGAACGGTTTCTTTTGATTTCTCAGCACCTATAATTCGTAATAAAAAAAGCTTCTGTTTTTGTAGCGGTTTAATTTAAACATTTTTTTATTTCATTATATATCATTTCCCAGAATTTTTTGATTACATTACAATTCTACCACATATGATAAAAGGTACCCTCTTCTTCTTTGCATTTCCAGCCTATATTGGTTCTTGTTCTATACATTTTTGCTAATTTTACTGGGGTTAAGTACTACGGATACATCATTTTCATATATTTTTCATTCAATGACAAACATGCCGTAAATTTCAGATCTGTTTTCCATAGCCTTTCCCAATCCATCATTTGTATATTATGTCTCACATCTTTCCCTGGGGAAGGCTATTTCAAAGACTGGGTGCTACAGCAAAGAGCGCCCCCTTCCTAGTTGCAAGATGAACTTCCGCAGCCTGCAGCACAACCAAGCTTAGACACTTGGTATGTAAGTTCCTATTTTTATTATTCTTTTATTATTCATTAATTTTTTAATCTCATCCATCAAAAGATCGCATGGTGGTTTACAATAAATATATAAAAGGATGTCATATAGAGGAGGGTGAAAGGTAGTTTTCTGCTGCTCCAGAGAAGCGGACACGGGGCAATGGATTCAAACTACAAGAAAGAAGATTCCACCTAAATATTAGGAAGAACTTCCTGACAGTGAGAGCTGTTCAGCAGTGGATTTTGCTGCCAAGGAGTGTGGTGGAGTCTCCTTCTTTGGAGGTCTTTAAGCAGCGGCTTTACAGCCATCTGTCAGGAATGTTTTGATGGCGGTTCCTGCTTGGCAGGGGGTTGGACTGGATGGCCCTTGTGGTCTCTTCCAACTCTTGGATTCTATGAAACACAAAATGCATTATAATAAAAAATAATACCCACTCCAAAGCTGATTTGGAACAACTCATTGATACGTTCAAGTTATCAACAGATGCCATAGTCACCAAGAAACGAGCATGTATTTATGAAAAGAACTCTTTTGTCTCAGATCTGTCTGTCTTTCTCTAGGCATTCTCTCCCACACATTATTATATCAGGGTGAGGTAGGGTCAGTGATGGGGGAGGCAGAGTTGGCACACTCATTCCCACTCACATAAAAGATTTGAATGCCAGAATAGGGCTAAAGTGGCAATGGCAGGTAGCCCTGACAATTCTCTGACAATTTTTCATGCAAAAGAATATTCCATATACCATATAAATGATTCTTAAGTCCTTCAATTCCCACCCTAGTTTGTTGCTATACTAAACAGCATGTATTTTCAACATTTCTTTTATTGACAAACTTTTAAAGTTTCCCAAAGTTACTCTCTTTCATTTTTTTCATTACCATATTCCATGACAAGGAACCACTAAATCCCATGACAAGGAGTGACATTTTAAAGGAGGAAGCTTTCTGCAGAAGAAAATGCAAGTCTCTTTGAGATTAATTTACTACAAATGTTTTCTTAGACAATCATAACAGACAACTTCATTAAAATTCAATTTCTCTCTCACTTAGCTATGACTACCTTTTTAGATTAATATTCTCCCAGTGTTGACTCAGGATCCCTCATTGATATGCTTAGGCACTCTGACCTTGGGATGTTAATCTCAACACAAACATTTATCTCCCTGTCTTGTCACCATTTTAGCTTGTGTCTTATGATCAAATCCCTTCAATAGCTGGAGATCCATCACTTTGCTGCCATTGGCCCGATGTGATTTATGGATGACAGCTAGAAGCAACAGTTATTTTGAACTCTTTAATGCTTCAAAACGAGATTTTTATTTTATTTTTTAAAGGGAGAGAGAACGAGAGGGCAAAGATATGGGGATTGCCAAACTCCAAACCCAAGGAGTTAAAGGAGTTTAAAGAAAAGGGATATTCTGGAGCAACTAGGTTGCATTCCTCTTTTATGGCTTGCTTACTTTTTTGTGTGAAATGAGGTTGACATATGTATATTTCTGCTCTACATTCCATTCTGGCCTCCCGAAAGGCCAAATATCATAAAGCTTATCATTACTGAAGTGTCCTTCAATATTCTGGCAACAGTGACAACCAACAGAAGCTAAAGAGCATTGTTGTTTTGAAACTGCCAGAAATGAAAAATAGAAAGGCTAATTATATTTGCTCATAAACTGTATTACTTTCCAGCTTGACTCATGATGTTAAACTAATGTTTAAACCCCACAGCATTCATTCAGGTTTTTTTTTTTTTTTTGCTTTATCTTTAATCAAAACATATGGATCAAATTATTGTGTACATGAAATTCTTGCAAGTTTACCCTCCTATTCCCCAAAAGGTAAATTCTTCAACCAATTATATTTTCCCACATGGCCAGGCATCAGCTACTAAATTAAATATGAATTCAGGAGAAAAATATATTCTGTTATTACAAATTAAGCTGTATAGTTCTGCCTCTTTGCCTTTCTTCATATTATGCTGGAGAAAAGTTTAGAGTTGTTCCAAGCTCTGTTTGTTCTTAAATCTGTAAATATTTATATATTCTACACAGTTGCATGTTCGTGACTGAAGTGGAAACTCTTCTGTAATTCAAGCAAATTCTGATGTGTGAAGGGACCACAGAATTTCCATCAAAAAACATCCTATCCAAAGTGTGATGAAGTTCTAGCTTCTATTATGATATGAATGTCAGGTTCAAAGCATTGCATGTAAGTTGTAAAAATGTCCCATTTTCTAACTTTTCTGGCCATTCATTAGGTTCCTTCCTCCTCCAGAGCAGGAGGAAACATGCTAGAATCATCCTCCATGTGACAGCCCTGCAGATATTTGAAGATGGCTGTCATATCGACAATACCAACGAGAAAGAAAAATGGGAGGCATCTAAGGAAACCGGTGTGGCTGCATAAGGAGCTTACAGATGAGCTGAGAGTTAAGAAGGGCATGTATAAGAAATGGAAGAAAGGGGAAAACACAAAGGAGGAGTCTGCAGTTGCAGGGGGAATGCCAGGCTGGCTAAAGCTCAGAATGGGCTCAGGCGTGCAAGAGAGATCAGAAATAATAGAAACGTTTCTTTGGCTATGTCCAAAGTAAGAGGAAGAACAAGCAAGTGGTAGGTCCTCTGCATGGGGAACACGGAGAAATGTTATTTGGTAACAAAGAAAAGGTGGAATTATTCAGCACCTACTTTGGCTCTGTCTTCACCCAAAAGGAATGTGAGTCTAACCTTGTGATAACATGTGAGGTTTGGAGCTTTCAGGGTTAAATAAGCTCAACAGTTCGCCCCTCCCACAGGGAGGATGTGTCACAACATCCTGGGTATCTGCTGTATGTGAAGCCTTTGTGATTTATGTGACGCACTGTTTATTTCCTGTTCAGTCTTACTTTCACTTTTGACTGAACCAGAGCGGCAGACATGTCGTCCGTATCTCCGGGAGAGTGTCTGTGATTTATATGCTTGTAATTAAAGCTTGCTCACTTTGAAACAACCCAGACGTTGTGGGAATTTAATTGCTGGCACGAAAGGCACACATACCATTGCGCAAGAAGAAGTAAGAGGTTTGAAGTTTGAACAACTCTGCAAAAGCACCGGAGAAGCAGGAAAATGCAGAGGAGGCGTAGCTGGACACCACTCCAAGTGCTAAACTGGTTTTGAGGCTTTTCCAGTTAAAACCAAAAGCCCAACATAACAGAATGAATGATGTAAGGAGGGAGCTGCAGCCCAAGATAGGAAAAGAGGTGGTATGGGAACATCTAGCTACTTTAAATGAATTCAAATCTCCAGGGCCTGGTGAGCTGCATCCAAGAGTACTAAAAGAGCTTGTGATGTAATTTCATAGTCTTTGTCTATTATATTTGAGAATTCTTGGAGAACAGGCAAGGTCCCTACAGACTGGAGACAGGCAAATATTGTCCCCATCTTCAAAAAAGGGGGAAAGGAAGACCTGACCAGTAACTGCTGACCGGTGAGCTTGACATTGATACCAGAGAAGCTCCTAGAACAGATAATTCAACAATTGGTCTGCGAGCTAAGACCCAGCATGCTCCCAAATGCTTGAGGAAGTATAAATTGAGCAGAAGCAGAATCGCTTCTGTGGCAGCCAAAGCAATGTGTGAGGCCACATACTGGACAGGGGTGTGGGTGGTCGGACACCAGCCCCATCAGTGATGTCCCTATGTGTGTTGGCCCCTCATCTCCTGACTTACGTTTGGTTTGCAGAGTGTGTTCAGCTGAAGGCAATTATAATCCCCCTGAAATGGGGACAATCAGGGTTCCTGACCACATTCCACTTTGGAGTACACCTCATCTTCCCATTTTAGGGAGAAAAAGAGATTCAAATTCTCATTCTCATCTTTTCCAAGTACCTCCTTCAACCATGTCTGTGCAAAATTTCAGATTGCTGAATGGTCTGGAAGCACCCCATGTTGAAACTCATGGGCTTCTCTTCATGGGTACTTGCTAATGCAGTTTTCAAAAGGAATTACTCCACATCGTGATAACTTAATGGAAACTACATGTTCAGATACAGTATATGCCAAATCCCGAGGACATACAATGGAGGGCAGAGAATCATTGACTCTGTGCCTTGCTTATAAGTGTCCTAGATGGCCACTTTTGAGAACATAGTGTTGGCCTTGGTGGACTATTAATGCCATCTGACAGGGCCTCCCATATGTTCTGTACTTGGCTTTAATATTAAACTCATTAAACTGACAACAACATCATGTGATGAAGCTTGTAAGAAAAAGATAAAAATGCTCTGTGGTAGCTCATTCATATTTTGAAGCATTGGCCATGGATCACTTTGATATTCTGATTTATCGAAGAATGACATCAAGTAAATATGTCTTGATCAAGCCCTATCTTGTCCTAAAATTAGTCCCCATAAACAATGTTTATAGGATAGTATTGAGGGGAGGTTAAGAAAGGGTTAATAGTTTACATGGTTTGCATAACACTTAGAAGTTACTTTCAGTAACTTGTTAAGTGGAACACACACACACACAGACACACACACACACACACACACACACACACACAAAGACACAAAGACACACACACAGACAGACACTTGAGATGTTACTGTACATTCTTCCTTTCCAAAAAAAAAAGCTTTCTGTTCTCCCCAAAAGAAGTGCTTTCTATTGGCAAATTCAATTCATTCCTCACAGTGTTCATTTATATTACTGAAGGTTCAGTGAGCATTTTGGATGGATAAATGAGTGATAGGTTTGAAAGGTAAAGTTTTGCTATTTGTTGAAACGGCAATGGAAATCAGTCTTTAAGAGCCGAGATGCTAATTGGAGATCGGTGAGCCTGAAATACGAATTGTGTATCCAGAGTTATTCACGTGGAAAATATAGTCACAATGTTTAGGGTCTTTTAAGAACCACGTTCAACATCACCATTTTCAATCGCCAGGGTATTCAGCAACTTTCTGTCCCTTCAGTGGGAATAACACAGGACTTGCGCAGGTGTTTTGCCTTCAGTGAGCACATGAAGGGAGAATGTGGCATGAATGCACAAGATCCGCTTCCTGTCACTGTCAAGCTCTTCCCTGAGGTTTAGGGTAGCAGTCTGCAGCGGGAATTATTGTGCATTGGTGGAGGGAGGCTTTGAACCCTGATACACAACACACACACAAACACAAACACACACACCCAGCGCACAAGGAGCCTACATGATTAGATCAGCTTTCCTGCCGCAGACTGTTTGCTCTCAGACGTGTGGAGGGTGGATGGGAATGGTGATGGGGTGCAACCAGCAGACTCACCCTTACTCCCCACCAATGTGTGTCCAGTAAACATAGAAGGGAGACACCTGAAGAGGGCTACTCCAAGTCTACCCTGTTGACTCTGCATAATTATTATCAATATGCTCTCACACCCTGGTAGCCAAGCAAATCCTGAGTTGTTTCTTAGTGCCAAATTTCTTCCATTATACACTTTTTTGCATGCGATGTTCCCCACATTTTTGAAAAAAACATTTTGGAAAAACAATTTTCTGAAATGTAATGTATTTTGTTCTGTTATTCTCACAAAGATTTGCATTTTTATGCACACACTAGCTGACCCGGCCACGCGTTGGAAAGGAAGATGTAAAAGAGAAAGTGCATGCCTCCCCACAGCTTATCCTGTTGAACTCCCGCCTGCCTCCTCTCCGTATTTCCCATTTTTGCTTGCCTCCCCACAGCTTCTGCCGTTGAACTTCTGCCTGCCTCCCGTTTGTCTTTCTCCCGCTTTCGCCTTCCTCCCCACAGCTTCTCCCATTGAACTTCCACCTGCCTCCTGTTTGTCTTTCCCCTGTTTTAGCCTTCCTCCCCACAGCTTCTCCCGTTGAACTCTTGCCTGGCACCTCTCTGTCTCCCTCCCCCGCGCTTTCGCCTTCCTCCCCACAGCTTATCCTGTTGAACTTCCGCCTGCCTCCTGTTTGTCTTTCTCCCGCTTTCGCCTTCCTCCCCACAGCTTCTCCCATTGAACTTATGCCTGTCTCCTGTTTGTCTTTCCCCCGTTTTAGCCTTCCTCCCCACAGCTTCTCCCATTGAACTTCCGCCTGCCTCCTCTCCATATTTTCCCCGTTTTTGCCTTCCTCCCTACAGCTTCTCCTGTTGAACTCTTGCCTGGCACCTCTCTGTCCCCCTCCCCCCCCCACTTTCGCATTGCTGTGGGTTTTTATGCTTTTTAAAATTCTCCTGACCCCAAGAGTATTCTGGAAGCTCCTGTTTTCATTCTTCCCTGTCCCTTTAGAGCAGGAGTCAGCAACCTTTTTCAGCCGTGGGCCAGTCCACTTTCCCTCAGACCATGTGGTAGGCCCGACTATATATTTTTTTTTGGGGGGGGGGGGGAATGAACTAATTCCTATGCCCCACAAATAACCCAGAGATGCATTTTACATGTGAAGCTGCGGCGGCCATTTTAGGTTAGGGCACTGGAGCCTTAAAGAGCATTCTCCCCCACCCCAGTCCCAAAATTACCCAGTCCCAAAATCACGCACCCCAGTGACACAATCCCCTCAGAGCTGGTCTTACGCAGTGCGACCTCTCAGGCATGCCTCCTGCTCCGTGGTTTCTTTTTCCTTTTTTCTCGGCACATGCGAAGCTGCGGCGGCCATTTTAGGTGAGGGCAAAGGCATTGTTGCTCTGGCCAGGTCTGATGACGTCAGCAGGCAATCCGCCTTTCTATTGGATGCTGTTGGAGTCTTCATTCCTTTTGCTGGTGAGGTATAATAGGCGCGTCATTTTTTTGGCCTTTATTCTATATTTTAGGCATGACAGGTGTGTTTTTTTTTAATTTTGATTATGCTATATCCTTCTCCCATGGTCATGTTACGCTTTGTCCTAAATTTGATGTGATTTGGTCCAGCGGTTACGGAGCAAGGTGCGGCCGGACGTGCACGCAATGGGAACATTTATATATATATATATAGATGACCTCAGACCATGCATCTGTGCACACATTAGTTGACTGGGGAACTGCATTGCATAATTCAGATGAGGGTGAGTTTCAAGAGCGTTTCATTTCTTGCATTGTTTCAGAAAATGTGAATCAGGTAGGTTCATTTCAAAATGTGAACCAAAGTGAATTTCTCTCCTATCGCCCCTCCATACTATAAGCAAAAACAAAAGCTGGGAAGAAGAGTTTTCGCCTTATCTTCCCTAAACTGTTTTTTTCTTCCCCGGCAGGGGAATTCTCTCTCTCTGTGTGTGTGTGTGTGTCAACAGTCAACTCATGCGACTATCCTATATGCAGCTGCACAATCCAGGAAGAGTTCTGCTACTTCCGCTGTTTGAAGAGACCAACATTTCAGGAGTGTACATCTCAGGAAATGAACGAGAAAGCTAGACATAAGGAAAATAATAATATCCTTCCTATATCGCTATTTTTAACATATAATTGATTTCACCTAATTAGCTGAAAAGGCATTGCATTTATGGTGATGGCTAGACTAAAAGAGTTAGATAATTAGAAAAGGCTTGCTACATTGGCACCTTAGCAGAGATCTGAGCTGTAAACAAGTAGCATTGGTTTTAGGAATGTTTTTGCATAAGCTTGAAGCTTTGTTTGCAGAATGCATAGTCATCTGCATTCTCCACCTCCTCCAATTTCCCCTACAAGGCAGGGGCACCATATGGAGGTGTGGGAAGTTGCCTGGTCCACATTTCTCAGAACTTTATTCCTTGGACACACCTCTGCCTCTGGACAGCTTAGCAGCTCTGAATATAGAGCAACTAGTATAATCAAGATCATTTCTCTGTGATCAGTACAAACTTGAAACACGAGCCCTTTCTCGCCCTCCATGACCCCTTGTCTGTTTTGCAAAATTCATAAGAAAGGCCTTGGTTCCTTTTTTTTTTAAGGATTGGTATCCTTTTGCTTCTTCTATGTCTTGTATTTTTTCCTGGCTTCCTCATTATTTGACCTGTCAGTTTAAAAATATGTAAAACATGGTTGCACTGACAAATGCCTCTGTTATGAGTTGGGGGACAGGGCGTGCAGACTTGCCACAATCTCTAGAGCCAATAAAGAGTCATAAATTGATGAAGTAACTAAAGTCTGATTAATTAAAACTAAGCCAGGCACTGTTGCGTTCAGTTTAGGACAGGCATAGGCAAACTCCGGCCCTCCAGATGTTTGGGACTACAATTCCCATCATCCCTAGCTAACAGGACCAGTGGTCGGGGATGATGGGAATTGTAGTCCCAAACATCTGGAGGGCTGGAGTTTGCCTATGCCTGGTTTAGGATCACAAGCCCAGGCAGTTTCACATAGCTAGCTGGGGAATTGCAAAGCTGTTAGCATGACAAAAGGTGTTGGTAGCCCATCCAAGAGAAATCCTTGGGCCTGGGCAGGCAGAGGGTGCCAAGGGTGTGTGTGTGTTTGTGTGAGGTGACAGGAAAAGAGTGTCTTTACCATGGTGTGCTGGGAAGAAGGAGAAGGAGAACAAAGAACCATTTTAGCAGGCTGGCTGAAGGGAGGGTGGGAGAGATGCTTTGGGCTCCAGTGCTACACTACTGCAACACCTGCGAAGGTTGTCATCCTGGCACATCTATGTACTCTGGAGAGTGAAGGCATAACTCCATTTACTGACAGAAGTTCTGGAGCCTGAGTTCTTTCAATATCAACGGCTCCTAATTTCCCAAAGACATTGGTGATGTGGCATTTGCCTTTCCCTCCTGCAGGCAGTCAGCTGCCACAACCTCTTGTCTCCTCTCATCTGTGCATAGGAAATATCAACAGCAACCAGGGAACTTGTGGTTATTGATCACTTGGGATGAAATACTTCTCTCTGTCTCTCAACATATAAGTCATAGAGTTTCCCTGTTTTTCTATTCTTGAAGAAAGCCTGGTCTAGCAGCTCCCTATTAAGCAGAGTGCTGTTATTTTTCTTCTGACTGCTTCATATTGGCTCTAGCAGTATGGACAGCCAAGTGTGATATAACGAAGGACCCTTCCTTTCGTCTTACCACTTTCGTCCTCTCACTTATTAAAAGAACTAACAGGGCTTTCTTAGGTAAAACTAAACTCCCACTTATCCCTTGAGCCTTTCTGTAAACCTTTCTCTTTTTAAATAAAAGAGAGCCCCTTTCCAGCACCAACGTGGCCAGGTACCCTTTTCAACTCTAGGCCAAATATGAGACTATCCCTCGTGTCCACAGTATGAGGGGTTCAGCCACTAGAAATCCCCTCATGTAAAAGCTCACCTCTTCCCTGAGGTAACTTTGTGACACCCTGGGTCTGTCTGCCTATTTCGCCCTCACAGTGCACCTCAAAGACGCACCCTCACAGTTCCACTCTTGAAGGAAGTTTTGTCTTTTTAATGAGTGTCCACACAAGTGACGTTTCATGTACCTTTGCTGGAAAATAACACAGACAACTTTCTGACTGGCACTTTAACGATGGAAATTTATTTACTTAAGATCGTAATGGTTGCGTTAAGGTTTTTTTTTGTGTACAGTGGTGCCCCGCTAGACGAAAATAATTCGTTCTACGAATCTTTTCGTCTAGCGGTTTTTTTGTCTACCAAAGCGGCAATGTAAGCCGCAGTTTTCGCTAGACAAAAAAAAAAAAAAAACGGAAAAATTCGTCTTGCGAGGCAGCCCCATAGACTTTTTCGTCTTGCGGGGCAGCCTCCCGCTAGACGAATGCCTTCGTCTAGCGAGTTTTTCGTCTTGTGAGGCATTCGTCTAGCGGGGCACCACTGTACAAGCTTAGTTTCAGTGGTAATATCTTTGTCAATCATATAACAGATAACCTTACAACTACCTAACCTAAACCTACTCTCACAGACCTTCTTTTCAACCACCCTGCACTCCCGCTCCCAAGCACCCTCTCAACTGACAAAATGGCTGCCCATTCTCTTTAAACATTCAGCCGCCCCTCAGTCAGTTCAATCTGGAGTCTGATGGGCCGGGTTGAAAAGGATAGAACAAACAGTGCAAAAAGGTCACACCAAGCATAGGGGAGAATGAATGGGTATATTTTACAAGACCTGACTCTCTGCAGGCTCCACACACCTGGTAAAATGAACCAAATCCTGCACCCTAACCAAGCTGAAACCCAAATCAAGATTCAAGGGACAAACCATTGCTCTCTCTCCCCGCCCCCCTTCAATGGTTATGCATGGTTGTGATCCAGGACCAGCAAGTGGATATGCTTAAGTCACAAATGTAGATCGGGTCTTAACTTGGGCTGGGCCGAGCATTCCCTATATTTATAATATCTATTTAACACATGGTAAAGATAAAAAGGTAAATTTTGTAGCACTCTTAAAAATAAATTTCATTACTAGTTGCAATTCTATTTTTGGTTACTGATGTAAGCCATGGTAGGACTGGCATGTGGGAAAGTTACATGTATAACCCACAGTTATCTCAACAAAACAGATCACCGAATAAGTGCCGTCCTTTATTGTCAAAAATGTCATCATATTGGGAACATTGTGCTGGGTTTGTTTTTCCTGTCCTCAGGAGACTGCCTCTCATTTTCCAAGAGTGTCCTGAAATATCTCAGCATGAGCATACATTATGTGTTTATCTGAACACTAGCAAGATGTTTCAAGAAATTACAGTTGCTGTTATTTTCTTTTTCACTTTTTCGAGTAAGCATATTGAATCCCCACCACCACTTCCTCTACCAGCAAACTCAAGTGGCGAGTGCTGCAGAAACTGAGGCCAAATGTGCCATTGATGCTTGCTTGGGGGAACACCATGGTTTACATAGTGTCTAAAACAAGTTTTTATTCTATAAGTTTACTGATTGTGAACTGCTTTCCTAGACACTTTGATCTGAAAAGTAAAGTAACTTAAGGGGGGGGGGGGCTCCATAAAAGAGGACTGAACTTGCCCAGTGGCCATAGAATGGTAGGACCACAGCTTAGTATATTTAATTCACAAATCGCTTCTTACAACATAATGTCCTGAAGTGGTTTATAGTAAACAAACGTATTAAAAACATAATCAGAGTAAAAAGCATCAAATTATTATTTGCTCCCAAATGATCAGAAAAACGCAGTTACACCAGAAGAGAGCATTCCATAGCACTCCTTCTACAAAGGAAGCTGCACAGTGTATGTTGACAACATAGCACAACAGAACACTATTCCCCTCCTTCTCCTGAGAGAGAAGCCAGTGTGGTGTAGTGTTTAGGAGCGGTAGACTCGTAATCTGGTGAACTGGGTTCGCGTCTCCGCTCCTCCACATGCAGCTGCTGGGTGACCTTGGGCCAGTCACACTTCTCTGAAGTCTCTCAGCTTCACTCACCTCACAGAGTGTTTGTTGTGGGAGGAAGGGAAAGGAGATGGTTAGCCGCTTTCCTTCCAGTAGCACCTTAGAGACCAGCTAAGTTTGTTAAGAAGTGTGCATGCACACAAAAGCTCACACCAAGAACAAACTTAGTTGGTCTCTAAGGTGCTACTGGAAGGAATTTTTTATTATTTTGTTTTGTATTTGATTCAGTAATGCTTACAGGTCAAAAAGAAAAGGCAGGCTATGAAAAACATATATGGGGCTACTTTTTTTAAAAAAAAACTTTTGGGGGAAAAGATATGCCAAAAACTGAGACACACTTTATAAGTATTGAAAAGAGGAAAATGCAGATTCTGATCCACATATTACTCCAGTGTTGAAGTCATTTTTGTCCAAAATTATGATGATAAAAGTTGACTTGTGATATAAAGAAGTTGGTAAGAAGTTGGAAGATGCAGAGAGAAAGTGAACAACCAAATCAAAAAGTGGTTTAAAAACACACCCAATGCTTCTTCTTTTAGCCAGACTTATTTAATGAGACCTGGTTGCATGAGCCCAGAGGAATTTTCCATCTCTAATAATTTTGATAAATGGCTCCCTGCTGCAGTAATTGGATCTCATTATTGTACTACACACAAACAAAAGTTCTTTGTGCAAAAAAAAAATGTAACAGTGGCAAACTGTTGTTTAAACTGTGTCCAATTTCAGTATTAAATATCCCAGGCCAGTTTTCTATTTTCAGTTCAACAGATGCATTTTAGAATGGGACCACTTTTGCATTTGTGTGGCATCCTTTTTTGGTGAGTGTCCCATCTTGGAAGTGGCACATGAGCAACCTAGTTGCTGTATGGCAATATCTACCACCTCTCTGCCATCGCATTTGGGAGAAAGGCTGAGGGAAGTATGGCAGAAAGTCAGTCTGAAATGAACTTCTTTATGCAAACTTAAGCAGATAAGTGTGTTTTGATTGCTTCTTTTGAATTGAGTCAGCCAAAGGAAGAAGGTACAAGTTGCCCCTACAAAAAAATACTGTCAATTTGTATGACTGACGTATGAAAGGGACTGGCTTAAATTATTAAACTGGCATTTAGTCAACATGTGTCCTCTGTTTTAAAAACACACCAAACTCGAGCAAATGTCTTAACCGTGGCTTTTCTCCAGTGCCAGTAGAAAACACTGAAGTACAAGATAAAGATAGAAGGTTTTATGACACTTCAGCAGATATGGAAGTTCCTCGTGTTTATTTTTTATTAAATTTGTACACTGCCATTCATCCAAACATCACAGGGCTGTTCAGAACGTAAAATTTTCACCAACAAAATACTGAGCATGTCAGAATCCTTGCAATCCTGAATTTTCTTTAAAGGTCTGTTTCCCTCACAGGAAAACTGCTGAGTGTTTTGGGGAAGGCTCAGTGGCATAGCATCTGCCAGACTCAATCCCCAGCATCTCCAGGTTGGGCTGGGAGAGAATCCTGCCTGCAACCCAATCAATGTGTTTTGCAATCAATGCAATCAATCAATGTGTTTTGATTGGTTAGCTGTTCCCAATCTTAAGGAAAGCAGGCAGCAGGGGGGGGGGGTAGGTGGGCCTGGTCAACATGCCCGCGCAATATATTTCTATGGGATTTTTTTGGAGGCGACGACTGTCTTTTTCTCTCCCTGTCCTGGAGAGCTATGGGGGGTGGTGTCAGGCTTAGCAATGCAGCCCCCAGAGAGCAGAACAGTAGGCTGGAGTAGGGACTGGAGGCTGCTGGGGAGGAGAATGGTTTTTTTTGGGGTGGGTCACTTCCCCTTTCCACCCTTGGCTTGTCAGGCAACAGTTCCCAGTGAGTTATGCCTTGTTGGCAGAATAGCTATTGCAGCTAGGAAGCCAAATCATGTGCAGTACTGACTCTTTTTCTTGAAATTAAAACAATATCCAAACACTTGTTGAAATATTCAAAAAGCTTTCTTCTTGTAGAACATATAGCTAAAGAAGAATGTATGCAAAGCGTTTACATGCTTCTTCCTGAAACATTCCAACAAACTGAGTCTTCCTCTCTTTGCGCTACTTTTACTCAGTCTTCTGCACATGACCCAGCTTGGCCATGCAGTTCCTTCTGAGAAATTTCGACTTTCTCCTTCCCACAGACTTCTCCTGACTGCTTCTTTGGGAGAACATCAACTTATGCACTTCTTTCTGTCACATGCATTCACGCATAAACATCAACAGTTCTCTCCTCTATTGCATTATCCGACACTGTCTCTTCTTCAGTGCTCATGGAGATGCAACCATAACAGTCAAGTCAGTCGCACACAAAACAAAATGGAGACTATAATAAGATACCTGCCATGTGACCGGAGTTAACCAATCACACAAGAGTTACTGGGGAACATCCCAGAATTAAACACACAGTAATACATTCAAGCATTCCCAATTTCAGTGAATTACATCACTATACTTAACACCTCTTAGGCAATGGAGTGGAGCTGGACAGCTGCTTTTCTGCATTAGGGGTGTGTGTTACAGGGATGGGAAAGATGGGTGGAATCAGCATATTCATCTCCACTCTCCTTTTTATGCCTGAATCTTTTGCTAAACTTGGTTTAATATGAATGCCTGCTGGGTCCATTTATAACGGACCACTGTAAAAGGAAACATGAAGGTGAGTGGGGGATGTCTCTTCTCCAATTGGTTTCAAATATCTGGAATGCTGAAGTCGACTGTAACATGTGCAGCTTCAGTTACCGATGTTTTGAATGGCATTTTATGGTTTTAAACCTCACAAAATGAGCTTAGAGAGCCACCCTATGTTGGCTGCCGAAATAACTGTACTGCAAAGTTTTGTAAGGTTGTACAAATCTTTCTTTTCATCTTTGATACAAACCGGTTGAAATGGTTCCAAATAGCAAGAAATGCTGTCGCTAACATTTTCTTTTTCCCTTAAGGTGGTAACAGCAGAGACGAAATAACCTCTAAAATACATGTGTGCCTTGTACCCTTATCTCTCAGACCCACAGAAGCTGAGGACTTTGTAAAGCATGCAGAAGGAAACAAGAAAAACGTTGAAAGATAGAAGAGAGTGGATAAGTATACTGTAATGAAGTAATGTCAAGTGTTTTGGTATGGTGGTCATCTGTTTAATTGCACCAAATGATTCGTCTATAAAGAGCCACAGTCTAGGGCAGTGGTGGCGAACCTATGGCACGTGTGCCAGACATGACACGCATAGCCCTCACTGCTGGAACGTGCGCCATCGGCCCATCCGCACTGTTGTTCTTTCCCCCCCATTTGTTCTCCCACTCCCCCCACCCCAACGCTACAGCTTGAGTCTGCTGTTAATAATAATAATATTTATTATTTGTACCCCGCCCATCTGGCTGGATAAAACCCGGAACCTTTCGTTCTTTCTTTTTTCTTCCTTTTTTGCTGTTAGTCGGAGATTGCGTTCGGCAATTGGCCTGTTTTTCAATTTGCTGCGTCAGTGGCTGTTTCTGATTGGGTGTAACAGCATTCATTTTTTAACCCTTATTGTGCTGGGTTTTTTTTGGCACTTTGGCAGACAATGATGTTGGTGCTGCACGTTAGTTCCAGCGAAGGTACTATTCATCATTTCTTTCTGTTCTCTCCCCTCCCCCCAAAAAGCAAAGCAACTTTTGTGTGACCCCCCTAAGTTCCAAAACTTTGGTCAGTAGCCCCCCCAAAAAGCTCAGCAGCTTTGGAGTGTCACCCCCAAAAAGCAAAGCAACTTTTGTGTGATTCCCCTCAGTTCCAAAACTTTGGTCAGCAGCTCCCCCCAAAAAAGCTCAACAATTTTGGGGAGCCCCCCAAAAAAGCTCAATGAAAAGCTCAACAACTCTGGGCACTTTGTGATAAATAAGTGGTTTTTGGTTTGCAGTTTGGGCACTCAGTCTCTAAAAGGTTCCCCACCACTGGTCTAGGCTGTGTGGCTGTGCTACCACCAACCTCCCCTGCCCCCATTTGAAGAAATTTAAAATTAATTGGACATGTGTTAAGCCCAGGAAATCAGGAATAGCTTTGATTGACACTTGCATTAATTGTATTGTTTTACTAATGCTTCAAGATGGAAATGAGTAGTGTCACTAAGGTGGAATCTACACATGTATTAAAAATGTTCTGAAAATGCTTTTCTCAAAAGCGATTTCAAAAATACATTGAATTTTCCATAAGGCTTACCATCAGCATCTAGTGTCACATTGTATATTGCACTTTGCTGTTGTTGTTGTTCAGTCGTTCAGTCGTGTCCGACTCTTCATGACCCCATGGACCAGAGCACGCCAGGCACGCCTATCTTTCACTGCCTCCCGCAGTTTGGCCAAACTCAATGCTAGTCGCTTCGAAAACACTGTCCAACCATCTCATCCTCTGTCGTCCCCTTCTCCTTGTGCCCTCCATCTTTCCCAACATCAGGGTCTTTTCCAGGGAGTCGTCTCTTCTCATGAGGTGGCCAAAGTACTGGAGTCTCAACTTCAGGATCTGCCCTTCCAGTGAGCACTCAGGGGCGATTTCCTTGAGAATGGATAGGTTTGATCTTCTTGCAGTCCATGGGACTCTCAAGAGTCTCCTCCAGCACCATAATTCAAAAGCATCAATTCTTTGGCGATCAGTCTTCTTTATGGTCCAGCTCTCACTTCCATACATTACTACTGGGAAAACCATAGCTTTAACTATATGGACCTTTGTTGGCAAGGTGATGTCTCTGCTTTTTAAGATGCTGTCTAGGTTTGTCATTGCTTTTCTCCCAAGAAGCAGGCGTCTTCTAATTTCGTGACTGCTGTCACCATCTGCAGTGATCATGGAACCCAAGAAAGTAAAATCTCTCACTGCCTCCATTTCTTCCCCTTTGATTTGCCAGGAGGTGATGGGACCAGTGGCCATGATCTTAGTTTTTTATAGAGGAAGTAACAGAGAAGTAATGGGTATAAGAATAGGAAGTTAGATTAATATTGATAACACAGTGATGAAAGAAGGAAAAACAAAGGAAGTCACACATATGTGGAGGGAAGTCAAGTTTTATGAAATTGTAATTTTATGTTTAGTTTTGTATATTGAGGTTTAGTTTAGTTTTTGATTAAGTGTGTTTGTTTTGTGTTTAGATGTGTGTTTGCCTGTATTGTATTTATCAATTAAAATAAAATAAAGTAAAAAAAAAATGAATTGTTGGTTTGACTGCATTTTAAACATCCCACACATGTGGGCCCCTGGAAGGATAAATTGCAATTAATATTTTCTCTCCTACCTGAATCCCATTCCACAGTTTCTACTGGTTTGGGCTGATTAGAACTGCTAAAGCAAATCCTTCTACTTCATTATCCTGCATGCAGAACCTTTTGGAGGTGAAATATAAGGGTGGGAGAGTCTTCCCATGGAGGACCAATGGAGATTAACACACATACACTCAGATTTCACCCTCAAATGTAATGAAAGCTAATGGAGCAGAGCTGGCATGTGGGAAGCGCTGCAAAGGTAAAATCTAAGTGCAAGGAATCCTATGCTTGTTAATGGGACTGACCTATGAGCCCATGCCTCCTTGCAGCTAAGAAGAACCATAGAGTTGGAAGGGACCATGAGTGCTATCTGGTCCAACACTGTGCAACATTGTGCAGGAAAGACCTCCTCATCAGATGGTATCTGCAAGAAGCCCTCTCTTGCAGAACCCAGTGAATGGTTTGATATGCAGGGGTGCAGCAATCTTTATAGCAATAATGACATATACAAAAAAATGCCAACCCAATAAAATCACAGAAATCCTTTAAAAAATGTCCACTTATTAAATTATTTCAGTTGAACATTAACAACAATTTCCAATTAAGTTTCGAAAAAGCCTATGCAAAATGCCATGTTTTTAGCTGGCACCTGCAGAACAACATACATTCCAGTCAGATTTCAAGGTGCAGGAAATTGCAAAGCTGGTTCACCGCCAAACCAAAACTGTCAACTATTAAATTCCACTGCACGCCTGCTGTCACATACCGACTGCCAGAGATCAAATCCTGGAATCAAGTGCCATTCAGCAGCAAATGCAGATATCAAATATCCAGCTAATACCTAGAGGATGTCTGACTGTAAATATTAAACAACAACATTTGCAAATGTGAGTTTTGGGGAGCATTCCAGCTGTGAAAGATGAGCAATGCTCTTGCACAGTTGTAGGGCTGAAATGGATTGCACTGTGCTTTTGGTATCTCCATCAATCATTAGGAAAAAAATTTCATTCTGCTCAAATAAGGTTCATTATGTGTACCCAGTGGTTTTCCCAGTAGTAATGTACGGAAGTGAGAGCTGGACCATAAAGAAGGCTGATCGCCGAAGAATTGATGCTTTTGAATTATGGTGCTGGAGGAGACTCTTGAGAGTCCCGTGGACTGCAAGAAGATCAAACCTATCCATTCTCAAAGAAATCAGCCCTGAGTACTCACTAGAAGGACAGATCCTGAAGTTGAGGCTCCAGTACTTTGGCCACCTCATGAGAAGAGAAGAATCCCTAGAAAAGACCCTGATGTTGGGAAAGATGGAGGGCACAAGGAGAAGGGGACGACAGAGGATGAGATGGTTGGACAGTGTTCTTGAAGCTACTAACATGAGTTTGGCCAAACTGCGAGAGGCAGTGAAGGATAGGCGTGCCTGGCGTACTCTGGTCCATGGGGTCACGAAGAGTCGGACACGACTGAACGACTGAACAACAACATGTGTATCTCAGAACATTGCACGGTCTTTGTCCATGGCGCAGTTTGTGCCTTTTGTTTCTGTTCCTCCTGTGTCAATTGTAATTTCTAGTTAAAGCAGCAGACAAAGAAATGTAAAATTTCACATTTATCAATGATGGGAAGTTTGAGAAGGGATGAAAAAGGTTTAGACTAGACTATGAAACTCTCCGTGGAGCTGACATTATAGAAGGTATCTACATTTATGAAAGTGCCTTTTATTTTACATGCCAGCTCTTGGAGAGACAGGCAGTAGATGAAAGGAATGGGGGTGCAATGGGTTAGTGTGTCTGGCTGTAAACCAGAAGTTTGGTGGTTTGAGCGCACCCAGGGATAGCTGTTGGCAGAATTTCTGCATCACAGTGGGTTGGACTATCAAGCGTGGCCAAACTTGGCCTTCCAGCTGTTTTGGGACTACAACTCCCATCATCCCTAGCTAACAGGACCAGTGGTCAAGAATGATGGGAATTGTAGTCCCAAAACAGCTGGAGGACCAAGTTTGGCCATGCCTGGACTAGATGATCCTTGGGGATCCCTTTCAATTCTACAATTCAGTGATTCTATGGTATGAATGCTGCTTTGGAATGTGAAGGGCTCTGCCGTTGGTAAGCATTGTAAAGTGAACATGTTCTGATACTAGCTATATAAACCAGTTCACTCTTATGCACACATTTCAGTCTGTGGAAGGGACTTCAGTAGCAATATATGGAAATTTCCAAAATGTGAGCAAGGTTTAAGGGTCTGTTCTTTGGATGTAACTGCAAAGTACTTGCCAATTTGTCTTCTCTAAATGTCTGAGTCCTATTTATTAGGTTAAAATCAGCATTGGGAGAGAGCAATTTGCAGTGGGGCTACAATCGGTCTGGGAGCCCTTCACCTGACTCTAACCCTGCTTTTGCAACTCTCCCTATCCCCACATCTCTCTCTCTCTCTCTCTCTCTCTCTCTCTCTCTCTCTCTCTCTCTCTCTCTCTCTCTTCCTTTTATTTAATCTTCCAGTTCCATAACACAGTAACCACATGTATAAACCAGTTAATTGTTTCATACTTAACATAAAGAATTACTGCTTCATTTGTGAAAAGAAAAAAAGGTAACATTTTTTTTTTACTAAAAGTCTTCATTTGTAACTCAACTGGTTATGGGTGCAACAATTTCTTCTTCCCCTGATAAATGTATTTTGCTTTCTCTAGCTTTGTTTGTATTTGAACATCTAATACTGATGCCAACATGTGTATCAAGCGACTAGTTCCTCATATGTACACAGCTTTCCTTTCTCTATTATCTCCTACAATAACAGGATTGAAGTCAGTATGGGAATCAGGAAACTGATCTTTATTTATTTAAATTCATACACTGTTTGATTGTGAAAAATTGCAAATAACTTTACAAGAAAAAGTTAATAAATGAAATGTTAAAAGCAAATTGTTGGCTTCATCTGGTTCTGAGAACTAGGTCTCAGTCTAAGCCACTCAGATGAGATGTTTTTTAACCCCTCACCAGCACAGGCACCACTTACAGCCTGAAGTTATGTAGCCCCGGCACAAACTAAATGCTACACCTGGTGTTCAAGAGAACTGAAGCTAAAATTATAGTCTGCGCATAACATAATCTTGGTTTTTGCTGTTAACATTTCACAAATAGAGTTGTGTCCCTTTAAAGTGCTGTGAAGCAATGATAACTTTGGTGTCTCGTGGTGACAACACATCACATTATAGATGAGCGGTTCCTTGAATGGCTTTGGCTCCCAGCGGTGTGTTTAAATACTTCAAGCACTCATCTGAACACTCAAAATGTTAAGTAAACCTCGGGGACAATTGTCTGTGGCCAAAATGGAAGGCTTGGGGTTTTCAGTGAATAAATCATAAAGCTAAGCAACAGCTTCAGCTTCATTTTGGAAGCAGGGAACACTTTTTGCTCGCCAGGGTGCTTTGGGACTTCTCCCTTCTAAATGTCTTTGCAAATCAGCACTTTATCAGACGGCAATATCCTGCCCCTTGGGTGCACTTGGGCAGCATTTGGAAACAGTGAAAGCAGAACCAAAGGCAATGAAGAACTGTACTGGCTGTTTTCTTTTCATATTAGGACTATTTGTACTGGAGTGAGATGTTTGAGGTTGCTCACTGTTACTGCCACGTGAAACAGCTCTTTATGACACCCCCCCACCCCCACTGGTATTGCTTACCAGAATAGTCAGACATGTATGTTACTATTTGGATTGAATCTGTATTCCACCCTTCTTAAAAGCAGCTCAGTTGAACATGCCTGAACTTGAACATGATACTCTCACAGTAACCCTGCGTGGAAGATAAAGCCGGAAAGACCATGACTGACCAAGCAAGCACATGTTTGTGTTGGATAAATGACATTTTGCACCCAGATGATCTGCTTGGTCTGGGTTGCATGCTCTGTCAATTACCCATGTTGGCTCCCATCCTAATCAAAGCTAAATTTGCAGATGTGTGCAATAGCATAGTATAACTGGGCCCCCAAAGTTACAGAGCCCCAACTTCTCAACCAGAAGTCAGGCATTTTGTGCAGCCGGACTCCTGCTGTGGAATATACCCTCACACACCCTCCAACGTTCCCCAGTTTCTCACTCTCCCACAACTGACCCTTCTCGATCCTGCCCTGCAGAGTGTTTCCTATCAGAAGGAAGGCAAGTGCTGCCACTACTTCACCACAGCACACACACACACACACACACACGAACACACACACCCTCCACCGTCCTGAGAAAACCCCTTCATCCCAATCTTATTTTATTTTATTCTTTGGTAGATTTACAAAAAGAAAAACACACATCAATAAATAAATTTCAGGAAAGGGCAAGATCAAACGCAGGCACACAAAGCATTACAAAAAACAAGACTCCTTGCGGTCTGCTCTGCTCTGCTCCCCCTTTCTTCCTGCTCAGGACGGCCCTTCCCTCACCGTCGGCAGCCTCTCCTCCTCACCACTACAAGCTACCCAAGGGAGGAGGCTGGCAGTGGGGGCCTTGGAGAGGCCTTGGAAAAGCAACGGGACGCTCCCTCACAACCGCAGCTGCCATCATTGCTTGGGACAAGCTCTGGCTCATCCTTCTCCCCAAGCTCAGTGCTGGTGCGGGAAAGAGGGACATTCTGGGATCGAATCAGAGGCTGGGGTGGCTTTCGTAATTCCAGGACTGTCCCTGGAAAACTGGGGCACTTGGAGGGTATGGTCTTCGGCTGCTGTTCCTAGTGACTCTGGAACGATGCAGAGAAGGTGCACAGCTCTCCACAGGAAAGGCCTTTCCTGTCAGGACTTGGAAGAGTCCATCAGCAAAGTGCTCTTTGCCGGGGTCCTTCTTATGTCCCTGGGTCCCTGTGGCGCCACAGTGCTACTTGGTGGCAGCAGTGGTCAGCAGCAGTGCTTGATGGAGAAATCATCCTGAGGTAAATGAGATGAAATTAAAAGGGGCCCCAAGGCAACAGTGGGTTGTTCTGAAGCTCCAGAAGCTGCCCTCTGACTAGGATGCCGTGTGCACCCCGAGTCTGCCTGGTGACAAGTCTAAAATGCACTTCCAACTCTTACACTCTGTTCTTTTACATGTTTGTGATGCAGTCCTACATTTGTTTAGCTGGAAATAAGGTCCAGTTAAATTAATGGAACTTTCAAGGAAACGTGTTTAGGATTGCGCCATTACTGCGATTTAAGGCTCATGAAGCTGCTGCTGGGAGAGCATAAAAACCTTTGTGAAATGACGGGGATCTAGCATGGGCTAAACCAATTCTTGTAAAGGCAGAAAAGTGAGATGGAGGTTGGCAGCGGTGATTTTTCACAAAGAAGACACATAGGACAGAAAAGTTAGCTGCTTTCGGTGTCTTTTATGGTACTGATGAAGCCCTGCTTTCTGGTTCAGAGTCTCGTGTGGCAGCCAGAAACATTATCACTTAGAGCGGTGGTGTGCTGGCTTCACTTGTCTGCTGCTTTTGAGACATGGGTCTGAGTGGTTTTGCATTTGTCTCACTGCTTTCTATGGAAAAACCCGCTTTATACCACTGAATTCGGGCAAACATCATTCTATAGGAAACCTGACAGGCGTTTGCTCCAATTGAGCAATAAGAGCGGGTCTATCTTGGGGCAAAGCGTGTTCTCCTTCATGGAGAGCACGTGTTGCGGTGGGGGCTAACAAGTCACCCCTCTGCTGCTGGGCGGGTTAGTCTGGATGGCCTCAACTATGATTGGGCTCTGGCTGTCGTTGGGGAGATTCATATGTTGCAACTTATATAAGAGCCTATAAATGACCCTGCACGCAACGTTGGAGCTCTCCTGGCTTCGTGCATTGGATCACCCGCCCTCCCACCCTGTTATTAGGCCTCTGCATTGACCTTGCTATGCCTGTCATGGGGTCATCTGCGTTGTAGCAGGGGCCTGGTAGGAATTTTTTTCACTTGGCTGATTGGCTGGTGCCATTTGGTTTTCGCCTACTGCGTAGCAATTAGTCACAACTAATTGGCATTGGTTAGGCATTGGTTATAAATTGGTTGAGGAGGGGCAGAGTTGGCTGTGGTTGCCCCTTCAATGCTGCTGCTGCAAGGGGAATTGCATTAAAGGAATCCAGGGGCTCGCCATGCTTTGTCCGTATCCCCTGGTCGGGAGCCAGGGCCATGCAAGAGCCCCTGGGAGCATTTGAGGAGAACAGGCGCACATTCTCTCCCCAAAGTGTTTTCCCCTTTACTGACTCCATGGGCGGGTGGATGTCAGTTCTGTCCCCAGAGGGACAGATAGTCTTAACCAATGCCTAAGCAACCACTCACTTAATTTGTATTCAATAAAGTTGTGGCCAAATTAATGCCAAAAACCTTAAACTTATATCTGGAGTGAAGTGTGTTTTATTTGAGGGGTGGTTTGGGGACCTCGACACGCAAAGCAGCAGCACAAGCAGAAGTGTGGATAAGCCCCTGATCTCTACATGCAGCAGAACAAGAAAGTTACAAGAAATGAGATTCAAACTAAACATCAGGAGGGACTTTCTGATAGTAATTGCTGCTTGACAGTGGAATGGTCTCCCTCAGGAGGTGGTGCACTCTCCTTCCTTGGAGGTTTTTAAACAGAGGTTGGATGGCCATCTGTCATGGATGCTTTAGCTGAGATTCCCTCATTGCAGGGGGTTGGACTAGATGACCCCTGGGGTAACCTTCCAATTCTATGATTCTACACTAGCTCTGGATCCAAGGCCTTTTTAAGTGAGATTCCTCTAATCCTTTCTTAAGAAGGTGGCAAGATAAAAAACAGCAGCTTGATCCTGCATTCCCCCTCAGAAACCACCACTTCAGAACAGCTGTGGTAAATTTCTGCATCTGACCATACATGGTTTATATATTTTTTATTTTTTTATATCTTAAGCAGAATTTCTTGAATGAGTGTAATGTATTTCTTGACTTTAGGTACCAGGTCATAGTGGAGACAGGAGGCATGGACTTTAAGAGGAAAGGATTCACATGAGCAGAGAACCACAACTATTTCTGGATTTACTTGTATTCCACATGGACCTTCAACCATTTTTATTAACTACTTTTGTGTGTCAGATTTTTAATGATTTCTAATAGTCCTTGGGAGATTCTGTCAAGTGGTGTATGCATGTCTGATTTCCCACTCTTTGTATGCAAGCTGCATGTTTGTTGGTGTGGGTGAGTGTCCCAAAGAACCAGCTGATCTTCAGACTTCATCACCAGATGCTTGAAGAAACTGCTGCTTAGTCACAAGCTATTGCACATTTAAGGCAATTTAAGATGTGAAACGCAACAACGACACCAAGCTACATAAATGTGACTGCTCTCTGTGCTTCTGAATGGGAACACAATGCATAATCAAGCCAACTGTGTATGCAATGAAAAACAATGACTGATCTGTACTGCTTTCTCAGCTTTTGAATGGGGGAACATGATTTACAATTGAGGGTATTAATATGCATGCAGTGCGCAACAGTGATACACTCTGCAAAATAATAATAATGTATACATGCTTCTACAGATGTTAGAAATAAACTTGATTAAATGTTGATTCCCACCACCCCTTCTGTGCAACTATTAAAGGCACAGTTTCTCTCAGAACAAAAGGTTAGAGACATTAAAAATGTGTAGTTACAGCCTTATTTGTTTAAGGATGTGCACTGAATACATGCCTAATGCTTTAGGACAGGTTAATGGTGCCCTACCTCAGGCTTCCTCAACCTCGGCCCTCCAGATGTTTTTGGCCTACAACTCCTCCAGATGTTTTTGGTCTACAACTCCCAGAGAAGGTTAAGGGGTGATATGATAGCCATGTTCAAATATATAAAAGGATGTCATATAGAGGAGGGTGAAAGGTTGTTTTCTGCTGCTCCAGAGAAGCGGACACGGGGCAATGGATTCAAACTACAAGAAAGAAGATTCCACCTAAATGTTAGGAAGAACTTCCTGACAGTGAGAGCTGTTTGGCAGTGGAATTTGCTGCCAAGGAGTGTGGTGGAGTCTCCTTCTTTGGAGGTCTTTAAGCGGAGGCTTGACAGCCATCTGCCAGGAATGCTTTGATGGTGTTTCCTGCTTGCCAGGGGGTTGGAGTGGATGGCCCTTGTGGTCTCTTCCAACTCTATGATTCTATGATTCTATGATCCCTAGCTAGCAGGACCAGTGGTCAGGGATGATGGGAATTGTAGTCTCAAAACATCTGGAGGGCCGAGGTTGAGGAAGCCTGCCCTACCTAGTTCTTATCCCAGGTGGCTTTTAGGCAAACTCATAGAGAATAGGTCTATCAATAGGTATTAGCCACTGTGGTTCAATGATGATAGCAACATTGAATATTCATGTGCAGGAGCTCTATTGCTCTGAATATATAGGTTGGGGCAAATAGAAGAGGAAGGTTGTTGCCTTTGTGCCCTGCTGTGCTTGTAAGCTCCTGGAGGCATCTGAATACAAAATGCTGGATAGACGGATGTTAGTCTGATCAAGAAAGACAATCCTTATGTTCCCTTAGTCTTGATGAAACAATATGGTCTCTCTTGGGAACGTGATGCCACAGCCTTGCTGACAATCTTAAAATGCCAATAGATTATGAGACTTAATGTAATAATAAGCATATACCCCATGTAATGGGAGACGACAACATGCATTCTCTGTTGTTGGAAAATGTGTCTGAGGCTGCAATCCTAAACACACTTAACCTAGGATGAAGCCCCACTGATTTGTTTAGTCAACATAAACAGGATTGCTCTGTTAGTGACTGAAACTTCAATCCTGTGCACACTTATTTTGGAAGGAGCTCCACTGAACTCATTGGGGCTTACTTCCAATTAGAATTGTGCTGTTAGCCAGCTGGCACATTCTCTAATTTCATCAGTTGGATGAAGGATGCTATCCACGGCACATGGTTTTTCCCTCGCATCAATTAGAGAAGGGCAGAGGAACCTGCAGCCCTCCAGGTGTTGTTGGGTGCCAACTCCCAACTTCTAGAGAGTCACAAGTACCCCCTACCTTGTTTAGAGAGTCATATATATTTCCACCTGGATACACTTGGAATAATATTTTTTCCCAATCAGCTGTCTACTAGAAGCCTGCAAAGAAATGTGGTTTGTTATTATAAATAATGCCTGATATCTGAACAGCTCCTAGCTCCTATACTTTTCCCCATTTCCAGTTGGTTTTCCTTTCCCCCTAATTATCTTTGCCTGAATATCCTGCGCACTCTGTCTCCAGCCTTGCTTTCTGGGGGTTTTATGTCAGTCTGAGAAGAGATTTACTTATTTATTTAGCATTAAAGCAGCTCAGCCAATAGCAGTCAAAAGCCTTTCTGACTACTCTGCTCCTTGGGGAGAGAGAGGTAACTCTGCACATTACTTCCATAAAAAACCTTTAGTGCCTTTCAGTCTAGATTGCCAAACAAAATTCTAAAGAAATTAAATGCTTTGCAACATTTAGAAAGTATGTTATGGCTCACTTTGCCAAACTTTTACCATACCTGTATATTAGAAAGCACCTTAGTGATACAATTCTGAATAATGGGCTCAAAGGAAACAGGCTACAAGATGTAACGAAATAATCAAGTTTTAGAAATAATACAAGGGGTGTTTTAAAGTGTTTTCTTCTTCTTCTTTTAGTTTTGTTCCACATATAAACACAAAGCTTTGAGGGTTTGAAGCTCCAAGACACTATTTTTGGTACTTCACAGTCACAGATCAATGGGTCACAAATGGACTTGGGAAGGAAAAGGAGAACAGATGTCAAGACACATCTGATCATGCAGAGACCCATAAACACGTGGAATGGTCTATGAAGCCGGTTTACTGAGGCAAAAAGAGAGATTAGAACCAATTAAATGGCATCTTGGGACACACAGAGAGTGCTGAAATGGGATAGGCCTGATGGGTTGAGTGTTCTTTAGTCATGCCAGGAATATTGCCAATGTTTATTTCCACTGCTGACCCTGGCTTTCCAGAACACTGACTTTCAGTCCATTTGCTGTGTTTGTGTTGCACATTGATCGTACCACAGCTTAAATGTGGAGACTGACAGGTTTGTTTAGTAATCAGAGTGATCTGAAGCAAGTTTAGTAAGTCTGTGCAGTAACTCGAAGCTTGTGGTTGGCAACTGAAAGTAACTCCTTGTGGTATAGAATTCAGTAGTTTCAACATTGTGCTCTACTGAGCTGCGCCTAGCAAGATAATTGTGCTAGAGATTATTAAGAAATGAGTTCATAGTACATAAAATCTTTCCACTAAAATGCTGGTCATCACTTAAGTCAGCCTTTCTCAACCTTGGGTCCCCAGATGTTTTTGGCCTACAACTCCCATCATCCCTAGGTAGCAGGACCAGTGGTGAGGGATGATGGGAGTTGTAGGCCAAAAACATCTGGGGACCCAAGGTTGAGAAAGGCTGACTTAAGGCATTGTATTTTCACCACTCCCTCTGATGACTTCTTAAGAGGGTGTTTGTTGTCAGCACTGCCTCTGGTGATAGGAAGGAAGTGATCATGCTGAAATTCCATTGGCCAGTCACATGCACAGTCATGCAACATTGTCAATGAGAGGTGAGTGTGCAAGAGGCTATATAAACCTTGCTCCCACTCCCAACAACAGGCACAGTTCAAATCACCACTTCCAGTTGTCTTCAAATAGGGTTGCACTAAACATTGACTGGTTTTGGTGTTTATGTCAAAAGATGTACAATCCACACACTCACACACACACAGACACACACACACACACACACACAATATAGATAGATAGATAGATAGATAGATAGATAGATAGATAGATAGATAGATAGATAGATAGATACAGGTGTGTTGTTGTTGTTGTTGTTGTTGTTGTTGTTCAGTCATTCAGTCAGTCGTGTCCAACTCTTCGTGACCCCATGGACCAGAGCACGCCAGGCACGCCTATCTTTCACTGCCTCCCGCAGTTTGGCCAAACTCATGCCAGTCGCTTCGAGAACACTGTCCAACCATCTCATCCTCTGTCGTCCCCTTCTCCTTGTGCCCTCCATCTTCCCCAACATCACGGTCTTTTCCAGGGAGTCTTCTCTTCTCATGAGGTGGCCATGGAGCCTCAGCTTCAGGATCTGTCCTTCCAGTGAGCACTCAGGGCATATTTCCTTAAGAATGGATAAGTTTGATCTTCTTGCAGTCCATGGGACTCTCAAGAGTCTCCTCCAGCACCATAATTCAAAAGCATCAATTCTTCAGCAATCAGTCTTCTTTATGGTCCAGCTCTCACTTCCATACATTACTACTGGGAAAACCATAGCTTTAACTATACAGACCTTTGTCGGCATATAAAATTAAATTGTCCAGTAGCACCTTAGAGACCAACTAAGCTTGTTCTTGGTATAAGCTTTCGTGTGCATGCACACTTCTTCAGATACAATCCTGTTCACTTCGATACTTTCTCCTCTTGGCTGCCATTTCAGGGCACATTTTTATTAATGCTACATCACCATCACAATTCCCTCCCCTTTGTAAGTCACATGGATAATCTCAGATGATCAGGAAATCTTATGACAAATAGGATGATGTCATGATACTGTGCGGCCAATCAGATGTGATTAAATGCCAATGTTATTGAAGGCAAAGGAAGCATTCTTCACACTCTGCACTTTCGCCTTCTTTCAAGGCAGCAAACAAAAGCTGTTCCTGGTATTATTATTTTTTGAATTATGCTTTAAAAGTTCAGTAAAAGCATCCTTTGTTTCATTTCTATATCTGAAAGTAATTATGTTGAAAGGTAATTATCATGGTACGTTCTGTTGCTAAGGTAGTATATTTGCATTCTGATCATTACAGATCTCTACTGTGTCTAAATGTTTGATATTACATTTATATCTTGATCTACTTTGACGGCTTTTTTTTTTTACAGTAGCCTTTGTCTTCCTTAATGCACTGAATGTTCAGCCTTCAGGGACCATCTCCTTCCACTGAAGTTGTCTCTTGAGACCTTTCTGTGAGTTCTCTCCCCTTCCTTCAGCATTTTCAAATCACCAAGACAGAAGATAGCATCTTATCGGCCATAGTCCTGTTTTAAGACATTCTGTTCTTGAAGAATTCAATGAGTTTTGAACCACAGAAACATTTCATCAGTTATACTGATTATTTATATTTAAAATTGTATGTGTGTATGTGTGTCCTTCTAAAATATTAATTATTAGTCTGTTTATATTTGATTGCTGAATCACATATAATTTTATTTTAAGGAGACAAGAGAGACGGATTAGGTAAATATATTATTCTGTTTCCACACACCCCCTTGATATTCATAGTAATATCTATGATCTTGTTAAGGAAAGTTAAGGAAAGTATGTCAAACAGAATTGCCTAGTATGAAAAATGAGGTGTTTGTAAAGGGTTTTGAAACGACAGCTTTAAAAATAATATTCCATCTGTTAGTGTGTTCTTCTGCCCTGAATCTATAACTTAAAGTAGATAAGAAATTTTGCATGTCATATGAATACCCAGATATGAATTTAAATAAGATATTCAATATCTTATTAAGTACTGCCATGAAAATTCATGTTATGTACAAATGCAAACATCTATTTTAAAACAGTAGCATTTTCTAGTCCTGGCATGGGATTTTTCTATAAGTATAGAGGAAGAGAAGGAGCAGTTCTCTCAAAAACAAACACTAATACTAGGACCTAGCCTCCCACACTGGGCTATGGATAGCTAATATTTGCAGTTCTATGTGGGGCTTTGCTGTCCCATAACTAGCTCCTTCTTCATTACATAGAGAAAAGTGGCTGGGGAAACCCAGCCAGAGAAAGGGGTAGAAATAATAAATTCTTATAATAAAATTATTATAAAAGCTCCTTTAAAACTATCCATTAAAAGGATCCAATAATCAAAGTTCAGTAGATCTAGTTCACTGATTCCTCCCTTCTCCTTTCCAATGTTCTTACTTTGTGACTGGACTTACAAACCTGGAGTCCAGTGCCAATAGCTGGCTCCAATACTTTTGTTGTCCCTCCTTTTCACCCTACAAAGTCTGCACTTAGATGGAGGAACCATGCAGAAGTTCCAGGCCGTCCAGCAGGGTGCAACTCCATGGGGTCTAATTCAACCCCTCTCCTCCTCCGTGGGGGCTTGTTCTGAGGTTTTAGGACACACTTGTAACACCGGGAAGTTACATGTGCACATGGTGATTTTTCAGTTTTGTCAGAAATGGGAGCACCAAGGGCAGGTTAAGGTTGATTATAGGGATTCGATGCAAAGTTCTGTGTACGTACCAGGCTTCTTTTATCCTTTTTAAATATTCTGTGCTTAACTGAATCAGGCTGAGGAAGCAACACTGATGTGATTGTGCCAGAAAGACTTCACTCACACAGCTTCATCCACTGAGATAGCCCACGTTTCAGGGTGGCTGGACTTCTGGACAGATTCTTGAGGTATCCTTGGGCCAATAACAGGACACACCACAGGGAGCTTTCCTAGAATTGGAAGCAATGCACTGAAAGCCACCCCCACCCCCTGCATAAAAGTCACAACAATTGGAGAAGTGGTAAATCCAATGGGTAACTAAGGGAATAGTCTCCATCTCCTGTTCTGTGCTGCTGGAGGAGGCTAGAATATGGCAGAAATTGCCCTCTGATGGGCTCTGCCACCTTAGGTCCCTCTGCTGCACCTGCTGAAGATGCGGGTATTCCCACTGGCCTCAAAAGCTACTACCAGGTGTGTTGTGGGAGCAGAGCAGAGAACAGCCAGCCATAGATTCACTTGATCCAAAGCTGCTCCACCCCCTTGAGGGGGACCGTCCTGATTTGGGTCCTACAGCTGCACGGATGTGGAGCTGTGTTAGCAAAAAGTTACTAACAAAACCGGACCCTTGAGCGGCAAGTCTTAGGATGTAGCAATTTGCCACCCCAACCCCACTGCTTCCCCTTTGCAAGCCCTAATTTGCATATTAGTCTGAGAGGCTAAGATCAGCTCGTTTCACTTAGGACGGGGGTGGGCTTTGGTCTTTTGAATTTCAGCAGCACCCTGTGCAAGGTGAAAATGTGGTCCCCCACCTTCCCTCCTGCTCAATTCACTACATCATAGTTGTGGTGCCCTGTGGCAACCCCTGGGCTCAGTGCCCCATGTGGCAGAACCACAGAGACTGAATTATTCTGGTGTTCCTATCTTATCAAAATCATGTCTCTAGCTATGTCTATCTATTTCAGTATCCCTGCAAGTGTGTGGAAGCACGTTGATTATATATATATATATATATATATATATATATATATATATATATACACACACACACACAGTTACATATAACAGTGAAAACAATTGCACGTAGAAATGATTTTTTTTTAAGCCAATTATAAATGTAAAAACAATTTAAAACAACAGCACATACATAAAAAATAGTTCAGTGCCAAGACCAATACTAACTGAGATAAAGACTTTGGAAGGCTTGTTGAAAGAGTAATTTATGAAAAACCATTTTATGCCACTCTTCAAGTACAGCAACCTCAAAATTCCTTGTGAATTGTTTCAAGCAACATTTAGTAACAACAGAACACCACTTGTAAAGCCTCCATTTTGTTGTGCTTCAGAAACCCCCAAATTTAACCAAAGCTCTAGTTCTCTATAATTATTGATTTCAGTGGTGAGACATTCACATTGGATGTGACAGATTCCTATCTGCCTGACCTGAGAAATGCTGCCATATAAGGGAAGGTATTCAAGTGTGAAGTGCAGAAAATAGAATTTATGCTTTGGATTCAGCACAAATATATTTGAGCTATAAGAAATGATTGAATAGCTCTTACTACTTAAAATTAATTATAACTTAAGATGCTGTACAAGACACTATGAAGGTGGGTAATTACACACTGTAAATCTTAGTTTCTTGTGCTAAGATTTCTGATAATAAATAATAGCTTACTGTCCTGTGTTCTCCACAGTCCTGGCCATTTCATCAATTTGCTCTGATATATCAGCTCAATTATATTCTGGCAAAACCTTTACTAGGGACTGTGTATTGGAGAAAGGTTAGCCAATGTGATTGACACTGTATTGGAGTAACTAGTAAACTCCTAATGACTCTAGGGTACAATAAGTTGCTGAAATATACTCGGAGTCAAGTGTGAATTTCATGCTCTTTATTCAGCTCATAGTAGCGATGAATGAATGTTTCCCCACAACATCTGCTATATATACATTATTTACACAATGGGCCCCAAGTGAATGGCTAATTCCGGGCTACTCCTGTAGGCCAATCTGGTTGTGGATTCACTTCCACCTGGAGCTGGATTGGGTGGCTCCTGCGAACCAATCAGACTGCTGTATCCTGTTATTTTTAACCTGTTCTGCTAAAAACATGAGCAATATAATAAACTCATTATTATATGCACTATGTTATACTTTTATAGACCAGGTTTCCTGAAGTAACCAGCTCATAAACAGATATATACAACAGATGAATATAATTTACGTATTAATATTTACATAATTCTGCTGCAGAAATATAGTACTGTGCAGAGCTTGATTCCTTTGTGTGTGTGTGTGTGAGTGTGAGTGAGAGAGAGAGAGAATGAATTTATTTTGTACATAATTTTGCATATAATTAGTGTGGTGCTTTTTAAGCAAATAACACTGCAGGAATGGTTCAGGTGCTGGAGACCGTTTGATGTATGAAGAACTTGATTGGGTTGGAACCAGCAAGTGATGTATATTACCTGTATCTTCTTAAAACTGATTCTCTCTTCCTAATTCAGAGCAGACCTTAAGAACCAGAATAAAAGGCAATGGCTTTTATATTTTGCACTTGGAGCATAGTGGTGCATAGAGAGGATATGTGTCATTTATTATTGAATTGTGGAACAGAAACATACAAATATCTGTTTAAGCTGCCTCAAGTCCCAGGCTGGCAAAAAAAGGAGGGATAGCAGCAACATGTGAACATGTGCAGTGGTTCGCACACTTACATCCACCAGTCATTGGGGAGCAACAGCAGTGGCAGTAGCCTATCCCACTTATGTCCTACTTGCGGACTTCCTGTAAACATCTGGCTGGCCAAAATGGGAAACGGAATGGTGGACTCCATGCACTTGTGTCATTTTACATCTTGTGAAATGTGAGTTACTGGGGCATAGCTAGGGTTTGGGCAGGTTGGCTTCCACCAGGCGAAGGACTGGACTCAAAAAAATGCACCTCTCCATTCTGTCTTGAAACTTTTGAGTTTCTGGTCCACAGTCTGTCCCAGCTCTGGAGGCACCAAGGACGCAAGGGACAGTGGGGTGCCAAGACAGCTCCTTGCCTAGGGCACAAGGGAGCCTAGATAAACCTCTGTCAGTTACATTTTTCTTAATTGATGAATTAGTGGTAGAAACTCCATTTTGCATTAGTATAAAACCTATTTGTTATACTGAATTTATTTATTTATTATTTATTATTACGGCCATTGGCCCATCACGCACGGTTTTTCAAACAACATATGTATACTTAGCCTTTCTACTTAGAACTTCGAAAGGACTTTAAAGTAACAGACTAAGCAGTAAATTTACAACATAAAACATCACCCCCTATTTATAAAATTATAAAAACTATAAAAACTATAAAAAGTTATAAAAACATCAATTAAGGTAACACATAATTACATCCTGAGTCATGATTTAAAAGGAATGTCCAATCCACCCAGAAGTTCTTTTGGGATAGGACGGTGATCAGAAATCTGGCAACCGTAAGTGATCTTGGAGGGTCTTCATCATTCAGTAGGTATCTCAGTTTGGCTTCGTTCGAGTCATCGGCAATTCCCTTTAAATATGGAGCAAGAAACTTACTCCTGGACGATGAGTGAAGAGCACAATCAAAGATTATGTGATACAACGATTCTGGTGCTCTGCAATTACAGTCACATAAGAGCGATATTTGTCCATTGGAGAATCTATTTCCCAACACGTTGGATGGGAAGGTGTTAAATCTTGCCTTTATAAAGGCATATCTATGAGCTGAGGAAGTTAAGGATTTCAAATAATTTGGGAGTTTTAGGGGGGGGTAGTAAACCAAGGTTTAGAGGTGAACAGGTACCATTACCCAACACCATTTTCTGCTGCAAGTCCATCTCCTCTAATCTACCCATTTTGTTATACTGAATGTTATTTTCATTTTCCTATTCACAACATCTCCTGGGCAGTGAGCAGGCTGCTATACTTTCCCTTTATTTTGTGCAGTACTTGTTCTCAGGGTGGGAGAAGCGCTTTGGTGCTTCTGTCTTAGCCTTGTTGCTTGCATGTATTATTAGCATTCAAATAATGTGGAGTCACACTGTGGCACTGAGTGCAATTTTATGATGAAAATGATTGTGTTGGTGATCAGCATACAATCTACAATTCCATCTCTATCACCATGGAAAGTTTAAAATTGCAAAACAGTTTTCTAGGTGGTTTTTTGTTATTATTGATGCTTCATCGTTAAAACTTGCCATAATACACCTCTTAAAGGGGTATTTTATTGGATATGCCACTTAAATTAGCTGCCCCGTCAATTCTGCAGCCACTTATAGGGGCTTGTAGAGAGCATCACAGCTATTACATTACCAGTTTTATAGAAATCAAAGTAACGGTGCAATGAATGGAAAACTGCACTGAACATCAGATAACCATACTGATATTCTTGTTCCTGCTGAGGCAATTATGGCATGTAGAAAATACTATTTTTGATGCTATTAGGCTGTTGACAATTCAATAATCTGAAGGGTTCTCAAACACCTTTCAAAGATAGCACTAATACATACAGCCACAAAGCTCTCATCCCAGCAGAGACTTTAAATTGCCACCATATCTAGTTTAAGAATAAATGAGAACTTTAGACAGTGAAACACATTTTGTTTTGTTTTTTGTTTTTCTGTAAAATTTAGAAAAGTTAACCTCCAAGGTGCCCTTCATTACGGTGTATCATACAGCCTGGAAACGATGGGGACAGATCTAGATGTTCATATCCCTGCACTTCATTTGCTCAGAATAGCCCTAATTCAAAGAGTCCTCTCTCTCTTATGAGAACGCCCTCTTCTGGTAGACCTAATAGGAATGAAACAGCTGAGTTGCCCATTTGATTTGATTTTTGACATAGCACATAATCATATAAACTATAAATGAAGCAAAGATCACCAGCGTCGAAGCAATGATTCTTCAATATCAACTTTGTTGGACTGGTCATGTTGTGCGGATGCCTGATTATCATTTCCAAAGCAAATACTCTATTTCAAACTTAAAAGTGGAAAGTGTAATGGTGGTGATCAACAGAAGAGGTTTAAAGACTCACTCAAGGCAAATCTTTTAAAAATGTAGTATTATCACCAACAACTGGGAAACACTGGCCTGTGAGCACTCCAATTAGAGAACAGCCTTTACCAAAGGTGTCATGGACTTTGAAGATGCTCAAACTCAGGATGAAAGGGAGAAACATGCTAAGAGGAAGGCATGTTTGACAAACCCTCACCGTGATCAACTCCCGCCCAGAAACCTATGTCCTCACAGTGGAAGGACGTGTGGATCCAGAATTGGTCTCCACAGTCACTCACAGACTCACTGCTAAAACTGTGTTTATGGAAGACAATCTTACTCGGCTATGAGTGATTGCCAAAGAAGAAGAATTTAAATATGTTGAATCCTTGGGGGTGATCCCTACATCCTGTAGGAATCATACATAAACCTCTGGTAACACGGTGATACCATTGCTATAAATTTAATTTACACTTTCCCCAAAATGTGCTCGATGTGGGGCTTCACTTGTGCTTGATCTGAAAGCTGCAGTTAGTCCAGAATGTTGCAGCGCAATAGCTAACTACTGCTCAGAGTGCTGCACTGGTTGCCAATTTCCTATTGGGCAAGGTTTAAGCTGTTACCATGAGTATATACAGATCTTAACAGCTTGAGACCAGTTTATTTGAGAAATTCCCTTACCTCGTATGTGCTCATTCAACCACTTCAGTCTGTGAAACTGGCACTGTTACAGGGGCTACGTGATACTCATTCTGCCTTTGTAAGAAATCAGTCTTTTAGTGTAGCAGCGCCAACACTTCAGAACTCCTTAGAATCATAGAATCCTAGAGTTGGAAGAGACCCCAAGGGCCATCCAGTCCAACCCCCTGCCAAGCAGGAAACACCATCAAAGCATTCCTGACAGATGGCTGTCAAGCCTCCGCTTAAAGACCTCCAAAGAAGGAGACTCCACCACACTCCTTGGCAGCAAATTCCACTCTGTCAGGAAGTTCTTCCTAATGTTTAGGTGGAATCTTCTTTCTTGTAGTTTGAATCCATTGCCCCGTGTCCGCTTCTCTGGAGCAGCAGAAAACAACCTTTCTCCCTCCTCTATATGACATCCTTTGATATATTTGGACATGGCTATCATATCACCCCTTAACCTTCTCTTCTCCAGGCTAAACATACCAAGCTCCCTAAGCCGTTCCTCCTAAGGCATCATTTCCAGGCCTTGGACCATTTTGGTTGCCCTCTTCTGGACACGTTCCAGCTTGTCAGTATCCTTCTTGAACTGTGGTGCCCAGAACTGGACACAGTATTCCAGGTGAGGTCTGACCAGAGCAGAATATAGTGGTACTATTACCTCCCTTGATCTAGACGCTATACTCCTATTGATGCAGCCCAGAATTGCATTGGCTTTTTTAGCTGCTGCATCACACTGTTGACTCATGTCAAGTTTGCCTATTGACAGGTGCCTTCTTCACTGTAAACTTTTCAGTGCCTGCTAAAAACCTTTTTACTTAGGCAAACCTACCCAGAAATACTGTATAAAATGTTGCCATGCGTTTTAATCTGGCATTTAACTTACCATTTTTACTGCCAATTGTATTGCCTTTATTGTTGTTTTTATTACAGTTAAGTTGTATATAAACCTTGTGAAATAAAAATAAATACCGGTATTTTTAAACAGGCTGGTAATGAAAGGCACACATCATTTAAACTTACGGTTGTGGGGTCTGGACCCAGGTTATTGTCACTCCATGGAGAAAACATGGAGTGTTTCCCTTCAGTAAATCATGCCAGCAGCTTAGGTTTTGGGTCAGCCCACTGCAGATTCTTGTTGTGACCCTTTAATCTCGATTGTTGTCAGTCTCTGCTTGCCTTCATTCAAATTTTTAAGGTGTGGGGGCAATGACTAAATATGATATATTGGCTGAACCCCAAATGACACTACTGTCAGGGACTGGGCAGAGGAGGAATGGTGGAGACGGGCTCCCCAGCCGGACCCTTCCAGAGAAGAAGAAGACAGTTCAGAATTACAACAGGGATTTGAGGGAGGTCACAGCTCAGAGGCAGATGAGGGGGAAAGCTGGGAAATAATGGGAGAGGAGGAGGAGGAAGAAGAGGAAGGAGAAGAAGTACCGGGGGGGGGGGGACAGCTGACGGACACAGTGTCTTTAGAAAGCATTCCAGTCCCACCTCCCAGAACCTGGTGAGCCTTGGAAGTAGGAGAGAAAAGGACTCAGAAGCAAAGGGCCCTCAGTGCCACCCGTAGGGGAGATGATGAGGATGACAAATGAGGAAGTGGAAGAAAAAGGGGGTGGGGTCACTCAGGACAATGCCATTATTCCAAGCCTCTCTCTGTAAATATTGAATAAAAAGCGGGTGGTAATAACTTTTCCTTGTCTTTTATGTTCTTGGCAACCTGCTGTGGGAGTTACTTCCTCTGGCGACTGACAGCTACTTGAATTCGCATATTTGAATTCACCTAAGACATATCATTTAATGGTTTCCCATTTATTATTAACTTTAGCAAAGCTGCTTAAAGCCAAATGCTAAACCTCCCACATGTAATGGGTAGACAAATAAAGTATGGCATCTGAGTTAAACAAAATCAAGCTCGATTAAGAAAGGTTTTTTTTTTTTTAAACCTTTGCCCATTTTGTCATATGGAGGAAAATGAGAAGAGGTATACATAAAATGAAAAAGTAGATTGGTTGACTGCATAATAATAATAATAATAATAATAATAATAATTTATTTGTACCCTGCCCATCTGGCTGGGTCTCCCCAGCCACTCTGGGCGGCTTCCATCAAATATTAAAATACATTTAAAATATCACAGTTTAAAAACTTCCCTAAATAAAGCTGGGAAAAGCCATTAAAGTAGTGAAGGCTCCAGAGGTTTTCAGGAGTGGCAAAAGCAGACCCCATCGTAAAATTAGCCGAGCTCAGGAAGAAAACACCCTGGTAGTACTCTGGACAGTTGGTTAGGTTTGCCCACTTTTCAAGTGGGCACTGTAGCTGTGTTTAACACTAGCTTGATATGCAGACAGAAGTTCATTCCCCACTTTTCAACCCTGTGTGGGCAGAACGAACAGAGAGAGGAGGAGGGTTTCATCTGCTAGCCCCACTCCCAACCTCGATGCATGCAACGTAAGCTCCTGTGGGTAGCGGCTTCTCCTGCCCCCATTTCCTCTTAAAAATATCAGATTTGCACATGATTTGGCCAGATGTGCATTTAAATAAATGGGTTTGCTGCTATCGTAAAATGATGAATAGGGCTCCTGCAATACCCTGATCCATTTTTACCCTATTTTACATGTATTAAATGACCTCTCTTGCTCTCATTACTTTTTAATTAATTCCTTAATTAAATGGTTAAGATCCTCAGGGAAAACACTGTACTTCCTAATATGCCTGAATACCCAGAAGACTCCTGGATGTTCAGTAAATAAAAATGAACAGTCATTCTCTAAATAAAATCCTATAAAATCATTAAGGTCATCTATAGTCTTGACACAGAGTCTGTTTTAACACATAGATGAAATATCACCACAATCTCCATTACCTGTAGTAGCCTGAGAATGTTTTATAGCAGTTGTGAGATTAATGTGGTTGCTTAACAGCCTAATTTGGTTTAATTGGGACTTCTCAGCTGGCTGAAAAGTCCTTGAAGACTCAGGAAACACCTTCTGGGAAGTAGTATTTTTAATTTAGAAACCACATTTTTTTTTGTAACAAATAGAAACAATGTTTCAAGGTTTACTATCATCTGGGGCAGTTTCCCACCCTCTATTTCTCAAGGGGGGGTCACTGTACAATTGTCTTTTTTTTAAAAAAAATCAGCACCCAGAGCCTTCATTCACAGGTAAATTTCATTAGTTTGACACAGTAAATGAAACTTCCATAACTATGAAAGCATATAAAAGTATATGCATATGAAAAGATAGAGTGGATTCATTTTCATTTCCCTGCCCTCTTCAACCCAAGTTTCCTTGATCCTTTGTTTACATACTACACAAGTGAAGGTTCACCCAAAGAACTATTTCTGACTGCACCAAAAAAACATCAAATTTAGGACAAAGCGTAACATGACCATGGGGGAAGGATATAGCATAATAATTTAAAAAAAAAACCACACCTGTCATGCCTAAAATATGGAATAAAGGCCAAAAAATGACGCCCCTATTATACCTCACCAGCAAAAGGAATGAAGACTCCAACAGCATCCAATAGAAAGGCGGATTGCCTGCTGACGTCATCAGACCTGGCCAGAGCAACAATGCCTTTGCCCTCACCTAAAATGGCCGCCGCAGCTTCGCATGTGCCGAGAAAAAAAAACACGGAGCAGGAGGCATGCCTGAGAGGTCGCACTGAATAAGTAAGACCAGCTCTGAGGGGACTGTGTCCCTGGGGTGCGTGATTTTGGGACTGGGTAATTTTGGGACTGGGGTAGGGGAGAATGCTCTTTAAGGCTCCAGTGCCCTAACCTAAAATGGCCGCCACAGCTTCGCATGTAAAATGCATCTCTGGGTTATTTGTGGGGCATAGGAATTAGTTCATTCCCCCCCCCCAAAAAAATATAGTCCGGCCCACCACATGGTCTGAGGGAAAGTGGACCGGCCCACGGCTGAAAAAGGTTGCTGACTCCTGCTGTAAAGGGACAGGGAAGAAGGAAAACAGGAGCTTCCAGAATACTCTTGAGGTCAGGAGAATTTTTAAAAGCAAGAAAACAAAACAAAACCCCACAGCAACGCAAAAGTGGGGGGAGGGAGACAGAGAGGTGCCAGGCAAGAGTTCAACGGGAGAAGCTGTGGGGAGGAAGGCAAAAATGAAATATGGAGAGGAGGCAGGTGGAAGTTCAATGGGAGAAGCTGTGGGGAGGAAGGCTAAAACGGGGGAAAGACAAACAGGAGGCAGGCAGAAGTTCAACGGGAGAAGCTGTGGGGAGGCAAGCAAAAATGGGAAATACGGAGAGGAGGCAGGCGGGAGTTCAACAGGATTAGCTGTGGGGATGCATGCGCTTTCTCTTTTACATCTTCCTTTGCCATTTCACAAAATGAGCCACAGCAACGCGTGGCCGGGTATAGTAGTAATCCCTAGTATAGTAAGATAAGACCTTCGGAGCAGGCATTTAAAAAAATATATTCAAATAATCTTTTTTTTTAATGTTCTTTGATAATTTGTCACCCCTCCATTATGTAACCCGGGGCGGACCACCCCCCGCCCCCCTTGCTACGCCCCTGCGTGTGGGTACGCTGCATAGCCACGCCCATCGCTATGTCTTATTTTCGGGGTATGGCTTATATCGTATAAATGCTACAGCTTATTTTATGGGTATGTCTTATTTTCGGGGAAACACGGTAACCCTGTGAAGTAGGCTAAGGTGTAAGAGAAGGGCAATCCAGTGAGCAAGATGTCTGAGTTTCTCCAGGCCCACTCTGAAAATCTAACCATTGTAGGCTCTGTATCATGCAAAAGAGCTGCAAGGGTGAGTTACTCTATTAGTGTGTGTGTGTGTTACACAATACACATATGTTTTGTATTTTGATACAATTGAAAAGGGGTTGAGAAAGCTCAAAATAAGTTGGCTCAGTTCAGGGGGAAAAAATATGTTATAGGCATTTGAGTTATTTCTACTTGATTTTGTGGGTTCTAAGATCAACAATTGTCTCCTGGCCTGGTTCATTATACTGTATAGCCTCTATATAAATGTTATATTAATTTAAATATGTTGCAGTTGTTCTTTGCACAGTACAATTTAAAAAAAAAACTGTTGGCATTTGAAAGCATTACAGCACGCGTAAACCAACAAACAAGTCCAATTTCATTTGCTACTCATTATATAATTACATACCCAGTTGAAACATGCTGTTGCTATGAATTGTTTATGCCATAGTTGTGTAGGAGTGGAAAGTTCTGTGTCTACAGAATTGAAAATCAAAATTTAATGAAGAACTGGGTACTTCCTTATTCCTATAATTATAGAACTCCTATAATAATATGAGAATATTCAGTATAAAATTAGAAAAGGTGGCCTCATGGAAAGATCACAAAATAAATCTTAAAATGAAAAGAAATGTCTAGATCATGAGCCACAAAGTATATGGGGGTTAGGGGGGCACATTTGGCTGCCATAAGTGTGTGACATAACACAAAACGGAGGCGCTGGGGAGATTATTTAATTTATTTTTTTTCAATTTCTATACTGCGCTTCATTCAAGGATCTCACATACATGGCATAATGATTGCTCTAAAAGAAGAGAAAAAGAAACAGGAGTACAGAATGGTGTAGCCATGCTCCTAGACCAGTCACTCCATCAACAGAGTAAAAGGTATCTGACAGATTTGATCAAAGAGAGGAGATCTTTGAACCTCTAATCTGTTAAGAATCAGAACAGGTGAGTGGGTGGGCATCAGCCCTAGCATGCAATGAGATGTAGGCATGTTTAAGGGGGCACGTTCAATGTAGGAGAGACTGAACCAGTCCAAACAGGAAGAGTAAGCAGTCACCTCATCCGTCTCTTGAGAAATATCTATGTGGGACAAGAAGCTACAGTTAGAACTGGATATGGAATAACTGAGGAGAGCCAGTGTGGTGTAGTGGTTAAGAGCGGTAGACTCGTTATCTGGGGAACCGGGTTCGCGTCTCCACTCCTCCACATGCAGCTGCTGGGTGACCTTGGGCTAGTCACACTTCTCTGAAGTCTCTCAGCCCCACTCACCTCACAGAGTGTTTGTTGTGGGGGAGGAAGGGAAAGGAGATTGTTAGCCGCTTTGAGACTCCTTCAGGTAGTGGGATAAAGTGGGATATCAAATCCAAACTCTTCTTCTTCTTCTTCTTCTTCTTCTTCTTCTTCTTCTTCTTCTTCTTCTTCTTCTGATTGGTTCAAAATTGGGAAAGGAGTACGACAAGGCTGTATATTGTCTCCCTGCTTATTTAACTTATATGCAGAATTCATCATGCGAAAGGCTGGGCTGGATGAATCCCAAATCGGAATTAAGATTGCCGGAAAAAATATAAACAACCTCAGATATGCTGATGATACAACCTTGATGGCAGAAAGTGAGGAGGATTTGAAGAACCTTTTAATGAGGGTGAAAGAGGAAAGTTGAGGCTCCAGTACTTTGGCCACCTCATGAGAAGAGAAGACTCCCTGGAAAAGACCCTGATGTTGGAAAGATGGAGGGCACAAGGAGAAGAGGACGACAGAGGATGAGATGGTTGGACAGTGTTCTCGAAGCGACTAGCATGAGTTTGGCCAAACTGCGGGAGGCAGTGAAGGATAGGCGTGCCTGGCGTGCTCTGGTCCATGGGGTCACGAAGAGTCGGACACGACTGAACGACTGAACAACAAGCAGTCTCTTGTGCATTGTAGATTTTTAAGGGAATGTTGGTTGAGATTTTTCATAGATGCCATAGGACGTACTTGTGGGATGGATTTTAATAGATAGGAGAGGATATATCGACGGCAATTTATTCATCCCACATGTGTGGGTTGAACAGTTTCAAAATCCCATCCGTGGCAGCAAAATGAAAAACATAGGAATTAGGCAGTAAAAACTTGTCTTGAGCAAGTCCAGCTATGAAGATGGCTTCCCCCCTTTTAACCCACTTAACAAAGAATTGGGCAACAACTTGTAAAGTAAGATAAAGTATAAAGATAAAATAAAGTAAGCAAATAAGATTTACTTACTTTATAATCATGCATTCGTTCACAGCAAAGGCAGCAGTAAAACCTACAAAGGCAAAATACTTATATTTACAATATAACCAGTTTCAGGCATGTGCCTAAAGTTGGAGCAAGCAGTGGCACGACTGCATCGAATGCTGGTCAAAGGAAGAGAGGAAAGAGAGGAACAGGAAGTTCTATATGCTCTTTCCTCTCCAGGAGAGGAAGGGAGATGACATCCCACAGCGCCCTCTCTACCAATTGCATTTCTATGGTCTGACTATCTACCTATCAGCAATCTAGCTCTGTGGCATTAGCTCCTTCTCATGCTAACTTGTAAGAATACAGGTGAAACTCGAAAAATTAGAATATTGTGGAAAAGTTCATTTATGTAAGCAATTGTATTCATTAGCTACTGGAGTTTAATATATGAGATAGACCCATGACATGCAAAGCGAGATATGTCAAGCCTTTATTTGTTACAATTGTGATGATTATGGCGTCCAGCTGATGAAAACCCTGAAGTTGAGACTGTAAATTTGGGGTTCTCATCAGCTGTACGCCATAATCATCACAATTATAACAAATAAAGGCTTGACACATCTCGCCTTGCATGTCATGAGTCTATCTCATATATTAGTTTCACCTTTTAAGTTGAATTACTGAAAGAAATGAACATTTCCACAATATTCTAATTTTTCGAGTTTCACCTGTATGCATTTGTTAAGTTTGGCTGCTAATCTCCCATTGTACTGAGAAATCCAGCAGAACTAGGAAACAGTTTTCACTTCTGTCCCTAGCCCGCCCGAGATCATTGACCAGCGTGGCCAATGCAATTTCAGCCCCATGATGAGCCCTGAATCCTGAAGGAAAGCAATCCAAATGGCCCACATCCTCCAGGTGTGCCTGGAGTTGTTCAGTGACCACCCGCTCAGTCACCTTGTCCAAGAATGGAAGATTTGAGCCTAGGCAATAGTTGGCCAAAATGGGTTTTTAAGAAGCTGTTTAATAACTGCTTCTTTAAGCAGATCTGGGAAGACTCCCTCATAGAGGGAAGCATTCACCACCCCGTGGAGCCCATCACCCAGCCCTTCCCCGGCTTGCTTTTATGAGACATGTGGTTGGTTTCACTAGTCCAAGCAGCCTGTCCACATCCTCAGAGGTAACAGCTTGGAATTGATCCCATGCAACTCAACTAGATAGGACTCTAGCACACTCCTGCCCTGGCCCTGCTACCATGGTGGAGTCTACCTCTTTTCGAATCTGAGCGACTTTATCTGCAAAAAGCTTTGCAAAATCATTGCAGGAGATCTTGGGGTCTTTACCAGGCCCCGATGGCAAAGCTGGTTCCATTAGATTGCAAGTCACCTGAAAGAGTCTCCAGCTGCTATTTTCTGCAGAAGCAATAGAGGCGCTGCAGAAAGTCCTCTTCGCCATTGCTGTCGCCACTTGGTAGACTCAACGTTGAGCTCTAATCTATGTTTGGTTCAGTTCAGAATGAGTTTCCCACCACTGGTGCTCTAGCCTTCTCAGTGATTTTTTCATCATCCTCAGTTACAGGGAAAAACACGGGGCTGTCCAGGCTCCATGCCATCGGAGAGTGAGCTTCAGAGCCAGACAGTCGATAGCCCTGGTTAACGCTGCATTTCAGTGGGCCACCAGGGAATCAGATGAAAGGCCATCAACATGGGATAAAGCATCCCCTACCACTCTCTAGAAACCATTTGGAGCCATTAAGTGGCAGGGTAAGATCATCCAAATCAGTCCCACTTCTCTGTGAAGGGGAAAGGTCGCAGAGAAGTCTAGTCTTGCTCCTTCATCTCAACAAAAACAAATCTCAATTCTCTGCTGAAATACATATGATTCTTGCATTGTTATATGTACGTGTATATACACTCTAGATTTTCTAAAATAACCAACACATTTAACAGAGACATACAACAAGGCATATGACTGTAATATATATATATTAACACTGATGTATTAATATACTTATAAAATTGCTTCAAAAATAAAGTACAGCATGGGCTTGGTAATTTCAAATGCATTATACTTAAAATATACACATATTTTTGTGTATAACTTTGCTTTTAAATAGTCAGACTTTTTATGAAAAACAACAACCCAACAATCTACAAGTAACTTCGGCTTAGGCAGGCACTCAGTACACGAGACAGTATGAGGTGAGCAAAGCTCAGTCAGGTCGAAACTTCCCAATTCCCTGTAGAAATCTGTTTAAAGTCGATGCTTCCTTCATCCCTGACTAGAGTCACCTTAGGGTTTGCTTTAGAGGAGTCCAAGAGTGTGGCAGCTCATTCGTAATGCACATCTTTAATACATACAAAATGGTGGGGGTTTCACCAAGGAAATGCTTCAGGTCAATGCCCCATTTCAGGTGTTTGCCATGGGCATCAGGGTCATACCCCCCTTCTCCTTTATCCTGCTCTCCATAGGTGTTGGCTTTGGCACTGCAATCCTGGTATGCATTCAACTAGAGATCCTGGTTATGTGGGAAATCTGGTTTAACGCTTGTTGATTAAGTGGTTTAATGTACCAAAGTTCCCAGTTTTCTGTGTGATTGTGGACTCTGGTTTAATGTGAAATAGAAACCCAGAGTTTGTGTATTAGGAGCAGAGGGGAGGCAGGAGCATGTTTGGTCCTGTGTAAAGTTCAGGGGGAAAAATTTTCCAAACAGATCAATACCTTGGTCAATCTGGGAGACAAATAAGGTCAGAAATCTCGCTTCCATGATACAGGCTAACACTAATTCTTCATTGCAGCATTTTAAATTTACAGCAAAACAAGCAGCTCAAAGCCTATGTTCAATACCGCAAAGGGGAGAAAGTGATGATTCCTGATTGATTGGATAATATGAATAAATTATTATCCCTTACAGTAGCAGAAAAAGAATTAATCTTCTGAGCACAGTGAAATTAAAAGGTTTTGGCTTGCCTGATCTGAACAAAGTATGATGAATTTTTAATACTGTGAATTAATTAGGCACATAATGAGGAATAGTCTGCATAATAGCTCTAATTCTGATAAATATGAAAATAATCTAAATCCTGAAGGAAATAAAAATCATTTATCACAAGAGCACAAAAAGTTGGTTCTCGGGGAGATATGAATGATAATAGAATCTGCAAAAAGGTATTAACAATAATTTTATTTACTAATTTTACATTATGTAAAGTTATGTTATATGTAATTGCATTGTGTGTTGACCCTTACCTATAAATTTTGTGGTATGGCTGTTGGGATATTAGTCATTTTGGTAGAATTTAATGTACCATAAAGGATGTGTATTATTATTAAACATACTGTCCATGCCAGGTGTTACATGTAATTTTCATTTATCCTGAAGATTATTAATAAATCTTTATGACTGTCCAGAGTGTTCCTTCCAGAATCTGATTTATTTATTTTTTAAGTAACAAATCCACCCAAAACTAAGCGCATGTCCCACTGATATCCTTGCATCTACCATTAGCTCCTCTTTTGCATTTGGTAAGAGGAAGGAACCATTGGGGAAGAGAAGTGGAAACCAATGGAGCAATGGAAGCAAACAGCATAGCAGCTCCTTGAATCTAAGGTGGGGAGGGGAGGCAGCTGCAAGGACGATTAAGTGGACAAAGGTGGGGCAAGAGAGGAATGGAGATGCTGTCCCCTGCAAATGGCCCCTGCAGGCAAATAGAAGCTTTTATTCACATAAAGGTAAAGGTAAAGGGACCCCTGACCATCAGGTCCAGTCGTGTCCGACTCTGGGGTTGCGGCGCTCATCTCGCTCTATAGGCCGAGGGAGCCGGCGTTTGTCCGCAGACAGCTTCCGGGTCATGTGGCCAGCATGACAAAGCCGCTTCTGGTAAACCAGAGCAGCGCACGGAAACACCGTTTACCTTCCCGCTGGAGCGGTCCCTATTTATCTACTTGCACTTTGATGTGCTTTCGAACTGCTAGGTGGGCAGGAGCTGGGACCGAGCAACGGGAGCTCACCCCGTGGCAGGGATTCGAACCGCTGACCTTCTGATCAGCAAGCCCTAGGCTCTGTGGTTTAACATGTTGCCTCATTAAAAGGCTTTTGGGTGAAATGGCTCCCAATTTTCACTGCTTTCCCGATGCAGACATTGAAGCTTATTAAACCAGATTGAAGGAATCTGTGCATCACAACACAAGCGTGGAGCTGGTACAGCAGTGCTTTCAATTCAGTACCCACTGTCCTTTTCAGTGTTGTGCCTCATACAACAGAGTTATTCCTTGTTTATTTCCCCCCTTGTACGGTTCAGTCTTAGCCTGCCAAGTAAAATTTAATCAGGAGAAATGAGTGGTCTTACAATGGCTTAAGTGGGATGGTTTGAGAAGCAGGGGGCTTACACAAATCCCCTTCTGAATCCAGGTGGATTTCAGCAACTTGCTGAATTTCCAAGAACTGACAGCAAGCAGTGTTGCAAAGTCCTCAACTAGCTGAATCCCCTCTCTCTTGTGTGGGATTATTTATTCTGCATGCTCTATGACCTGCTGACTTGCAGGAGCTCTCTTTCGCTTTAAAAATGTGGCCTCAGAGAGGGGAATGAGAAGCCTTTCCTACACACACACAAAAAGCAATAAGATAAGTATTTTGATAAGACCTTTGCTTACAACTTACGGCTTTGTATACTCTTTTTAAAGTTGTCTTGTATGCTGCTATAAATGTATGTCATATGACATTTGTGCATAATTAGTAACAGAGTTCCTTGGTGACCTTTGCATTTTTCTGAATTTTGCAATAAAATTATCAGCTCCGAAAAACAGGCAATCCCAAAATGTGATAAACGTTAAGTGTATGGTGAGGACAAATTCATTTAAAAATGCATATCTTGTGATAAAATCCGGAAATACTTACAGTATGTTGCGATAAAATATGCAAGTAAGTACAATATTTCTAAATATTAATTTTCGTATGGATTATTTTCCTTTCAGAAATATTCCCAGATTAATGCAGAAATAGGTTGGAATTAACTTATAAATAAATGCATGCAGAATTAATGAAGACTAGAAATAGACTGCTCTGCTCATCCCTAAAGCTTTACCACTTCGATCTGCTGGCTGTGTAAGTTAGCCTCTATTCTTCTGTTTTGGGGAAAGATATACATGTCTAATGTAGGGTTAACGCACCTGCATCCAAATGTTTTTATGCCTCAAGATGCTGGAACGCATTATGAGTGTAAGCAGCAAAAGAATAAACTGCTGCATAAGGAAATACAATGCCTTCTATCATAATCAGGCTAGAGGGAAATAGGTAAGGGAAGTGCCCAATTCTCCCCACCTGTTACTTCCTTTTAATGTTAAAATGAAACCTGCCTTGGCCAGCTTTATAAATGGGCAGAACAAGCGTGTAAATAAATAAAAAATTGCAATTTCTACCATCACAAGTAGTTAGGAACTCTGCCTCCTCTGACCCACTGAAAATTCTGCTGCTTCATTCAAACACTTGAAACCAGGGAGGATGATTGCATTTGATTAATAGTCTCATACATGTTTCCCCCCTTTTTCCCCTCCAACAATTAAAATAATGAGGAAATGAGGAAAGTCAGCAGGAAGACAAAACAAAGTGGAACATTATTAACATAAATATAAAAGGCTAGTTAAGGCAGTTTGTAAAGCTGCATTTGAAAATTATTCAAAATTATGCAGTAATCAAAAGTCTTTCACATTGTGCACGAACTGGCAATGACTGACAATGATAAATGATATTCTTTCTGTTATTCATTTGAGGATAATGTGCCGTTCACATCTGAATAGCTTTATCTATCCATGGCATTCTCCAAAGTTATTTTGCATTGTTCAACTGTTATTTGGTAATAGACATTTTCTGAATGGTATGCAAGGGCTGTAGAACGGGTGCTATTTTCAAATCTACACCTGAGTAGAGATCTTGCATGTTTTATTTATTCAAAGACAGAAGGATGATTTCAGATGAGAAGTGGAACTTTGTTAATGTATAAATGGTCTGGATGGTATCATATATGCCTCTGGAAGGGAGCCTTATACTACAAATTTATTTTTCTCTTTCTGCTACTGAGTGATGCCTTTGAAAATGGGAATCTACAAAACGGGAAAGGAAACAAAAATAATATAAACCATCTCCTCCAGTGGTGACAATTGTCTGGTGAAGCTATTCTGCAATAATACAACTGTGAACTTTAAAAAGATCTAAAAATTTACAGTAAATAAAGATGCTTCTACAGAGATGTTTGGTTCCCTCATCTAATATAATTCTTGATAAGGAAAATATGTTTAGATGATCAGATCAGTCAAAGTGGAATCAACTCAGAATATTAATAATCATGAAATTTTCCATCATAAAATAGTCTCTCTTGAGAGGTGGGAAATAAGAGAAAAATAATGAATATCCATTTTGCAAAAGTGTCATATCTACAAATGACAGATAAAACAATGAAATCAAAATAAATATTCTGTATTCTGATTACAACTTCCTATGCAACTGAAATAATGAAAAGATTTATACCATGACTTAATTTTTTAAAATCCTGTTCCCAGCCATTAAATCTCAACCAACCACATTTTCTCCAGCTATTGAGTACATTAAATATATTTTCTTCCATTAAAAACCAGGACCTAAAACTTGCAGCCAACTCCCAACCATGCTTTCCCACAATTAAGTCCACTCGGTATAATGGGACTGAGTACCAATTAAGGTTATGCCACATGTAGATGGCTCCCACATTTTGGAAGTCAAAACAACTTCCTAATGTTTTTTTCTTGTGTGCATTAGTATGAATATGCAAGAGGAAAAAACAAAAGGAAGAAAAAGTAGGTTGCAAGGTAATTAGTATTATAATTCAATACTGCTGAATGCCAGCCCAATATCTGAGCAGTGCGAGATTCCAGAAGCTTATGCAAGATATGGTTTCTTCAGAATGAGGGACACAGCAGAGTGTGCTGTCTTTACAATATATGGTTTATTAACACAAATACACAACCTGGGCCAACAACAGAGGGGCTCACAGCACTAATACCCCACTAATACTTAATACTTCCTCCATAGCAACAGCCTTGAATTCCAACAGGAATCAGAAATGGCTCTTTCTCTCTGGCTTCCCGCCATGCTTCCAGCTTCTGCCTTCTGGACCACATAACCCAACTCCCAACTCTATCTTTCTAACTACCAGAAAGATGAGGGGGGGCACCCATTTTCTATCTGGCACAGAGCCACTTCCTTTGTTACCTCAAGTGCCCATACTCAGAAGACCATTACCTCACCAGGAAGCTAGCCTGGCTATTTCAAGAATTGAATCCATGCTGTATGCAGGAATTAGAGGGTTGTTATAGTATTTTTAATGAGTTGAGTTGTTATAGTATTTTTAATGAGTTTTTTTGGGGGGGTGGAGTAGGCTTTATGCCTATAAAGCCTACTCCACCCCCCAAAAAAACTCATTAAAAATACTATAACAACTCAACACCATATACATAGCCAGCATTTCATAGAATCATAGAGTTGGAAGAGACCACAAGGGCCATCCAGTCCAACCCCCTGCCAAGCAGGAAACACCATCAAAGCATTCCTGAAAGGTAGCTGTCAAGCCTCCGCTTAAAGACCTCCAAAGAAGGAGACTCCACCACACTCCTTGGCAGCAAATTCCACTGCCGAACAGCTCTTACTGTCAGGAAGTTCTTCCTAATGTTTAAGTGGAATCTTCTTCCTTGTAGTTTGAATCCATTGCCCCGTGCCCGCTTTTCTGGAGCAGCAGAAAACAACCTTTCTCCCTCCTCTATATGGCATCCTTTGATATATTTGAACATGGCTATCATATCACCCCTTAACCTTCTCTTCTCCAGGCTAAACATACCCAGCTCCCTAAACATACCCAGTTCCTCATAAGGCATCGTTTCCAGGCTTTTGACCATTTTGGTTGCCCTCCTCTGGACACGTTCCAGCTTGTCAGTATCTTTCTTGAACTGTGGTGCCCAGAACTGGACACAGTATTCCAGGTGAGGTCTGACCAGAGCGGAATACAGTGGTACTATTACTTCCCTTGATCTAGATGCTATACTCCTATTGATGCAGCCCAGAATTGCATTGGCTTTTTTAGCTGCTGCATCACACTGTTGACTCATGTCAAGTTTATGGTCTACCAAGACTCCTAGATCCTTTTCACATGTACTGCTCTCAAGCCAGGTGTCACCCATCCTGTATTTGTGCCTTTCATTTTTTTTCCCCAAGTGTAGTACTTTACATTTCTCCCTGTTGAAATTCATCTTGTTTGCTCTGGCCCAGTTCTCTAACCTGTTAAGGTCATTTTGAAGTGTGATCCTGTCCTCTGGGGTATTAGCCACCCCTCCTAATTTGGTGTCATCTGCAAACCTGATCAGGATGCCCTCAAGCCCATCATCCAAGTCATTGATGAAGATGTTGAATAAGACTGGGCCCAACCCTGTGGCACCCCACTTCTCACTTCTCTCCAGGATGAAGAGGAGCCATTGATGAGCACCCTTTGGGTTTGGTCAGTCAGCCAGTTACAAATCCACTGAATCATAGCATTGTCTAGTCCGCATTTTACCAGCTTCTTTACAAGATTATCATGGGGCACCTGGTCAAAGGCCTTGCTGAAATCAAGATAGGCTACATCCACAGCGTTCCCTTCATCTACCAGGCTTGTAATTCTGTCAAAAAATGAGATCCGATTGGTCTGACCTGACTTATTTTTCAGAAACCCAAATACCAGCACAAATGCATCTGTGGGCAGGAGAGGTCAGGAACATGCTACATAACTCCCAGCAACTGCCCATGCTTCTTTAGATAAATATGCTAAGTAATACATCTCATGGAACTTTCTCTACTGTAATGAACTCCATGTGAGTTACCCTCCTTTGAAGAATGTGCTGGCAACGATTTTAACTGGATCAGGCTGCAGTTGCCACGTAACACCTGTTCTAAAGGATTTCCACTGGTTACTGGGCTGCATGGGCTCAACTCAGGGTGCTGTTTTTGACCTTTAAACTCATTAAAGAATTTCTAGAGCTGAGAAATTCACTTGGTATCATTGGCATTGAATTTTAGGAAGCAAGTGCCTTTAGCTGATACTGAGTTGCTGTTGCTGTTTTAACAAACACAGAGCTTTGTTAATTTTAATTTTTGTTTTTTGTGGTTTTTTATGTTGCAGTGATCTTGGATTTTATTGTGTTTTATTGAAAATATTGTTAACTTTTATTGGCAATGCAGGCCGTTGCTCAGAGAGCTATGCTATGGGGAGGTATAAAAAATTAATCAATCAGTCAGTCAATGTTTTAAGTTCCTGATTGGGACTCAGTGAAACTTCCTAGAGGAGGTCTGCCAAAAGTCTTTTGAAAAGGCTTTGTGCATATATTTAAAATGGGAGGGAAGTGACTAGATGGAGCAATACCCTGACTAGGTGAGCTTTCATTTGATCTAGTGAAGTACTTCTCTTCTTAAACAAGAGAGCGTGTTCAGGACTGCTTTGCTTATGCCTTAGAAGCAATACCAAGTATGCACTTTTATTTTGCAAATCTATGAAGCCTGCAAGCAAGACATGAGCTCTCACTCATAAACCCCAGCTACTTGCATTCAGAGGCACTCTGCCTCCAGCAGACCAGGGAGGGAAGCTAGCCAGGTGAGAATAGTATTCTATTTCCTTTCTATTTTCTTATGATCCACATAAGTTCCAGAAATTCAAGTGACAAATTCAAGCATGCAAGGCACTGACAGAGTGTAATCAGGGATGCAATGCAAGCAGGAAGGAATAGAACTCAGAAAGTAAATTTTTATAGTTACAGGTGAAACTCGAAAAATTAGAATATCATGGAAAAGTCCATTTATGTAAGCAATTGTTTTCATTAGCTACTGGAGTTTAATATATGAGATAGACTCATGACATGCAAAGCGAGATATGTTAAGCCTTTGTTTGTTATAATTGTGATGATTATGGTGCACAGCTGATGAAAAGCCCAAAGTTGAAATTGTTAATTTGGGGTTCTCATCAGCTGTATGCCATAATCATCACAATTATAACAAATAAAGGCTTGACATATCTCGCTTTGCATGTCATGAGTCTACCTCATATATTAGTTTCACCTTTTAAGTTGAATTACTGAAAGAAATGAACCTTTCCATAATATTCTAATTTTTTGAGTTTCACCTGTATTTGCTTTTGTTGGCATTGTGAGAGATTGAAGGCTCCAGAGCTTGGTTGGTTGTGTTCAGTTGACTGCAGTGTCAATGCTGGGGGGGGGGCAGGTTGTTGGGTCAGGTTAACCATATTGATTCGTATGCTGTTGGGGGGGGGGGTGGAATAGGTCATTGTCTTGTTGTGCTGTGTGTGTGATAAAGCAGAACCACACCAGGCAGAAGGCCTTTGCTTGTCCCCCATGCTAGCTTAAGTTTGTTGGTTAACTTTTCTAACAGGGCAGTTTTCCGCGCATTTTGATATCAGTGGTCTATGTTCACTCTTGATAGGGCCTTCCAGTGTCTGGTTACAATATTTCTAGCTGTTGAGAGTGAGTGGCTTATGAGTTCCTTGTCGTATTGACATCCTAAGCCAACTTAATTTTGGCAAGCAGGTGGAGGAGGGTGTCTGTGTGCTTCCCCAATGTCTTTAATCCTTCACACAAAAGTTTGATCCATCTGCCTGGTTTCTCGCCCTACCTCATTCTGAAATTTTTCACTCTCCTGCCAGCTGTTCAACCAAAGGTGTGCTGTACTGGTGCACCAACAGAGTGAATTTGTTATCATGATCTATGCTGCCAATGCATAATCAGCGACAGCTTTGATTGCTCCTGGGCTACTGATGCATTAGGGCAGTATATCATCAAAATAGGAACCAGAAGGAACAGAAGGTCCAGGAGGGAATTTTTTAGTACTGTTGTGAACAGTGTGCATTTAATTATTATTTATTAAGCTGTGCCACACAGGCACAGACAGACTAATGAGAAATCCATAATAGCATGAAAGCTCACAGTCACATCCAGTTTGCTTACATACAGGCATGTTAAAAATAGACATATGCTGATTCCAGGTTTTTTTTTCCTGGGGGTACTCAAGGGTATGCCGTGCCAACACCTTCTCTCTCTCCCCCCCCCCCCCCCCGTTAAAAGTGTGGCACTTACTGTAACAACTTCATGGTGAGTATCAGAATCTTTTTCTTTTTCTTTTAAGCGCTGGCTAATTCTATCCCCAGAGTGGACGGACCTTCTGTGTGCAGTGAGATTGGGAGGAGTCCTTATGTTCATATTCTTTCTCTCCTTTGCCGCTCAATAGTGGAGATACTGATTGAGGAAAAATAGCCTCTCAAACCTTATTTGCAGGTGGTGAAATACAGGAGTTGGGTTTTTTTTGCTGAATATTTAGGTGATAGGGAGAGGCAGAATACCCCAAAAGGTGTGTGTGTGTGTGGAAATTTCATCAAATTATTTTCTGAGAAATTCTGGCCCTGGTCTCTCGAGGGGAGGGTGGAGAACCTCTCTCGATCTCACTATTCATAGAATTTTTGCTTCTGTCAAAATTCCTCACATATTTCTCTAGTAATCTCCAAATTACCACTTAGGCAAAATTCCCAGGCAGCTGTAATCCCAAATCCGCTGAGTGGATCATTTCCCCCTCAGTTCCAAACTCTGAACAAGAAGGGCAATAATGAATATGCACAGAAGAACCATCCCGCCACTAGTTTTATCCAAAGCTACATCTTTGCAGTGTCTTTTCCCTTCTTCCTTCTCTTCACCCCACCCTTCCCAAATGTGCACCTATCCCACCCTCCACAACCGAACTTCTGTTTATTGGCTTATGCACAATAAAACTGTAGTGCCACCACTTAATTGACTTTAAAAATGCATGCAGCCCATTGCTCAGAAAACATGAGACCACATTTTGGCACTAAAATGTATTTTGAAGGCCAAGCTGGGGCACATGGGAAGAGAGAATTACAGTTTACAGGAACCTGGAAATTTAATGGGTTTAGATCCAGAGGGGGCATATTTAGGGTAGTGCAGGTGATTTCCTGAACAGGGCGGCAAGCCAAGGGAGTACATAACAAGAACAAGAACAACGAAACCTATACTTCTATGGGCACCATTTTTTTCCTTGCTCAGGGCTCTATATGACCCAAGTCCATCCCTGGATGACTGGGGGCAGTAGTGATTGCTCCCACACTTAAAATGAAGACTCAGCACAATTGGTACCAGCTACTTCTCCCACCCTATCAGAATTGATGGTTTATTTTTGATAGTCCCTAGGTATATCCTTAGGATGCGGGTGGCGCTGTGATCTAAACCACTGAGCCTCTTGGGCTTGCCGATCAGAAGGTCGGTGGTTTGAATCCCCGCAACGGGGTGAGCTCGCATTGCTCTGTCTTAGTTCCTGCCAACCTACCCTGTTTCTCCTAAAATAAGACATAGCCATAAAATAAGCCATAGCAGGATTTCTATGCATTTGCGAAATATAAGCCGTTCCCCAAAAATAAGCCATACCCCGAAAATAAGCCATAGTGACGTGGTACCTCCCATTAAAACAACCTGGAGAGGCGTGGCTATGCAGCGTACCGATGCGACACGGTTAAAATAAGACATCCCCTGAAAATAAGCCATACTGTGTTTTGTTGAGCGAAAAAAAATATAAGACGGTGTCTTATTTTAGGAGAAACACGGTAGCAGTTTGAAAGCATGCCAGTGCAAGTAGATAAATAGGTACCGCTCTGGCGGGAAGGTAAACAGCATTTCTGTGCGCTGCTCTGGTTTCAGTATTCCGTTGCACCAGAAGCGGCTTAGTCATGGCTGGCCACATGACCCAGAAAAACTGTCTGCGGACAAACACCGGCTCCCTCGGCCTGTAAAGCGATATGAGCGCTGCAACTCCAGACTCGTCTGCGACTGGACTTAACTGTCAGGGGTCCTTTACCTTTGGCAACATGTTTGATGCTCAATTCTATATGGGTTGGATATAACCTGTACTAAAGTTAGTAGCACATGGATTTCATAAAATAACCCAAATACTTTTTTTAAAGAAAAAAGATTTTAAAATTCAGAGCATGTAATGTAAGAAGGAAATATTCTGGCTGGTAGCAAAAACTTCTGGTAGAAGTCCAAAAGGGGGAGGGGGTAGGAGAGGGAGAAAGAGAGAGAGAGAGAGAGATGCAAGAAAAAAAATCCATTAGGAATTGATTCTTCAAAAATAAAATGAATAAATAAACTCAACAAGATTTATCCCAAAATCAAAGATAGCAAGATCACACAGAATAATTAATTCAGTCTTTTTGTCCAGCAAGAAAGTGCAAGAATCTGAGGAATTTGCTTTCAATAGGTCACTGAAATACTAAGTGAAAGAACATGTTCTTATGTAGTATTTAATCAAAACTTTGATTAACTTAATTGCTAATATTATAGTCTGCCATTTATAGATCCCCATGATTTTCTGAATAGAGGGCAGTCTTCCATTTGTCTCTTCTGGAAAAGCGTGGAGGCTATTCCATTTCTGGAGCACTTGGACTCGAGAGAGCCTTGATCACTTTGGTGTGTTACGGTATCTTGGCCAGACAATGGGCAAAGGGAGAGTGACCTGAATGATCTTCCTTGACTCTCAGTGGCATTTGATATTATGAACGATAATACCCTTGGGGACAAATTATAAGGACTGATGGTCAGAGACGGGATTCCCCTCTCACCTTTGCCCCATGGTTTACCAGCTGGAGACTGAAGCAGGTCTCTTGCAAAGCTGAGACCCTAAACAACATGGGGGAGGGACAGGACTTGATGTGGGGGTGGCCGTTTCCCCCTTATGGTCCCGTGAAGGTGTGGGGATAGCCAGCAGATGGGACAACCAGTAATCCCGGAGTTCCTGCTCCCACTGCGTCGTGAAAGGGTCCGCTGGCTATGATCTGAAGGTAGTTGTCGTGAGTTCTGAAGGTTGCTGAAGGTTTCCGAAGGTTTTCTGCAGGTATCTGGAAGTTCCGAAGATTCCGGAGGTCTCCGGAGAAGAAAATAGGCTAAGCTAGGTAGTGGCCAAAACTTAGAAGGCCAAATAAAAGAAATAAAACTAAGAGACTGCAGTCAATAGTGAAGAAGCTCTCAACTGCTCTGTGCGGCTGGTTTTGGTTTTGGTTTCTCTCTGGCTTGCCTCGCACTGATGTTCTCTCTGGCTTGTCTCGCGCGTTCTCCACACACGCTACAGAGAGCGGAGGCTATTTATTAAGGAATCAAACATCGTCATAACATTTACATGAACCAATCACAACCTTGTCTCTATGCTGGTTTCAGGGCGGGAAACCATCAATTGACAGTTGTTGCTGTTGTTCAGTCGTTCAGTCGTGTCCGACTCTTCGTGACCCCATGGGACCAGAGCACGCCAGGCACGCCTATTCTTCACTGCCTCTCGCAGTTTGGCCAAACTCATGTTAGTAGCTTCGAGAACACTGTCCAACCATTGACCGTTACATTGGCTAAATTAGCACGCTTTTCCCAAACGCGGAGGGATCCATGCAGCAAACTCCCTGCTGGATCCTTTGCCCTTCCTTCCTAACGTGGAAGGATACCTTAAAGTAAATACAAACAAACAGGTGCAGTAGCACCTTAAAAACATATTCCCACATGAAGGTCCCACTTACGCAATTACATTTTTTGTCGCCTTTTGCACTTTTACTTCTTGAGTCTCTCTCTCTCTCTCTCTCTCTCTCTCTCTCTCTCTCTCTCTCTCTCTCTCTCTCTCTCTGGGTTCCTACTTTAAACTATTATTTCCTTTCAGAAAGCAAAACAGTGCCCATTCTTTATTGAGAGGATCACTTACTTATCACAGTGTTGCTGGTTTTCTTAAGTCCATGGGGTTTGCTTGACAATAAGCATGTTGATGTTTGGTAATGTTTCATTCTAGAGCAAGCCTTGGGGAGCAAGGAAGAAAACAGGCCTTGTGTTAATGATGCAAACTAGTCTAAAAGAGCAAACACACAATGAATAGTGAGATCGATAGCAGAATCAATAGACCTGGAGAAGAATGAAATGGAGGATAAGCTAACCTCATGATTAGTAAGCAAGCAACAATTCATAAGAACATCTACAAACAAAGACAGATCAATGGCCTTAATATTACGAGAGGGTGCAAACTAGCAGTTGAATGAATTTAATATTAGGGAATGAACCAAAGGAATAGATTACTGAATACAAGGGTACAACCACCTGTATCCAGAGGCAGCGGTGAATCTCAGGTGAGTAGTTAAAAGTAAAAAGACATGCATCACAGACTTACATGTTTCCACAGTGTAATAAAAAGGCCCAGTTGGCTAAGTTCTCCCTCCTGATTAATAAAAGCACAGTGTCTTAAATAATACATTTCAGTTGCTTCTAGATGACTTGTTTACTGAGCATTCGTGGTTAGTTTGTGGGGAGTTTATACCCGTTCTTTATTAAAGATTCATTTGATTTATTTACAGGAAGGTTATACAATGTCCCATCAAACAGTTGTTACTTCACACTTTCCAGTGATTATTCTCCTTGCGGCATAGTCACAGCATACATTTAAAGCCCTGTGATACCACTTTAAACCACGGCTTCCACCACAGAATTCTGGGATCTGTAGTTTGTTAAGGCTGCTATGAGTTGTTCGGAGACCCCCATTCCTCTCTCAGAGTGTCAATTCCCAGTGTGGTTTAACAACCAGTCCCTCTTTATGGGGAACTCTTTTCACAAGGGTGCCAACTGTACTTGAACTGCACAACCTGAATTTGTCCTTATGTGATGGTTTTCAATGTTTTGGTATTGGACCAACATTGTCTCTGTTTGCTTTTGTCCCGTTGGCTGGCCCAACATATTTTTCTGTCTTTCTACCCACCCTACTAGTTGCATCATAACCAAAGCTGGGGCTGGCCAAGTTATTTTGGCCCCTGAGAGAGAAATCCCATAACCATCTCTCTTCCCCATATCTGTTAAATTATGATAACAAACAAATTAAATATCTATCAATTTTCCATCCACCCAAAATTTACTCACTGAGGTGGCTTCCTCACACACTTCTTTATTTTTATTTTTTAAAAATATATTTTTAGTTTACAAAAATATGCGCATTGTCTCTTTCTTCAAGTTGTGTTTTCTACAGATCAGTTTCATCTGTTGTGAGGCATTAGTGTTACATACAGTGTTAGGTTAGGAAGAAAAGGGGGAAAGGAGGAGGGAGAATGGTGAGTGGGGTGGGGTGGTTATGCTTCTATTCTACTTAGTGTATGTGTGGGGTTTTGTGTCAGCGTCACTTGTATGGGCTTCCTCACTCTAGGGCTGAACCTGACTTTAGTGAAGAACATGGGGACTCTATGTGTGCCAGAGTTGCATCCCTGTTTTTGTACATGGGTGCTGAGCATCCTGGGGTGGTGGATTCTGTATTTTGGATGAGTACACTGATAAATCTCACTGCCAAACAGACATAACCAGAAGGTTCCTTCGAGTAAGTCATATATTCTACCCATGTAAAGTCTGTGCAGATTGTTACGTGATTTGGCATGAAGCTGTATTTTCATATATTGCCGCAAACTTTCACAATAGTCTCCAATGTTGTCATTTCCTCTCTTTTTTGTGCCTATAAGAACTATAATTTTTCCAGTTCTTCTCTCCAGGAACTTCCTGTGTTCATAAATACTTTCACCTCTGTATGTATGCATGTGATTGTATGCTTGGCTGTTCATCAGATTTTCTCAAATAAACCATCAGTTTTCCATAAGGGCTTATTGCATTTAGAAATCCATACCTTGATTCACTTGTTGTTTTTAGGGGGAAAACAACCCAGTGAAAGCATATGACCTATGAATGTTCTTTTATGAGTATGTCCAATAATTTCCCTTTAATGTTCTTTCTGATTATGCTGAGAGAAGAATTGACTTCCAGTGTCAGGACCTTTTAAAAATGCCTTTCAAAACAGTTAGCTGACTGATTGCCTTTGCTTGACTTGTTTAGAGTTCAGTGTTGTTCTCAGTAATAACTCTGGCTTTTGATAAGCTGTTTTAACATGAATCAAGGAGTCTGTCAATGGTTTTAAGAAGAACAGGCTGCTTTCAAACAAAATACGTGCTGTGTGGAAAATGTATGTTTCTGCCAGGAGGTATGTTTTTAAGGACCCACATTAGCTTTAAATCACCTGAATCATTTTTTTTGTTTTGTTATTGAGCTGACTATTTATTTATCCCTGAAGCTCCAGAAGATGGTCTGAATTCACACACACACAACACACATACACACACCATAGCAAGTTGGTACACAGGAGTGAGCTGTTCTGGGCCCCACAAAAGCTAAGCTAGTTCTGGTGAATATTGATCTTCAGCTGACACTGGCAGGTAATGGATTACCAGGTAAAAGAAACAGAGTATACCTTTTAGCTAATGGAAGCAGAGTCAAGCTTTGCAGGATACGATAGAACTCAGGGAAGTCTGATATTGATCCTCATCCAACAGAGTACAGGACTTTGCTGAGTTTCCCTCAAGCAGATCTTCAAATCATTTTAAGAAGCAGGACTCTGGCTTGAAGCCTCACGCTGAGATATCATTCAATGGCACCTGAAAGTGCCCTCCACAACTAACTGCTCAAGGGGCAAACCATGTTGGGTAGTCCAATTTGAACTCTAAATGCTTCCTGGGTCCAGAGCCTGGTAACCCTCGGGCTCTCTGAGCACCACTTTGAGAGCTCCGGGTCATAAGAATGCCCTCCCTTTGCCGTCTGGCTTGGTTGCTTAATATCATGCTCCCAAGTTTGCAAAATTCCTCCACCTCCTAGTTTACTGTCATGTGAATTATACCAGATCTCAAAGTAGCTGTCTTATTACAAAGGAATTTCAGAAATAGACTGGAAAGAGAAGTTGCTGAATTGCAACTCATTACCAAACTTAAAACCATGGAGAGACCTGGTCTGAACAAAGACATTGGATTCTTATCTCATTATACATGACAAAGCTATCTTTAGCCATCTCACCCCTTGCTTTTTCCTGTAAGACCAATTGCAGTCGTTAACAGTCGTCAACAGGTTTTCCACACCTATCAGCCAATCACCCATTCCCACCACCCTTCAGAGTAATACCCCTCCCCACCCTCTCACTATATATAAGGGTCTGGTGACTTCCGTTTCTGTGTATCTGAAGAAGTGTGCATGCACACGAAAGCTCATACCAAGAACAAACTTAGTTGGTCTCTAAGGTGCTACTTAGAGCAAAGACATCACCTTGCCAACAAAGGTCCGTATAGTTAAAGCTATGGTTCTCCCAGTAGTGATGTACGGAAGTGAGAGCTGGACCATCAAGAAGGCTGATCGCCGAAGAATTGATGCTTTTGAATTATGGTGCTGGAGGAGACTCTTCAGAGTCCCATGGACTGCAAGAAGATCAAACCTATCCATTCTCAAAGAAATCAGCCCTGAGTGCTCACTGGAAGGACAGATCCTGAAGTTGAGGCTCCAATACTTTGGCCACCTCATGAGAAGAGAAGACTCCCTGGAAAAGACCCTGATGTTGGGAAAGATGGAGGGCACAAGGCGAAGGGGACGACAGAGGATGAGATGGTTGGACAGTGTTCTCGAAGCTACTAACATGAGTTTGGCCAAACTGCGGGAGGCAGTGGAGGATAGGCGTGCCTGGCGTGCTCTGGTCCATGGGGTCACAAAGAGTCGGACACGACTGAACGACTGAACAACAACAACAACAAAGGTGCTACTGGAAGGATTTTTATTTTTATTTTATTTTGTTTTGACTATGGCAGACCAACAAGGCTTCCTACCTGTAACTGTGAATGTGAAGGCGGAACAAGGATATTCCCTGTCCCATTACACTCAAACCATCTGATAGTGACACTGACACTACAGTGACACCTAGTGACAGGTCACAAACTTTGTGAATGAAATCTACCAAATGCAACCCATAGAAGATGATTGAAAATAAACTCTCTAAATGTATGCTCCCAAGTGCAGAAAACATAATAGCACATGCTAATTGTTTAAGATCAGACAGACATATTGAGCCCCTACCATGCAGGTAGACTCCAAGGGGAGGTGCCAATTAATAACAAAATGCATTTATATTCTACTAATACAGTTTGCTCAGTAGACAATGATAATACACTTATTAACCATTAGAACATTACCCTTTTTCCATGTCAGAAATCTCTCTCTCCCTCCCTCTCCCTCTCCCTCTCTCTCTCTCTCTCTCTCTCTCTCACACACACACACACACACACAGAGAGAGAGAGAGAGAGAGAGAGAGAGAAAGAAAGAGAAAGAGAAAGCAAAAAGAGGATAGAGAAAACACAATCCTAACTGTGTTTCTGATGGTGACTCCCTTATGATGGCACTTATGGAATCACTTGCCGCATGGATTGTGGTGATGACATTGGGACTTGCCATGCTCGTTCCTGTGGCGGTTGGGGATACGCTGTGTGGCAGTGAAGGGTGTGGTGACTCACAACATGACGCCTCCATTCCTTCATTGCAGATGAAGGGAAGTTGTCAGGTTTCAGCGACATCTTCTTGGCGACTGTAAGATGTGCTCTGGTAAGAAGATTCTGAAATAGCACCAGTGTTGCAAGCAAATTGCTCCAAATAACCCTTGTCTGTTTGTTGTTGTTGTTGTTCAGTCGTTCAGTCGTGTCCGACTCTTCGTGACCTCATGGACCAGAGCACGCCAGGCACGCCTATCCTTCACTGCCTCTCGCAGTTTGGCCAAACTCATGTTAGTAGCTTCGAGAACACTGTCCAACCATCTCATCCTCTGTCGTCCCCTTCTCCTTGTGCCCTCCATCTTTCCCAACATCAGGGTCTTTTCTAGGGAGTCTTCTCTTCTCATGAGGTGGCCAAAGTACTGGAGCCTCAACTTCAGGATCTGTCCTTCTAGTGAGCACTCAGGGCCGATTTCCTTGAGAATGGATAGGTTTGATCTTTTTGCAGTCCATGGGACTCTCAAGAGTCTCCTCCAGCACCATAATTCAAAAGCATCAATTCTTCGGTGATGAGCCTTCTTGATGGTCCAGCTCTCACTTCCGTACATTACTACTGGGAAAACCATAGCTTTAACTATACGGACCTTTGTCGGCAAGGTGATGTCTTTGCTTTTTAAGATGCTGTTTAGGTTTGTCATTGCTTTTCTCCCAAGAAGCAGGCGTCTTCTAATTTCGTGACTGCTGTCACCATCTGCAGTGATCATGTCTGTTTACCCAGCTGTTAAAGTTTGGTTTATCAACTAAATATACTACATCTGATTGTTTTCGTTGTAGCCGGCCTGCGCAAGTTGCCACTCTCCAAAACGGAATGCTGACTGACCTATCAGATACTCTGCCTCTTTCTTTCTTTCTTTCTTTCTTTCTTTCTTTCTTTCTTTCTTTCTTTCTTTCCTTCCTTTCTTTTTGCAGTCCCAAGTAGGGAAACTGCAAAAAGATTATCAAGTTTCCAACTGACCTCTCCATGTGGCTATGCAGATCTGACTTAAGAATCTTTCTCATTTTTAATCCTCATTTATTTGCTCATTAGGCATTTTGTGGACTACTATCTCTAAATCTGTCCATGTGCGTTGATATGACATTGTAAGGGCAACTATTCTAACTGAAATAGTGATTCCATTGCTACCTCATTATTTGACAGCAATGGTCTCCTTTGCCCATTACAATACTTAAAGGAGTATAATCATAATCATGTACTGTGGCTTATTATCCTTATGTGGGAGTAGAAGTAGGTGTAATCTCATTATTTCTACTAGGTGGGTGTAGATATTTATGAAATTATTTATTTATTTTAAAAGCCTGTGTGTGTGTGTGTGTGTGTGTGTGTGTGCACATATATGCATTTTCTCAGGTCAAGTCATGATGAGGGATAGCAGTATCAGCCTGAGCCCACAGAAAGGACAGTAACAAGAGCAAACAAAAGTTTCGTGGCACCTCAGGCTAGTATATTCATAATGACAAGCTTCCATCGACCAGATACGCAAAGTGATTATCTTCTTAGGATACAGGCAGAAAGAACAATTAATTAATTAATTCGCATACGAGGCCCAAAGAGCACAGATTACACAGAATTCAATCCAAGAGAAGATGTATGTGGCCCGTTCCTGACCAACAACTATTGACAAAGAGAAGGGAGAGCAAACTCAGTTGTGCAGAGGAGCACCAGAGAGTTGCCAGGCAGTAACCCAGTGGTGCATCCCTCAGGGCCAGGTGAGTGTGCCAAACCTTAACAGACCAAGAGACAAAAATAGGGGGGAAATGGCCACAACTTTATTGATTATAGAAGCAAAGCAGAGTTGGCGTGCCATTGTGTTCAGGTCTGCTGAACTGAAGACTTTCCAACCCGAAGTCTCATACCTTGCCCCAGCATGCTTGCTGTGGCATCTTAGAAGTGGAATGCAACAGTACCATTTGTCTAACCACTGGTGGGTACCAATTGCAAACCTGGAATGATTATCATATACGCAGAGCATATATTTCCATCACCAAACTATGGTATAGTAATTTCAGACCTGCACAATCTGTGACCCGCCAAACCATTGGCAGCCAACTGTCTCTCACCAGACATTTTATTTTTTCCTTTATTTTGCAGTTTGCTTCATACTAGAAAAATAGGTGATTTGTTGAACAACTCTAGTTAAAACCGACCAAGGTCTCTTGATTCAAATAAAGTGGTTATTCACAAGATGATGATGATGATGATGATGATGATGATTATTATCCCTTGTGCACCTGGCACCGTTGTACAGCTTTCACAGCAGCTGCTTCACAGGCTGAAGAGGCAAGGTTAAAAAAAAGTTTTGGCTTGTCTCTTTGACAATCAGAGCTCTGTATTTTTTTATTTCCATTTTGGTCCAAGTATTCTTGTATGACTGTGTGGCACTTTTTAGATGCTGTACTGAATTTGTCACATAATCAATCTACATTATTAGAATATATGTTCTGCCTTAATGACAACAGCTCAAGACATAAACTTTAAAGATTCCAAGAGACACAGCGCTTACAGGGCAGTTTTTATTTCTAAAAAGTGAAAAGCAAGTACTTTATGAGTTCATTTCAAAAGCAGTACATAAATCTTGACATTATTGAAACTATTTCATGCAGGTTGTCAGGAGTTTAGATCATATTTCTTAATTGTTTCCGCTTGCATTTGGGTTATTATTTGTCACACACACAAAAATAGCTACAACACAGCCTTTGAAAATACAGATAAGGATCAGGGGCGTTAGTTAGCTAAATTTTACTCAGAGTAGACCTACTGAAATTAATGGACCTAACTTAGTCATGTTCATTAATTTCAATGGGTCTACTCTGCATAATATTCAAAGCTGGAAATTTCTGTCTGACAGCTCCAATACTTAATATCATACCAGCTTTTACTTCTCACACTGACACTGAGACATTGTACCTTAGTCATTGTAGCAATTTTTGGTTAATTGCTGGTGTGTGATTTGTGTTTGTTTTGAAGCCCCCTGACATTTAAACAAGCAAAATTAATGAAAAGTAATTGTCTTCTTTAATCAAGTGAAAGCTTCCTTTTGACCTGCATTCTGAGTTTCTCTGAGCCTGAATAATTTGAATGTAACAGTTAGCTATCTGGCTGCTAACTTGATGCTCATATAAGACCATTAAATCAGCTCACCCTTTTCCTCGTTATATAATATACCTGGTGATCTGTGCACACTTTTGTTAGCTTCTTGGTTCCTTCCACTGCAAGAAATGATCAGTTTTTCACATTAGCAAAAGGTCATTCTCTTCATTAATATCTTCCAAAAAATGGCAAGTGCAATCTCTGTGTGAGGCCTGTCTGCGCTTTCTAGCTGACTTTTACATACCAGTAGGCTTAACTGACGCAGATGGCGCTGTGGGTTAAACCACTGAGCCTAGGGCTTGCTGATCAGAAGGTCAGCAGTTCGAATCCCTGCGACAGGGTGAGCTCCTGTTGCTCGGTCCCAGCTCCTGCCCACCTAGCAGTTCGAAAGCACGTCAAAGTGCAAGTAGATAAATAGGTACCACTCCAGCGGGAAGGTAAATGGTGTTTCTGTGCGCTGCTCTGGTTCACCAGGAGCAGCTTAGTCATGCTGGCCACATGACCCAGAAGCTGTATGCCGGCTCCCTTCGCCAGTAACATGAGATGAGCGCCGCAACCCCAGAGTCGGACATGACTGGACCTCATGGTCAGGGGTCCCTTTACCTTTAGGCTTAACTGAATGCTGTTGCTGGCTTGAATTTGTTAATTATTTAAGCCAAACCTGCACAACTGCACACCTGCAGATAGGTTTTTAGTGGCTCACTTTCCAAGTAAAGGTATAATTTTTTTGATTTTAGAAAATAAACTCTGGCTCGCCAGAAGCGGCTTGGTCATGCTGGCCACACATGACCCAGAAGCTCTACGCCGGCTCCCTTGGCCAGTAAAGCGGGATGAGCGCCGCAACCCCAGAGTCGTCTGTGACTGGACCTTTACCTTTTTATATACACTCTCACACACATCACTCTCAAACACATCATGTTTCTTGTCTACAACTGAGATATACCCATTTCTTAATTTTATTATGTATATCTAAATTTATATTTTTTTCAATCTGTCTCTTACACAGTACATAACACAGTACATAAGCACTAGATGGCCCGGATATAAATCTTTGTATAAAATAAACAAATAATAAACTTGTTCTTGGTATGAGCTTTCGTGTACATGCACACTTCTTCAGATGCACACTTCTTTCGTGCATGCACACGAAAGCTCATGCCAAGAACAAACTTAGTTGGTCTCTAAGGTGCTACTGGAAAGAATTTTTTATTTTGTTTTGACTATGGCAGACCAACACGGCTACCCACCTGTAAATAATAAACTGTTCCAAATAATAAGTCAATTGCAACCTTTAAACATGTAAAAGCAATATTAAACCCACCCTTCCAGCCACTCTTCCCACGCGTCCCCAGAGGTGAAAGAGTATAAGTTTCCGTTCTGCTTGTCTGTCCCCCGCCACCTCTGCCTGCAAGTCTGCAGAGTAACCCAGGCAGTGGCAGCGGTAGCAGCAGCGGCCGCGGCAGGAAGCTCTCGGGGAGCTTCAGTGCAGCCAACGGCTCTCTGCCACCTAACCCTGGGCAGCAGTGGTGGCAGCTGCAAGGGATGGGCGATCACGCCACAAGGAGCTGTTTCCTGTGGTGGGAAGCCGTCAGCACTCGATTGATGTCGCAAAAGGGTCTCACCTTCCCCCTCCTGGGGAGCACTTGGAGGCGGGTTCAAGAGGTTCATCCCCAATGCTGGAAGAGGAGCCTGACCTACCGCTGCTGTGCAAGGGGGGGGGATGCCAGAGAGATGCCAAAGGATCATGGGAAGTTGCTGATGGGAGGATGGACGAGATGAGTGCTCGGCTCCTGGGCTGCCCAAAATTCGGGGGTGGGGGGCAAGCGGCTCACAGGCTGTTATGTTGTGCAGGCCTGATTTAAGCTGTCCATTCATTAAGAAAGAGAAGAAAGCATGACTGGATGCACAGACTTTATTTTCCTCTGTAGAATAGAAGGTCCAAACACACACTGTTGGCTGGGTATTTAAGGGGTGGATTTGATATTTCCCATAGGGACACGGGTGGCGCTGTGGTCCAAACCACTGAGCCTTGGGCTTGCTGATCAAAATGTTGGCAGTTTGAATCCCTGCGGCGGAGTGAGCTCCCGTTGCTCGGTCCCAGCTCCTGCCAACCTAGCAGCTCGAAAGCATGTCAAAGTGCAAGTAGATAAATAGGTACCTGTCCGGCGGAAAGGTAAACGGCATTTCCGTGCTCTGCTCTGGTTCGCCAGAAGCGGCTTAGTCATGCTGGCCACATGACCCAGAAGCTGTACACTAGTTCCCTCGGCCAGTAAAGTGAGATGAGCACCGCAACCCCAGAGTTGTCCACGACTGGACCTACCAGTAATGGTCAGGGGTCCCTTTACCTTTACCTTTAAGACAAAGCCTATCACAATCTAACTAACAGAACATCACTGGCTGGAATGGTTTGCACTGCGCTTTCTTTCCCTCTCTGCTCCTGGTTCACCTCAGCTTCCAACGGTGCAGCCTGCTCCAGTCTAAATGAGAGAACAGCAGTCAGAAAAATTGAGGAAGCTTTGCTTTATAGTTGTCCTTTTCCTTTTTTCTGCTTGGAACTATATTGAAACTGCTTCCCTGCTGAGCTATAGCAGAGCTGCTTGTCCATCATGTAAGTGCTCGGCATTCAGGGTCTGCTAGAAAGGGATTAACCCTATGCTTGATGGTGAGAGGAGACAGGATTGTAACAAAATCTGGGTGACTAGGAAAATCAGTATGTAGATGTATAAACATGAAAGGAGATGGTTGTGAATTTCAGGCTAGTAAAGCAGTGGGGGGTGGAAACATGCTGGCAGGTAGCTTATTTTGATCTCATGCTCAGTAATATTGTGCAGGAGAAGTCACAGGTTGCTTGTGCATGCCCTTTCAGGCAAGGGGATTTAAGTTTGGAAAGAGATGTGGGGAGTAGGTGCCTAGACAGCTACGTAGCAGGAGTGGTGTGTATACCTGGTGCCCCTTAGGAGATGCTATGTTGTTGCTGTTCAGTCGTTCAGTCGTGTCCGACTCTTCGTGACCCCATGGACCAGAGGACACCAGGCACCCCTATCCTCCACTGCCTCCCACAGTTTGGCCAAACTCATGCCAGTCGCATTGAGAACACTGTCCAACCATCTCATCCTCTGTCGTCCCCTTCTCCTTGTGCTCTCCATCTTTCCCAACATCAGGGTCTCTTCCAGGGAGTCTTCTCTTCTCATGAGGTGGCCAAAGTATTGTAGCCTCAGCTTCAGAATCTGTCCTTCCAGTGAGCACTCAGGGCTGATTTCGTTAAGGATGGATAAGTTTGATCTTTTTGCAGCCCATGGGACTCTCAAGAGTCTCCTCCAGCACCATAATTCAAAAGCATCAATTCTTCAGAGATGCTATAGCTGAGTGCTTTGCCAATAAAGAATTAAACTACCCCCCATTTGTTCTCTTTGGGCTGGATGCTCTCAAAACATTTACCAAGAGGGGAGGAGCAGGGAGCTTGATGTGATGTTGGCGCAGTGGTGCCAATCCAATGCTCCTGCCACCACTTTGCCACACCTGCACTGCATTCAGCTCTCTATTTCTCACTCCCCTCACTCTACGTTAGCACATAGGAGCCAACTCCTAGGGGCCAAAGTCTCTTTGCCCCTCCCCCTGTAAAATATTTGAGGGGGCTGTCCCCCAAAGTTGATGGGCATTGCCATTCAAATGGCATGCGTTTTCTAGGTCTTGTGATCAATTTTGCGAAGCAGGGCTTACCTGAGCCCCACGTTTTTTTTATTCAAGTTGGCACCTTTGCTAGGTGGGCAGACATAGTGCTCGTTCTTCAGAAGCCAGCTGCACCACGCCACCCTGTCTTTGCCATTCTACCAACTGCTACTGGCATTTTGACCTGCATGCGGATATCTAAAGTCTAAAGGGAAGTTTGAGGCACAGCACCTTTTTGTGGCATTCCATGAGGTCCTCATAATGTTCAACAGTTTCTTTGCCTGTTTGTGCCAGCCTCTATGCCTGCTTGGGCTACACATCACTGCCATTCTGCCACAGCACATGTTTAGCCGCCCAGAATGGCTGGGGAGACCCAGCCAGATGGGCGGGGTACAAATAATAAATTATTATTATTATTATTATTATTGGTTGGCACATAAAGGAAGAGTTTATTTTCTAATGCTGCAGTAGCTATGTGCAGAGTGCCACTTTGTGTATGATCCAAGATATAGGATTGTAACCTCATACGATGTATCTGTCACTAAATCGTGCCACTTACTGCGGATTGCAGATGAAGTGCTGGCATTTTCTGCAATATTAAAGAAACAATTTTCTTTGTATGCAAGAGCAGCAGGACAAAAGGAGGAGAATGAGGCTAGACTGCTGCTTTGACATGGTCATTTAGTTAAGCCAGGGGTTTTCAGCCTAGTCTCTACCGCCCACTAGTGGGCGTTTCAGGATTCTAGGTGGGCAGTAGGGGGTTCTATGGCACAAGCTGAATCCTCCCTCCATCGAGCACTGGTGGGCAGTAAGGGAATTTTACCATCAAGAAAGATGCATTAGTGGGTGGTAGGTGTGAAAAGGTTGCCCTCCCCTTAGTTAAGCAGAAGAATCACATGACTTCTACAAGTAGTCTGCAGTGAAACAGTCTAGATCACATGACTCTGCTGATCATTTCACTTAATCATAAGGGATTCTTGGCAGTATCAGCTCTCAAGCATCCATTGCAATAAATCACGTGAAAAGTTTAAAAAGTTTCGACGGCTGCTCCTTCAGCAATTTCACCCATTTTCCAGTCCACCCCTCCTCCTTTCTATCTCATAGCATTTGTAGCCACATTTCGTAATATAATTTTCTTCCATCTTAATTTGAAGTATAATCTGTTTCATAATATCAATTAAGCACAATGCATTATGATTACTTGGATCGGTAACTAGTGCAGCATTTGTGAAGGTCAGTGTTTTGTTGTGCAGACTAAGACTATTCAGAACTTTAGAAATGATTCACAATGCAGCGTTGAAAGCTGCAAAACTCCGAATGGAAAAAATGGGCAGTCACATTCCCGAGAATGTATGGGTATTTGGGAGAAGAAAGGAAATAAGTATAATGCTTGAGATTACCTTAACAAAGTCTAGTACAGTTAAGATCTAGTCTAAATGTAATGGGTGGCATTCCACTGAGCTAGACCCAGGGGTTTTTGGTTTTTCAGCCAGAGCTCACAGAAGCTCAGCTCCAGCACCCCTCAGGTGGGAACCATTGCCATTCTAAGAGAACAAGAGAGAAGTTCTTGGTGGCCTCTGGCACCTCTTTTTCTAGAAAAATAGCACTGGCTAAAACATAACTGAGGTCCATTCTTTTAAATCGGTCTACTCTGAGCAAAATGCAGTTGAATGCCACCCATTGCCTTCTGGTCCTGGAACTCTCTTTTTGCATTTTCTGCTAAGCAATGTTTGGGAGTCAGAGCAATTATCTCGCCATAAAGTGTGCATGAACACGAAAGCTCATACCAAGAACAAACTTAGTTGGGGCGCTGTGGGTTAAACCACTGAGCCTAGGGCTTGCTGATCAGAAGGTCGGCGGTTCGAATCCCTGCCACGGGGTGAGCTCCCGTTGCTCAGTCCCAGCTCCTGCCCACCTAGCAGTTCGAAAGCATGTCAAAGTGCAAATAGATAAATGGGGACCACTCCGGCGGGAAGGTAAACGGCGTTTCTGTGCGCTGCTCTGGTTCGCCAGAAGCAACTTAATCATGCTGGCTTTGTCAGCTGTCTGTGGACAAACGCTGGCTCCCTCGGCCTATAGAGCGAGATGAGCGCCGCAATCCCAGAGTTGGCCACGACTGGACCTGATGGTCAGGGGTCCCTTTACCTTTACCTTTTCAGGTGCTACTGGAAGGAATTATTTTATTTTTTATTTTGTTTTGACTATGGCAGACCAACACGGCGACCTACCTGTAACTGATGATAATCTAAACAAAATAAAATAAAAAAATTCCTTCCAGTAGCACCTTAGAGACCAACTAAGTTTGTTCTTCGTATGAGCTTTTGTGTGCATGCACTCTTCTTCATGCATGCACACGAAAGCTCATACCAAGAACAAACTTAGTTGGTCTCTAAGGTGCTACTGGAAGGAATTTTTTTATTTTATTTTGTTTTGACTATGGCAGACCAACACGGCTACCTACCTGTAACTGATGATAATCTAGTCATCTTTCTAGATATTGTGACCTTCTTTCTCCCCAAGGCTTTCTACCTTATAATGGGTTGTATCCAAAAATGGCATTGTATCAGAAAGCAGATAACACTTATGTGGCATCCACTGTTTTCTGATTCCCCCTCTGCACTCCAGCCTCCCCCACTCCCAAAATGCTACTCCTGAGGATTCAGGTACCCAGGGACTCGGTTATTCTTACAGGAATTTTCTTTATGGGTTAACTATTGGAAGGAAAAGCTTCATCTTGATAACATTTGGGATCAAGACTTGGCAATGTTCAATTTTATTTTATTTATTTGTTTCAAACTTAATACTACAATAAAGAGAATAAAATACAATGACAAATTATATAATAACTATATATTAAGGGCCTTCATTGTCTTTAAAAATAATTGTAGTTTAAAATTAGTGAGTTTCTGTCAATGGAATATAATAGTATTTTTCCGTCATCTATTAAGGAATTTGTTTTTTTCTTCTTCTTTGTGCTATATTTTTATAAATGTGTTATTACGGATTGTCTGTTTGGAACATTTTGTATATATAATAAAACATTGGAGGGGGAGGGATTCAGCCCGGTTGAAGAATGGGGTTTGGATCTGATGTAACTTTATGGTGGCTTAGTTTGCATCAGCTACTTGTGCAAAGGACTGCTGCGCACAAGTGTCCAGCTGATCTCTACGCACACAGGCCTTTTTTCAGCCAGAATTCACCAGAACTCAGTTCCGGCACCTCTCAGTTGGGCACCATTGCCATTGTAAGAGAACTAGGGAGGTGTTCATAGTGAGTTCTGGCACGTCTTTTTCTAGAAAAATAGCACTGTACACATGTCTATGCAGACCTGACCTGAAAACAATACACTTCATACTTTCTCAGTTTTCTCATTTATTTGCTCATTAGGCATATTATGGACTACTCTCTCTAAATCTGTCCACGCGGGTTGATATTACACTGTAAAGGCAAGTGCTGCTGAATGCAATGGCCATTCCGTTGGTACCTCATTATTTGGCAGCAATAGTCTGGTTTGTCCATTACAACAGTTTAAGGAATAGAATTGTGATCGTGTATTTTAGCGTAGTTTCTGCTTATTATCCTTATGTGGGAGTAGAGGTGGATATAATCTCATTATTTCTACTAGGTGGTGCATATATTTATGCATTTTTAAAAAAGTTGGAGATTATATATATATATATATATATATATATATATATATATATAATCACACACACACACACACACACACACACACACAAACACACAAACTTGTTTTCTCTGCTGGCAGTAAGCCCCCAACCCCAGTTCAGCTGAATATATGCTGATGCAATTTGCTCACCCTGACTCAGTTAGGGCACAGCATGCTGATATGGAGAGCTGACCTTAAAACTGAAAAAAAAAATGAGAAATTGAAGCAGATCCATGCTGATAGATTCAACCATTCCTAGCCCATGCTGTAGATCAGTCCTCTAAGGTACTCATATTATTAGCTGAGTTTCTATAAGGAAGCATGAACATTAAAGAAACGTAACAAAAGCATCCTTTACAGAGAATATAAATATAGATCCAGACTCTAAGAAAAGTCAACATAAAGTAGTTTGCTTCCCATAAAGTTTCCTGTCCCCAGGGATGGACTTCTGATAATTCATGATTACTAGTAAGTCACAATAAGAAAGAAAACATTTCATATTTTTTTTCAAAAGTAATAGACATCTTCAACAAAAACTCATAATCTAGGTTACATCATTACTTTGTTTAGAAGTCCCATTAATTTACAGTGAGAGTTACCCACCTCCCACCCCCAGCTAAGGAGTCCTATATTACCCACTTCAACTCAATGGGTCTTACTTCTCAGCCGTCATGTATGTGATTGCCCTCTTAAATTGATTTTTCCAATAAGTTTTAAAAAAAAAAAAAAAAATGCTTGCTGAGAACATTACAGTTGGCAGAATTTTAAATGGACTGAACAATAATGTTTCTATGTTTTAGGTTGCTTAATAGCCTGATTTCTGTCTTCAAGGTATATCTAGGTGCCAACAAAATTTGCACCTTGCAACTTGAGTTAAGCTCTCTGGAACCCTTCTAGGTTTAGACCTTGCAGTTATAACTGCTGAGCAGCATAGGAATGTGAGAGAAACATTTGTTTTAAAAAGCTTTACATTTGTCTTTCTTGCAGTTACATATAATGCTGTTTAGTTAAGCAGCTATTAGCTCTTTAGATAGGCATTTTAAAATACATTTAATTATAGTTAATATTTTAAGAGTATAAAAAGCATTTAATTTTCGTTGGTACATTTGACAGTGAAATTGCCAGACCACCAAGGAAGTGTGATTTAATTACTGACATTTTGTTCCTTAATTTGAGTTCTAAGACTGCTGAAGGTTAATGGACCTTTCTTGGAACATGATTGTGGATAATCAAAAACCATTATGCTATGTTGAACTGTGGGATAATGGCTGAGAGACACAAAACAATTTGGTTTCTTTTCGTTGCCCAGCAGGAGACTTATCCTGCTCCCCTGCCCACTCCACCCACTCCCAAAACCAAGGAGGATTATCTGCTTCAAGGCTTGGCCTTATACAGGTATATCTTCAAATATGTACAAAATATCAATCCAAAATATCAATTGCCGGAAAAAATATCAACAACCTCAGATATGCTGATGATACTACCTTGATGGCAGAAAGTGAGGAGAAATTAAAGAACCTTTTAATGAGGGTGAAAGAGGAGAGCGCAAAATATGGTCTGAAGCTCAACATCAAAAAAACTCAGATCATGGCCACTGGTCCCATCACCTCCTGGCAAATAGAAGGGGAAGAAATGGAGGCAGTGAGAGATTTCACTTTCTTGGGCTCCATGATCACTGCAGATGGTGACAGCAGTCACGAAATTAGAAGACGCCTGCTTCTTGGGAGAAAAGCAATGACAAACCTAGACAGCATCTTAAAAAGCAAAGACATCACCTTGCCGACAAAGGTCCGTCTAGTTAAAGCTATGGTTTTCCCAGTAGTAATGTACGGAAGTGAGAGCTGGACCATCAAGAAGGCTGATTGCCGATGAATTGATGCTTTTGAATTATGGTGCTGGAGGAGACTCTTGAGAGTCCCATGGACTGCAAGAAGATCAAACCTATCCATTCTCAAGGAAATCGGCCCTGAGTGCTCACTAGAAGGACAGATCCTGAAGTTGAGGCTCCAGTACTTTGGCCACCTCATGAGAAGAGAAGACTCCCTAGAAAAGACCCTGATGTTGGGAAAGATGGAGGGCACAAGGAGAAGGGGACGACAGAGGACGAGGTGGTTGGACAGTGTTCTCGAAGCGACTGGCATGAGTTTGGCCAAACTGCGAGAGGCAGTGAAGGATAGGCGTGCCTGGCGTGCTCTGGTCCATGGGGTCACGAAGAGTCGGACACGACTGAACAACTGAACAACAACAACAACATCAATCCTTATATTCATTATTGCCACAAACCCTTCAAGAAATGTGAACAATAAATGTCGTTAGTGGAATGAACTCTTGTGGGATGGTGAACAAGGTGAGTTTCTTTCTCCCCTCTCTTCTCCCCAAGATGGGAAGGCGTTGGCAGCAAGGAAGATTAGGAGGAAGGAATTGGACTCTAGCCATGACCTATAAAGGGCATTGCTCCCAGATTGAGGAGCCCCATCTGCCCTTTACATCCCTCTACAGTAGGCATCCCCAAACTTCGGCCCTCAAATTCCCATCATCCCTGACCACTGGTCCTGTTAGCTAGGGATCATGGGAGTTGTAGGAGGGCCGCAGTTTGGGGACGCCTGGTCTACAGCATTTGCGCAGAAACTGCCTTCTTGACTGTAGGACCCACTACTGGTCTCATTCATTCAATCTTCACATGCAGGGGAAGTCCCTTACTCACCAAGGGTTTGAGACCCATCTGCTACCTTCACCTGGTTTAGCTGGCCAGTCTAAGCCATTCGTGGGGTGGGGCCCCTCTTGCATGCTGACAGCTTCTAGGAGTCACAGGTGAGATCTGAGTGCAAGGTGGGGACCAAAGGTGGACAAACTACCCCAGAAGAAGCCCTAACATCCCATAGCCCATACATCCAGTTCTATTGGTAACTCGGAGCATTCTAGCAGAAGACCACCAAGATCATGAAGGGTATGGAAACCAATTTCTGGGTAGCCCGAAGAAGAGGAGATTAAGGGAAATAATAATAGTTATTTTCAAATATCCAACGGACTGTCATGTGGAAGATGGAAGTGAGCAAGATGAGGGGGGAAGCATCAAGATCAGTGGGACAAAAACACAGATAAGTTCCTATTGTAATATACTGTTTATTTTGCCTTGGTGACTTTTGGAGATAAACTTTCTTCTTCAAGAGCTATAGACAAAACCAATACAAATTGTGAGAATATGCAAGGAGGTATCTTAGCAAATGTCCAATGATCATTGGCTACAGCCAATGCTGCAGTTTTTTAACACTGTAGTTGCAGATCCTGCATTGAGCAGGTACTTAGACTAAGGTCACCAGATGTCCCCATTTCCCGGGGACAGTCCCCGGGAATAACAAATCAGTCCCCTGACAAAAACCATCTATTTAGTAGGAAGTTGAAAAGTTCCCGGATTCGTTGAAAAAAAATCTGGTAACCTTACCTTAGACTTGATGACTTCAAAGTCCCTTGGAACGCTAGGAGTCTATGGTATTATTATCCAATAAACACTTAGGAGTAAGTCTTATGCATTGATTTCAAAACCACCCTAGCACGGTCCTGGGTGCAGAATTCTGAAGGGGTGTAATGTCTCAGGCTCCCTTGCCGAGGTCACTTGGCCGACGCCTTCCAGAGCCATGGTGAGGTGAGCCATACATCCTTTTCCTTGTGGCTTTCAAAGGGATACCCACCCTTGGGCAGAACGTCTGATGGCCAGAACTTGGACTTTTGGTCAGCCCACGCCAGTCCTTCCCTGGGACCTCCCTCCCAGCAGTGTCCTTGGACAAGGCACGTGCCCCATAGTGTGAGCGCAGAGAGGAGAGCCACCCAGGAGCTGCCCTCACACTGCATAGCCAAGGAGAGGTGGCAGGGGAAGGGCTGTGCTTGGTGCTTCAGCCCGCTCTCCACCACCCTTCTCCTAGACTTGCTGCAGCAGTGGCTCTGGTGCTGCTGGGATGCTGTGACCACGGAGCACCAGCCGCGGCTTCCGCTGGGAGCTCGTCAAACTGAGAGGGTCAACATGGCGACTGGCAGGTGTCCTCTGTGAGGAGTGGCAGTGGCAGGGGCACAGTGAGCGAGGACTGCCTGTTGCCTCCCAAGTGACGCCCACAATGAGGTTATGGGGCACAATCCATGCCCCAGTTGCATCAATGCACGCTCTGCCACTGCACCCTAGTATATACCACACTAAGACATCTCTCTCTCTTCCCCTTCCCCTTCCTGCACTATTATAGAATTGCATTTTTCCCAGAGAAAAACAAAATGTATTACCACTTCCTCACACTCCTTCAGTTTGCTCACGTACTTGACTTCAGCTAGATGTGTCATCAGCTATTTTACTAATAAACTGATGGTTCTTCTATCCTAACAAACTGTAAAGAGGAATCTGTTTGGGGGTTACATTGATTTTTTAAAAAAAGAACTTATTTTATAACTGACAGGAGAATAAAGCTGATATATTTCCCAAAATAAATAGGAGACCCTAGCATATTAACACCCCCTCCCAAGGAATATGCAATTTCCTCCAGCATTTTCAGAAAATCGTTGTGTTTGTTCCTGTCTCTTTCTATATCTCATCAAATCATGTCTGATTATGACTGGGATCCCTGGTATTTAACTGTTATTGAATGCGGTAATGAAAGGAACCATAGAGCTACTTAATTATCCACCCAGTAGGTGTCCAATGGCGAAGTTTCTTTCTAACCTTTTTTCCCCCTCTCTCTGATAAGATAATTACTGCCGATGCAATTGCTGCTAATATAAATACTCACTGATTGTAAACTGTGGCCGCGAGGCTCTTTCTGAGAAAGACTCCTCTGCGGATCGGCAGGAGTGCTATTGTTCATTTCTAAACAAAGCAACCTGTGTTTCCACATGAAGAACAACTAAGAGGACTATATGAATGTTCAAAGCGAAACAGTGCCAGAAGTTTAATGAAATGGCCTTTGGTAATTGTGACCTCGGGGGGGGGGGGGGAGGGCTGGACAACCTTATCTACTCAACTTTTTTTTAAATGCTTTTCTTCATTAAGCATGTTGCCAAATTCCTCAATACAAGGAATCACAATGGGTTCGGAGGGGCAATTCTAAATAAGGGTTGGAAATAATGGCAAACCAGCATTCAAAAACATGAGGTTAGCCTCCATGCATGTGATCTCCACACCTGATCACTGTTCACAATGTAGCCAGTGTGCTGAACTGTCTTGAGGGGCAGCACCAAATAAAGCAGGAATGTATCTGTGCACAGATAACTGTGACTGGGCTATATCTTTCCAAGGCGGGTTGCAGTTCATCTTTCTTCGTGCCACTGAGCCTCGAGATCTAAAGTTGACTCTCGTTGTTGTTGTTGTTCAGTCGTTCAGTCATGTCCGACTCTTTGTGACCCCATGGACCAGAGCACGCCAGGCACGCCTATCCCTCACTGCCTCTCGCAGTTTGGCCAAACTCATGTTAGTAGCTTCGAGAACACTGTCCAACCATCTCATCCTCTGTCGTCCCCTTCTCCTTGTGCCCTCCATCTTTCCCAACATCAGGGTCTTTTCTAGGGAGTCTTCTCTTCTCATGAGGTGGCCAAAGTACTGGAGCCTCAACTTCAGGATCTGTCCTTCCAGTGAGCACTCAGGGCTGATTTCTTTAAGGATGGATACGTTTGATCTTTTTGCAGTCCGTGGGACTCTCAAGAGTCTCTTCCAGCACTCTCATAATAGCACTCTTTGACTGAGTCCCTGGGTCTTTAGGGAGACTACAATCCACTCCACAGCGGCAGACAAACTTCCAGCCAACAGCACCTCTGTCTTGTGAGGATTAACTTTCAATTTATTAACCCTCATCCAGTTCATGGCTGCTCCGAGACACTGGGGAGGGAATTCAATGTTGCACTAAGGTGGCCGTTTCATCTGTGCAAGTGTTTCTCCCCTCTCCTCCATTAACACACTGTTCTGGAGGCAGGGGCGTAGCAAGGGGGGCGGTTTGCCCCATGTTCCACAATGAAGGGGGTGACAAATTATCAAGGAACAATTACTGCCCTACTATGGTGGTTTATTTTTTAAAAAAACCTTTTTTAAAATGCCTGCTCCAAAGTTCTTATCTTACTATGCTAGCAATTATATAGCTATATATGAAATTTCATGCATATCGGTTAACATCTTGACCCTCCTCCACCAAAATAGCTGTTCACTTGGCTGTTTTCCTATGTCGTGAAGGCTGAAATTTCAGTTCAGTGGAGCACTTACTGTTCCCAACCCTAACCCTGTGGAAAGCCATCTAATTAGACTTTAATCTGATTTTGAGAAGTTTTTAAGAGGTAATTTGATTATTGTTTGATTTTATACCAATGTTAGCTACCCTGAGCCCGACTTCGGCCGGGGAGGGCGGGATATAAATAAAAGTTATTATTATTATTATTACTCATTATTATTCCTCTGTAAGAAAATATGAAATAACGTAAGACCATTTTTGCAGGGGGGGATGAATGGGGGGGGGGGGGTTTGACAAATTTTCCACACCGGGTACCGCCTGACCTTCCTACGCCTCTGTCTGGAGGTTCTCCTGATCCTCCAAGTACATTTGGGGAGGCTGTGGCATCATGTGGGGGTGACAAAAAAATGGAAGTCCCATTGTGCAAGTGAAACCCATTGCACTGGCTTCTCCTGCTGCAACAACTCGGTGCCCTTCTGCCTCACCTGACTCAGCTGGGGAAGATATTGATGATATCCAACTCCATATTCTCTTTTGACCTTATAAATGTTGAACAATGCCCCTTCCGCCCAACTGGCGCGGTTGCTTTGGGTGTGCCTGCTGCACTTAAGCAGGGCGCATCCAGGGCTCGGTCTCTTGCCCTTCCTGCTCCTCTCGTCGCGTTTTCCCGGCCCACCCTCCCTTTAATTTAGGTAGGATTTGACGCTGCTATGGACCACGGTTGGTCGCCGTTAAGGGGCCTGGTAGGAATTTTCCCACTTGGCAAATTGGCTCCGCCTGGTGGTTTTCGCCTACCTCGTAGCAATTCGTCACAACTTTGGTTTGGTGGGTTAGGCATTGGATTTTAGGGTAGGTTGGAAAGGTGGGGGGGGGAGGACTGGCCATCACCTCCCCCCAAATGGCTGAAGGGTACTTCGGTAAAGGAGTTCTGTGGGGTGCGGCCACTGTCCGGAGCCGTGGAAGGTGAGGGCCCCAGGCACGCCCCATGCCGGTGATCGCAGGGTGAGTCCCTAGCTGATGTGCAGCTGCAGGGGCTCACCCATCTGTGGTTAACCCTTCCCGGACTGCCAGCACGACGTACTGGAGTCGGATATAGTCGGCTGATCCAATGCCTAAGCCAATACCGCTCAACATCCCTAACCAATAAAGTTATGGCCATTTATTTGCCCAATTTGAACCTTACATATGGTGTCTTGTGTCTTCTTTCTCCGGGGGAGGGATCAGGTCCTTGACATGCAATATGGGGAATGGAACAGATCCTTGAGAAACCATGTCATGAAAGCGCTATGGAGCAGAACTAAAGTTCCACAATATTATTTTCTGAAATCTGAAGTGGAATCACTGGGAAAAAACCACTGCCTCCAGTCCACAGACAGCTTATCCAGAAGGACAACATGCTCAGTGGTATTGAACGCTGCCAAGGGAGCAAGTAGAATCAACAGAGCTACCCACCTCCCCACTCCACCCCACCCCACCCAATCTTGTTTTTCTGGCAATTTATTTAAATGCTGAAACTTGCAACCACAAATTCTGGATTGTATCAGGAAGGTATTTACTGTTTATTTAGAAATCTTGGTTCATCAGGCTTAAGGTTAGAGGGGAGAAATTATTTCTGTGAAGAGAAATAAAGGTTAGTATCAAGGGCTAATATAGCTGCTAACTTCTGTTCTTCTGTCTGACCCGATAAATTTCAAGTGCACATTTTAGTAAAGCTTAATGAGCTTTTGCACTGTTTAACAGCGTTGGCTGTACCATGGTAATTAGCACTGAGGTGTTATTCACTCTTATCCTAATAAGGGCTTTATTTTAACCTCTGTAAGAGGTTCTGCTGCCTTTTCTCCCCTCCCTCCCCCCTTTTTTTTGCTTCACTGCTTTCCTTTATTGAACAAGGTAAGCAATTAAGTATGATTGTAAACGAAATTAAATCACAAAAAAACTGAATTAACACGCTGAAACCCATAAAAGCTGGAATACCAATGTTAAGGTTGAACCAATGCCTTTCCCATCTTGTTGTTTCCCCTTAGCATTCAAAATTACACATTTTCTGCAGCACAACCCGGTGCGTTCCCAAGTGAGATGGGTGGAGTGGAGAGGAAATGGGCCCCCCTCTTGCCCTCTCCTCCATCAACCCCTTCTCCCCACCCTCCTAGGCATAGCTGTCAAGTTTCGGATTTGAAAATAAGGGATCAGCAGTCTCACCTATCCCGGGGACAGTCACATGTCGGTGATGGGCGGAGCCAGAAGCAAAAGTGGGCGGAGCAGCAATGTAAACTCCAAGCGGGCTCGGAGCGGAGCAAAGAGGAGGGCAGCCATGTGCTCCGCGCAATGGAGCCCCATCGTCTTCTTGTCTGATCACATCAAAACAGGACAGGAAGCAGCAGCTGCTCAAAGGCAGCCAGGCTCCGCCCGCCAGCTAACCCTATTGGCTGGCCGAGGGGCTCGGCGGCAACGGATAGGGGCTGATGCAGGGGGAGGAATACACCCCCCTGTAAGCACGGGAAACGGCTCCCACTTGCTTTGAGGGCTGAGGCTTTTCTCTCCAAGTAGGCGAGGTCTTCCCACACAGTGGGGAGGAGCTGCTTCCATTAAAAACAGGAAATTTAAGGGAAATAAAAAATAAGGGAGAGCAGTGGGAAACTTCTTAAAATAAGGGAGAATCCCGGGGAAAACGGGATACTTGACAGCACTGCTCCTAGGCCACTTTCCCCCATGATGTAGCAAACACACACTTCTGGAGTCTTGTTTGGTGGGGGGATCAGATGGAGAATAAGATGGCAGCAAGATGGCAGTGGGCAGAGATTGGGCAAGGAAGCTTTCTCTGCAAATCACTCCCTCACTCTGCCCCTTCACAACTCTTCAGTAACAGTTTGGTGCTTAATATTTCAAAATGGCAGGGGAAATCCCCAACTTGCAGGATGATCCAGTGGTTGATCAAGATACCTTTAATAGTTGTTACCTGGGGCCCAAGTTGGCTCCCCTGAACCACGGGTTTTCCTGGGTGAAAGCAGATGCGTGGATTGAGCCCTTGGGAAGAGTAGCGGCTCTGCTGCTGAACGGGGTTTAGATCTGGCTTAACTTGCACCGGCTTGTTTCATGTCATGTTTTACTCATACACGTACTTGTGCCAATTGGTAGAATTAAATAAAATCTCGATACAATTGTATGAGTTTTCAGGATTGCTTTTTTATATATACTGTATAATCCCTATACAATGATACAATGACTACTACCACTACTCACCATAATTTCCCCCCCAGAAATATCTTCCTGTCCCTCACAATTTGTCAAAAAGATTTCGTTTTCTGCCACCCATGCAATGAACTGTATAACAATAGCAATAATAATAATAATAATAATAATAATAATAATAATAATAATAATGGAATTTTCAACACTGCCCTAAGTTAGCATAATGTTAAGTTTTTATAGCTACGTTATTTGGTTCTGGACATTCTTTGCTCAGACTATAGCATAAGCGCTCTAGGGAAAAGAGTAAGAAGTCATGGGGGGTGGAGAAGAAGAAAGAACGGTGTGTTTGATCAATGCCCTGCCTTTAAGCTCTAGTTGCAATTCAAGGTCTCACTTCTGACTATTAAGAATTCTGGGTCCCTTGGCATGGGCCTCAGGAAAGAAGTCATAAATCCACACAGAAAATTCAAGTAGTTAGTCTTTTTGGGCTCCATCCCCACAACTAGTATGATACAATGGTGCTCTTCTCTAATATACACAGCTAATATACCGTATTTTTAGCTCCATAGGACGCTCTGGACCATAGGGCGCACCTCGTTTTTAGAGGAGGAAACCAGGGAAAAAATATTTTTCTGGTTTTCCTCCTCTAAAACCCATGGTTGTTTTTTTTTTTTTGAGAATCAGCTCAAAGTTTTGCAGCTTTTTTTGCAAAGGGAAAAGCCCTGCTTTTTGAGGATCAGTTCAGATTTGTGCAGCTTTTGTAAAGGGGGAAAAGCATTGCTTACAAACCAGTAAGCACCAGTACGCACCAGTACAGACCAGTAAGCACCAGCAGGTAATAGGAAGCAAGAGGAAAGCAAACCAGTACAAACAAGTAAGCACCAGTACAAACCAGTACAGACCAGTAAGCACCAGTACAAACCAGTACGCACCAGCAAGTAATAGGAAGCAAGAGGAAAGCGAACCAGTACAAACCAGTAAGCACCAGTACAAACCAGTACGCACCAGTACAAACCAGTACAGACCAGTAAGCACCAGTACAAACCAGTACGCACCAGTACAGACCAGTAAGCACCAGCAGGTAATAGGAAGCAAGAGGAAATCGAACCAGTACAAACCAGTAAGCACCAGTACAAACCAGTATGCACCAGTACGCACCAGTACAGACCAGTAAGCACCAGCAGGTAATAGGAAGCAAGAGGAAATCGAACCAGTACAAACCAGTAAGCACCAGTACAAACCAGTACAGACCAGTAAGCACCAGTAGAAACCAGTACGTACCAGTAAGTAATAGGAAGCAAGAGGAAAGCGAACCAGTACAAACCAGTACGCACCAGTACAAACCAGTACAGACCAGTAAGCACCATTACCAACCAGTACGCACCAGCAAGTAATAGGAAGCAAGAGGAAAGCGAAGCAGTACAAACCAGTAAGCACCAGTACAAACCAGTACGCACCAGTACAGACCAGTAAGCACCAGCAGGTAATAGGAAGCAAGAGGAAAGCAAACCAGTACAAACCAGTAAGCACCAGTACAAACCAGTACAGACCAGTAAGCGCCAGTACAAACCAGTACGCACCAGCAATAGGAAGCAAGAGGAAAGCGAACCAGTGCAAACCAGTAAGCACCAGTACAAACCAGTACAGCCCAGTAAGCACCAGTACAAACCAGTACACACCAGCAAGTAATAGGAAGCAAGAGGAAAGCGAACCAGTACAAACCAGTAAGCACCAGTACAAACCAGTACAGACCAGTAAGCACCAGCAAGTAATAGAAAGCAAAAGGAAAGCAAACCAGTAAGCACCAGTAGGTAATAGGAAGCAAGAAGAAAGCAAACCAGTAAGCACCAGCAAGTAATAGAAAGCAAGAGTAAAAGTAACAGAAAGCCCCAAATGGCTGAAAAACTCAATTTCCCAGGATCCTCAATTTCCCAGGATCCTACTGTGCAAGGGGCCTGGGCGGGGCAGGAAGGGAGCTAGCTCCCTTATCTCCCTCCCCAATCTCCTGCAATCAGCTGTTGAGCGGGTTCCTTTCAACAGCTCTTTCCCTCTTGTTAGCCTTTAGCTATTTCTAAAACAGAAAAAGCAGGATCTGCCTTTCCCCCCTGGGCAATTTGGCTCCAGGGACCATGCATTCGCTCCATAAGACGCACAGACATTTCCCCTTGCTTTTAAGGAGGAAAAAAGTGCGTCTTATGGAGCAAAAAATACGTACACAGTGTGAAAGAACTGATCGAACAGGGATTTCTTTATTTCTGGAGGTCAGTTTGCCTGTTACAATGTGCTTATTAATTTATTGCAATTTATATAAAAGTAAAACCATTTATAAACAGTAGATCTGAATGTGACCAATTTAGTGGCTGAAATGTTTAATATTTGTATGGTAGCAAACCCACAGCAAAAGTACTTGCAATCAAAATCAGATTATAACAGCTAGAGTGTTGTTCCTAGGAGGGTGGGAGGAAGACACAGGATATATTGTTATTCTTATCATGTATTTTATTGAATATTGTCAAAACCTCAGTTATGCAAAATTGAACTTTCAGTACATAGGTGTACCAAACCTTTTTTATCTGCAACACACATGCCAAATATTTTTTTGGGGAAGGGCTGATTACTAAATTAATGCAAATTAGTCAGCTGAAAGTATTGCTTAGTTAGCTTGTAATTTCTACTTGACATTTTGTACAGCGGTACCTTGGGTTAAGAACTTAATTTGTTCTGGAGGTCCGTTCTTAACCTGAAACTGTTCTTAACCTGAGGTACCACTTTAGCTAATAGGACCTCCCACTGCTGTTGCGCCGCCAGAGCACAATTTCTGTTCTCATCCTGAAGCAAAGTTCTTAACCTGAAGCGTTATTTCTGGGTTAGCGGAGTCTGTAGCCTGAAGCATATGTAACCTGAAGCGTCTGTAACCCCAGGTACCACTGTACAAACACCCAGTCCAGACATGGTTCCCTTCAGTGAAGTCCATCATCTCATTCTACAGTGTGTCTCCTTGTGTCACACAAAATATATATGTGTACATGCATACATTTACCTCAGGTTACATATGCTTCAGGTTACATACGCTTCAGGTTACATACCCTGCTAACGCAGAAATAACACTTCAGGTTAAGAACTTTGCTTCAGGATAAGAACAGATTTTCTTCCTTCAAACTTATTCAGATATTTCACCTGAAGAGGAACGACAATAACAACTTAGGGAAAGCAGACATTACCTGAAAAATTCCACTCTCTTAATTTCTTTGAAAATGCCTAAGTTATTTTGTTTAATAAACAAAACACACATGCACACATGCACACACACACACACTCTTCACTTCAGACTTCACAGACTTTTGTGGCAACTGTACAGTAACTTAAATCCACTGTACAGTGGTACCTCGGGTTACATACGCTTCAAGTTACAGTCTCCGCTAACCCAGAAATAACGCTTCAGGTTAAGAACTTTGCTTCAGGATAAGAACAGAAATCGTGCTCTGGTGGCGCAGCGACAGCGGGAGGCCCCATTAGCTAAAGTGGTGCTTCAGGTTAAGAACGGACCTCCAGAACGAATTATGTTCTTAACCTGAGGTACCACTGTATTCATGATTCTTTGCACTCCCATAAGATGGAATGTCAGGTAAACATGTTCATAAAGCCCCATCCCAGAATCAATTTTCTCTGTTGCAGAGATGGTTGCATGAAAGGCAGTCTTAGCCAAGGGTGTGCATGCCTGGACATGCTTGGACTGAGTCAGGGCTGACAGCATTGTTCATGTGTAGGCAGTGCCAGAGAGATGCTGAGCCATCACTCTGCACCTCTCACTGCTCTATTCAACTGGCAGTAGGGCATATCTCCAAGCAGAGACCTGTTTCCTTGTGCTGGATCAATGCGGTGAGGACTTGCAGTTTTACATTAACACTGAATACAGCATACATTGCCACACTTCACGGGTCATGCCACTGGTTCATTAATCTAAGCAGGAACTCGGAGGTTAGGACAGAGTTTGGTTGTGTTTGAAATGAAACTGGCATTATTCAAATTAAGATTCAAAGCCTGTGACAATTTGATTCTCCCTTGCAGACAGAGATCCACTTCCAAGTCAGAAAACAACAATAACTATTCATAGGATCTGCACTCACATGGCCAAATGGACAGCAGTTTAGTTGAGGAATCACAGAATTGTGGAGCCGGAAGGCACCCCAGGGGTCATCTAGCCCAACACCCTGCAATGCAGAAATCTCAACTTAAGCATCCATGACATAAAGTAGTGCTTCACATGTTCTGGATCAGACGGCTTGTGATTATGTTCCTTGTGGGATGGAGGACTGCAATGATAACGTGGGGAGTTATTTTGGCCCAACTTCAGAAGAAGCTAATGAATGAGTTCTCCCATTATTAGTGTTCCTCATACAGTATTAAGGTACTATTGCCTTTCCTGGGACATCAATGAGGTGCTGGATGCTTTCTGCCGGAACAATTAAAATGATTGCTGCAGTGAGCACATCAAGATCTTCAGAAAAGCAAATGTGCTCCAGATAATGCCCTAAAACAGCACTGGCAGAAAAGGCTCAGTTTTAGCAACACTTTCAATAGAAGCTGCCTGATCCCCTTGGAGTGCGTCACACTGCCCCACCAGAAGCACCTGATGGGAGGGGAAAAGCTACTTTCTCCAGTAAAGGAATAATCAGGAGCTCACTTTTAGCTCCAGATTGTTCCATTCTAGCCATGTTGGTACCTGCCCCAACACCTGATATCACAGGTGTGCATGCTTGGACTGAGTCAGGTGTCAGGTGTGGGGTAGACACACTGAAATTTATAGACATGTTTGACTTGAGTCTATTAATTTCAATGTGTCTACTCTGCGTAGAGCTTAGCTGTATGCAACCTATAGTCTGCAGTGATCCATAAAGGTCAAGGTCAAGGGACCCCTGACCATTAGGTCTAGTCGTGTCCAACTCTGGGGTTGCGGAGCTCATCTCACGTTACTGGCCGAGGGAGCTGGCGTACAGCTTCTGGGTCACGTGGCCACCATGACTAAGCCGTTTCTGGCGAACCAGAGCAGCGCACGGAAAAGCCGTTTACCTTCCCGCCAGAGCAGTACCTATTTATCTACTTGCACTTTGACGTGCTTTTGAACTGCTAGGTGGGCAGGAGCTGGGACTGAGCAACGGGAGCTCACTCTGTCGTGGGGATTTGAACCGCCGACCTTCTGATCGGCAAGCCCTAGGCTCTGTGGTTTAACCCACAGCGCCACCCGCAACAGTGATCCATAGGAATTATTTATTTGTCTTAAATTTTCATCAATGAGGAATGCTTGTTATACAAGGACAGGAGACATGCACACATGACCACTCTGTGCAGCAAGTGCCAACAGACTTGATATAAATGAAATAAATTGAAAAGCAAGATCACTGAAAAGGCTCAAATTAGTACAGCGCCTCAAGCTTAGTGTGATTTCGAATGCAAGGTGAGATCTTACTACTATTCATACCTTTTATGCATAAGTGAATCTGAAACACTCTTTAGGCACAAGCAAAAGGGTGCCTATATGAATGACATTTTTCTCATTTTCTAATTTCACCCAGAAGCATATATTCTTTCAATAATGTAGGGTAAAAATGTGCACAGCAAACATTTCATTGGAACACAGGAAGACTTGTATGGAGTCAGACCACCTGGCTCAGTATTGTCTACTGGTATTTTCTTGGCAGGGTTTTCTTTTCTTTTTTTTATAAGAATTTATTGGTTTTACAACAAACAACATACAAATATAACACCCACATTAACCCACCCCCAACTAGAAATAAACAAATACACAAATACCAATAATTCTTCTTCTTATGCTGTAAAAAAAAAAAAAATTCTTTGGTCGAATCTTGGTACAGACTTCCCCTGCCTTTTCACCTTCGGTTCCAATCCCAAATATTACTTTAATAACATCTTATACCATCTTAATCTTAAAAAATCCAAATATCTAAAAATTAAAATCAAAAGCTTCCTTTTTAACAAATCTTGTTTCATAATAAACAGTATTTTCCCATTCTTAACTTAACATAGATCAGATCATGTTATAACTTAATATTAATTCCATACAAGATTCTGGTTCTTATCTCCTTGTTTTCAAAGTAGATCATAACAAATGTCTTCATTCACTATAACTGCTGTTAATAACAAAAATTTAGAATACCTCTTTTCTTTCTCTAAAAAACTTAAAGTCTTGACACACCGGTTTCAGGTTACCATGATGCGTTCTTTTCCTTTATACCTTAATATCATTCACCCTATCCCCCTTCTGTCCATTTTCTTTGGTCGTCTTGCTCCAGAGCTGCTCCTCGAAGTATCCTTTTTCTTTACATAACCACAGATCCAGACTAAGTCCAACGTAGTCCTTGCATAGAACATCAGGGTGCGCACCTTTTCCCCCAGCCTCTCCGGTTCATCATCACATTCTTCTTTTATTTATAGATATAAACATATAGTTCTCACCTTCGCTCCCAAGCTCTCACCTCGGGAGTTAGTTATAACAATTTTCTCCGTCCTGGGTCTGCCACCCCCAAGGGACGATCCATTACTCCGGAGTAGCCATACCTTTTCATCCTGTTGTTCAATCAGTCCCTTCAGTTCTGTGCCAAGGCTCTCCTCCAATGCAGCCATTTCCTGTACAGTCTCCTCTGTGGGATATAACTTTTTTGACATATGACAGTTCAATATCTCCAATTTTCGGTTGAGCAGTTCCAGTCTCAATAAAATAGTCCTTTCTTCATGGGTCATTTCACAGTTCGTAACCAAGTCAAAAACAAAACCGAGCATGGCAGAAGCGGGCATAGGTGTCAAATTACAGTTTCGGTTCTCAGACTTCTCCATCTTGCCAGTAACTTTCCATTCAGTCAAAGTCTTTCACGGCCATTTTCCCCGAATCCAGGGTGCAAGAACCAAAAATTTTAAAAAGAGATACTGTCCACCAGTTTAGTCCCCAAAGGGGAAAACCATAAGTCTCACTTGTCAAATTTTAAGTACTTTGTTGCCATCGCTGTAACAGCAGTCTCTTAAGCTGGTTATTTTCTATCTCCCGAAGGGAAAAAGGCAGGCTCCCTTTCCAAATGTCCCCCAGGTCGTCAACAAGTTACAAAAACAGGTCCAATCCAATACTCACGACACCGGGATTCTTAAACTCCAACTTTGACAGGTAGAACGTTAACGCACATCGCGGGGGCAACCGCCGCTTCGCGTCCCGGTTGGGGCTTGTCCCCTGAAGCCCGGCTCCGTTTTTCCCTTCACCCCCACTCCCCCTTTACAGGGGGAGCGAGGGAAGGGGACGGAGCCATAGTGGGCATAGCCGGGGAGCCCAGGGTGCGGGACGCTCTTCCCGCACCCTATCGGAGCCCCGCTTAGCGGTAGCGGGGCTCCAAGTCTTGGCAGGGTTTTCAAGCAGGAGACTTTTCCAGACTAACCTGCACCAAATGCCAGAGACCAAACCTGGGACTTTCTAAGCGCAAAATATGCACTCTGCACAATATAAAACTGCCACCTGAATTAACTTCCTCAGGGAGGGATAGCTTTGGGTATCTTCCAAACTGAGTTTTAGGGATGATTCCATATCTATCTATCTATCTATCTATCTATCTATCTATCTAGTGGTTTTCAGTTTTATACAATTCAGTAATTTTACAAGCATTTTAACATTTCAAAATGTACACCCCCTCCTTCCTTCCTTCCTTCCTTCCCACTCTTTCTGCAGTTCCTTAAATTTATTTATTTATTATATTTTTTGCATATTCCAAATTAACTTAATTTACTCATTTATTCATCTACTTTAAACATGTTGTTGTTGTTGTTGTTTAGTCGTTTAGTCGTGTCCGACTCTTCATGACCCCATGGACCAGAGCATGCCAGGCACGCCTGTCTTCACTTTAAACATATACTCTTATAAAACTCCAGGTTGTTACAATAATCCTGACAATGTTCTTATCTGTTTACAATTTATTTGTAAATATTCAATAAACCATTTCCATTCTTTTATATATAAAAGTTTATTATTATTACTTATTATTATTCCTTTGTAAGAAAATATGAAATAATGTAAAACAATTTTTGCAGGCAAAAAAATAATAATTCAATGGGGGGAGGTGACAAGAAATTTTCCGCAACGGGTACCACCTGACCTTCCTATGCCTCTGTAAATTATGACCAATATCTATTGCCCAATGTAGAATGAAGAATTTTATTTCCTCATCCTTTGTCTCAGCAATCCAATAATATCTTATACATTTTAGACAGCAATTTTACATTACATTTCAAGAGATCTTTCTCCAGTTGTGATATTTGGGGAGTTTTAGGGATGATCTTTCCCACACAAGACCCATAGAGGGGCATGAAACTCATTGTTGGTGCCAAAAGTTTTGGAATGCTCTGCCATTTGCAGGCCTGTTTAGATGCACTTTTATATGGTATTAACAGGCTTACGTTTTACGTTTCTGACTTAAATGTTGTTTGTGTTATTTTATATGACCATTGGAGGACTTATGATAGGGCTTTGGGGTTTTAATATTGCTTTTACAGCTACTTGCTTTTACGTTGTTTGTTTTTTTATTATAGATTTCATTATTGATTGTTTTATGACTACATTCCGTTTTGTGAATACTTATGTCAAGCTGGTGTGGATTCTTTAAAAAAAAAAAAAAAGTTTAGTGACCATCTATTTAGTTAGCAAGCTAGACAAGTCATGGGGGTGGGAATATGTACCGGTATGTGTTTTGTCAGCCCAGCAAAACTACAGATAGGCTTTATTTCACCCAGGTCAAAGACCTCCACACACATTTATGTATGCGCACACACAGAGGCTCGGAGCCTCAATGGTGCTCCTTTGCAGGCTTCACCTGGGGCAAAAAAAACCCCAAACCCTCTAACCCCCCCCCCCAGGACTGCCTCAGCCCAAGAGAATAACACACCCTTCATGAACATTTAACAACTGACAATTTTTCACGATATGTCTGCAACCCCTGAGTAAGCGGGGCACCTGTATTACCCTTCTAGGTTGTCAGAATAATCCCACTACAGTTTTGCATTGTACCAGAATTCTAGGGAAGTAGGTAAGACTCTCTTCCTTATCTGACAGGACAATACAAATGATCCACTTACCCAATGTTTTCATACATTTTAAAGACAAGTTTCCCCTAAATGTTTTGTAAAGCATTCCCCCCCCCCCCAAGCCTCAGATTACTAGGACAGGGTATGTGGGGAGGTTACCAGGTTTGTAGGACCAGACATCTGGCAATAAGTCTAGCATGCCATGACCAGGCTGGTTGAGAGAGCCAGACTGTATGTGACACGCACCCTTGAAATATAGCTAATTGTTAAGTGTGTGAATTTCAAGAAAAGCCATATGCATTCACCCAATACCACTTAGTATCAGAGCAGCCGTAGCAACGGAGTATGTTCATCAGCTGCCTATTTGGTGGCAAAGTGGCAATACATTTTGTGCTGGTATTAAGGGGCTGGCAGACTGATGATTTCCTCCACTGTTGTCACACTTCATAACATTTAGTGAGACTTTTGTAAGTATTCAAATGATAATGCTGCTCCATGGCCTGTAAAATGATTTCTCAAGTGCTGTGGAAGAACTAAATCCTTTGGCTCATCCTTTCAAAGAGTGCTTCTCCCCCCCCCCTTTATTATGGAAATTAATGGTGGTTTACATATGTTAAGTCTCTAATCTTTCCATGTGTGAGTAGAGAAATCCCTCAGGCATTGACAGAAATAAAAACACAGAAGAGAGCCTTAATCATTTTGTACCTTTGAGGTGAGGAAGAATAAAAGGAACCTCAACATAAAGTGGACAGCCATTATATTGTAGCTCTCTGAAACACTCTGCTATGTCATCCCAATAAAACGTACATCAAGGGACCTCATGAAAACAAGGTCTCACAGAAATAGACAATGGCTTCAGAAGCAGACAAATAAGAGAAAATCGAGAATCATAGAACTGTAGAGTTGGAAGAACGCCCAAGGGCCATCTAGTCCAGCCCCCTGCAATGCAGGAATCTCAGCTCTAGTTCAATTGTAAAGGTTTTTTCAATGATACTTCAGGTTTTTTGCAGAGATTCATGTGATACAAACTACATGCTACACTTAATATTTAGTATGCTGCTACACTTCTGTTTCTGTTCCTTCCTTCCTTGTTTAACCCGGATAACAATGGCTCTCAAAGTGAACCATTCACAGTGGGATCAGGCGTTAAACGGAGATGTGTTATCGCCCCAACTCTATTCATTCAAATTCAAATTCAAATTTTATTGCGGCTATAAGCCCATAAAAACATAAAATATGTAATTATTTTCACTGCCATGATCCTACGCATTGTCAAAGGGAAACTCCCCACTGGTGTAGAAATCCTATACTGAACAGATGGAAAGCTCTTCAATTTGAGTAGCTTGAAAGCAAAGAGTAAGGTTAACGTAACTTCCTTCATAGAGCTTCAGTATGCTGATGACAACGTAGTGTGCGCACACTCAGAGGATGACCTCCAAACCATCCTAAATATCTTCACAGAAGCTTACGGAAAGCTTGGCCTATCGCTCAATATCCAAAAAACCAAAGTGCTGGGCCAACAAGCACAAAACAACCCCTCTGTAGCACCACATATAGAATTTAATGGTGTAACATTGGAAAAGGTCAACCATTTTTCCTACCGAGACAATTATCTTTCCACAAACGCTGACATTGATATGGATAATAATAATAATAATAATAATAATAATAATAATAATAATAATAATAATAATAATTTATTTATACCCCGCCCATCTGGCTGGGTTTCCCCATCCACTCTGGGCAGCTTCCAACAGAACATTAAAATGCAATAATCTATTAAACTTTAAAAGCTTCCCTAAATTGGGAGTGCAGCTTTCTCCCAATTGAAGCTTAGAGTGTTTGAGGACATTCTCAGGGAAACCAAAGCTATTGTACTACCAACTTTACTGTACGCTAGTGAAACAGGGGCCGCTTATAAACACCATCTCTAACTCCTCGAAAGATTCCACCAACGGTGTCTCTGAAAATGTTTACATATCACATGGAAAGACAGGTGAACTAATGTCAGTGTGCTGGAAGAAGCAAAGATCACCAGTGTCGAAGCAATGATTCTTCAACATCAACTTCATTGGACTGGTCATGTTGTTCGGATGCCTGATTATCACCTTCCAAAGCAACTACTCTATTTCCAATTTAAGAATGTTGAGCGTAATGCCCGTGGACAACAAAAGAGGTTTAAAGGTGCTCTCGAGGAAAATTTTTTAAAATGTAATAAAAACACCGGCAACTAGGAATGACTGGCCTGCGAGCGCTCCAACTGGGGAATAGCCTCTACCAAAGTGCCATGAACTTTGAAGAAGCATGAACTCAGGACAAAAGTGAGAAACGAGCTAAGAGGAAGGCATGTTTGAAAAATCCTCACTGTGATCAACTCCCACTGGGAAACCTATGTCCCCAGTGTGGTGTAGTGGTTAAGAGCGGTAGACTCGTAATCTGGTGAACCGGGTTGGTGTCTCTGCTCCTCCACATGCAGCTGCTTGGTGACCTTGGGCTAGTCACACTTCTCTGAAGTCTCTCAGCCCCACTCACCTCTGTGTTTGTTGTGGGGGAGGAAGGGAAGGGAAAGGAAGGGAAAGGAGAATGTGAGCCGCTTTGAGACTCCTTCGGGTAGTGAAAAGCGGGATATCAAATCCAAACTCTTCTTCTTCTTCTTCCCACTGTAGAAGGATGTGTGGATCCAGAATTGGCCCCCACAGCCACTTACAGACACACTGTTAAGACGATATTCAAGGAAGACAATCTTACTTGGCTATGAGTGACTTCCAAAGAGAAGAAGAGACTTGGTGGCAGGAGACAAGATAACAATCAGGGCCACAGGACAAGGGGAGGGAATGTTACCAGGCCAGGTTCAAGGTATATAACTCCATTAATGACTTGGCACCAATTTACTGGGATAGTTTTACTTCAGATGTGCCCACTTGAGTCCTTTCATCAGTGGAACTGGCAGTATTACAGGTGCTACATAATCACCACTTCACAGTTGTCAGAAAGTGATCTTTTAATGTGGTGGAACCTATATTTAAGTTCCACCACATTAAAAGAGTTTGTTAATAGTATAATAGTGTACATACTCTGTGTCCATGCCTGTGCGTGTGAGATCCCATGAGATCCTTTCCTCTGTAACACTATAATATCAACTGTGAGTGGGTGTTTTTAAGTTACACGATATATAATGATTTGGAAAATGCATGTTCCTCATCTTGGAGCATGAAAAAGGGAAAGGTAATCTGACTCTGAGTGACAGACCTGCCAGGGGTGATTATTTTCATTTCATCAGATACATTTAAACAACCATGTTTCACGTTCCTCTCTAAATCATTTTATTCTCATGTCACAGAACAAATTAGTGAAGTCTAAATTTCAGCTCAAGGCTCTTCGTATCATTTCGTAAATGTAGCCTGGAAAAACACATCCACGTACTCACACACAACTTCCACCAGGGACCCAGAATCTCCTCATTTACATAAGAATGGAAAGTTAATTGTGTTACAGATATCCTAGCTCCCCCAAGGAGTTCATTAAGCATGCTGAAACATGCTGAAAATATCACTTAACTGTCAGCTCAGATAATCATGAGAAATCTGTCTCAGATGCCAGACATCCAGGACATAATTCTTGCTATACACAGATACATAGATAGACAGGCAGATAGATAGATAGATAGATAGATAGATAGATAGATAGATAGATACCGGTAGATATTACTGAACAAGCTTTTTTAAAAAAGAAAAGAAAAGAAACCACAACATCTTGCTCTTCTGAATCAGATGGTGAAATGCATGTGGAATTAAGACTTTTGAATGTGACTCACCACTGCAGCATAAATAACAAACTAGACTTTGCTATTTTGTGTTATTGAGGTGGCCAGTACCAAAAAGTAAATGGATCCATCCACAAAACTGGTTTTTGTTCAGAAAAAAAGAGCCATGCAAAACCTGTTTCAGTCTTCAATATAGGCAAGTCCTTGCTAGTATTTATGAAAAAAAAAATGATTATTTGCTGTCATTAATTTCTTATGATTAGTTCCTGCTCTTCCTTTAAAATGTTTGGAACCGCTTACAAGAGGGTTCCAGCAGGAGTGTCATGAGCACTGATAAGGTCTAAATTGAACTCAGCAACAGCAGTTTTGTAGCCTGGGGTCCTTGAGTTAACCATTTAGAAGAACAGGAATGCTAGAAAAGGCTTTTCTGAAAGACAGCTTGCCTGCCACATACTCTCCTTGCATACCCTCCAACATTTCTCAGATGAAACTAGGGGCACAGCGAGCCAATTAGAACCTCTCGGTCAAACCTGCCTCCCGGGATTCTTGTAAGAAAAAATGTGGGAGGGAAGGGACCATGTACAACACCTTCCACAGATAAATGGAATGAACTAAGATTTTCGCTGTAAGCTGTCTTGAGTTCCTGTCGAGGGAAAAAGCAGGATATAATAATAATAATAATAATAATAATAATAATAATAATAATAATAATAGGAACTGTGAGAATGATTAGGAACATACCAGAGAATAAATCCTATTGAACTCAGTGGGACGGAGGGCTTACTGGAAGTGCTTAGAATTGCAGTCTTTACCAGTTACCTGGGAGTCAGCTCTAGTGAATACAGTGGCACTTACTTCTGAGTAGACAGTCAGTGGCAGAGGAACCCTCTCCGGGGTGGCACATTTGCAGCAGCCCATACAGACTGCGCATGTGTGGCATCCCATGTGTGCACACTCCATATGGAATGCCGCACATGCATAGTCCGTACGGGCTGCCGCACCCTCAGCCGCTCTACACCTGGGGGGAGGCAGGGGCCATCTTGTTGCCCCTCCCAGAGTGGCACCCGGGGCGCTCCACCCCCTCGCTACGCCCCTGTAGACAGTGTCAGGCTTCATATACAATAAGGGAATAAGCACTCCACACTTATTCTGTGAACTGCTCTGAGAACTTTGGGTATAGGGCGGGGTGTGTGTGTGTGTGCTGCAGAGGAATTGCAATTAAAGAATTTAAAGTGGAGTGGTGACCTTTTTCTTCAAAATTATAGGAATGGATTCGTATGCCAGCTTCACCATTTCCTTCATTTGGTGCAGGGATTTTATTTTCCGTCTTAACAGGACTCTGTTTTTGCACCTACACAGCTCACACACACACACACACACACACACACACACACACGTTTTAATTGTTCTCCAAGATGGGGGGGAGGAAAAAGGAAAACCAGGACATTCCAGGATAAAATCAGAAACCAGGATGGCTTCCATAATTCTGGAACTGTCCCTGCAAAATTGGGGTACTGTACTTGGAGGGTATGTCATTGTGACACAGAACATTAGAAGAGTGATATGTATGTTAATCTAGGACATTCACATAGTTCATGGAATAAGCAGAATCCCAGCAGGCCTTTCAGAAAAAATAGCAGGAGTGACCTCCGAACACTTCCAGAATCCTTTGCAATGCCCAAGGGATCACCCCAGATAGATTGATGGGGAAAACCTTCCCTGAAGAAGGGATGGGTGAAAGAATGTCTTGATCATGACGCTTTCACATATTTTTACCTATAATCATGTTGCATTTCCTCACTAATCTACATTTTAAAATAATATGTATTATTTATTACAATATGTATTATTTAAAACAATATGTATATGTATCAAAACGTGTATTTAGATGTCTACCTTCTTTCCAGTTCAAGTGTATTTGAATGAATGAATGGAGAAATAAATTCCTCTGGCATCCCTGGTGTGAAGTGTGTCAATGACTGAGTCAAACAATCTGAACCACAAACCAGATAATCTTCATGTATCCAAAAATGTATTAAACACTATCTGTTCTTGCAGTACTAACTTATTCTACCAATGTCAGAGCATAAAACACACAAAGGGGAAAAAATCCAAAATTAATTGAGCTTGGCTAGCTAATAAACCAAGATGATGGTGTGGCCTGCAGCTTTCATTTAATGCTTTGCTAGAGATATGCCTTACCTCAGGTGCAAGTATGAAAGTATTGAAATTTGATTTTCAATATTGGGTTATACGGCACACAAAAAGTTGGCTATGGTAGCATATTCAGATGACTATTTTATTTTACCATAAGTGGTATATGGTACAATGCCTCAGGACTCTTGTCTACACACACACACACACACACCCACACACACACACCCTCATACTGATGGGTAGATTAGTTAGAGAGAGGAAAGGCCAATAATACAAACACATATTTAGTTCACAAAATGAATGAAAATGAATACTAAAACACTGCCCCAAATTTCTACTATTTTGTAGAAGACATGAATCAAGGCTCCTTACAATCATGGCTTATTCTGTAATGAGCCTGGTGTTTCTCTCCCCTGGAATCTTGCTAATGGTGACTGAAACACATGGTGATACATAGGAGCCGATTCCTAGGGGCTGTGGGGGCTTCAGCCTCCATAATAAAATATTTGAGGGAGCCGCCCCTGCCCCAAGTTGACGGGCATTGCCATTCAAATAGTGTGTGTGCACTGTGCCATGTGTTCGATTATGTGGGACGGGGCTTACCTCGGCCCCCACAATATTTTATTCTTCTTTTCAAGATTTTTGCTGTTCCGTGCTGTGTACCCTATGCAGCCTTGTGCCTTTATAGTGTAGCAGGCTGAAAAGTGCAGTCTGGGATTTAATTCTTACTTGGCCACTTGGGTGAGCAGGACATGATGAGTGGACTGTTTTGCCATCCTCCTCTTTGTGTCAGTGCCTTGACAAAGACAATCGGTTGATGACATGTACCCTTCAGTTCTTGCCTTCCAGTTGAAAATAAGGGGCCCTTGGTTGCACACACACACACACACACACACACACACACACACACACACACCTTATTCCATGCCAAGATGAAAGACCCTGGATGGATAGAACCCAAACAGCCAATGCACACTGAACAATCCTGCTTCTGTTTAATATATCTTTATAAAGAACCTGAGCCAGGGGTGGAGGAATGGGGGTGCGGTGGGGTGCGGTTTGACCCGGGTGTCTTCACTGAGGATGACATTTGGTGTGGCACCCCCTGTGACTGCCAAGCCTACCCTGAGCCATTGGGAGAAGCGGGGAGGTGTGCCGCTTTGCCAGTGGCATTCCCCCCTTCCCCCTTCTTTTTGACAGCTGGGGGAGGCTTAGGACTCCCTGGCAGGCGGCGTGCTGAATGTCCGCCATCGGCAGCTCGCTCCACCCCCATGGGCAGCTTGCTCCGTCTTTGGCTTCAGTGCACCCGAGCAGCTATCCTGCGCCTGGGAGGGCACCTTCTGTGCCCCGCTCCCCTCAGGAGCGCACTCTGTCCCCCTCGGGAGTGCGCCCGCCCTTGGCAGCGCCAACATATTCCCCACCGCTGACCTGAGCACAAGAACGCATTTCTATGTATGGCATGTTATAATACATTTATCTCCTGCCTTTCCTCCCCTGGAAATAAATTGGTATAGTGTCCATTAGATTTCCATTGCATTTCTCCCATTCTCAGTGGTTGTATACACACTATGGGACATTTGACAACAACAGCCTGCCTTTCCCCTCCCCCCTCCCAAAAGTTTGAAAACTATTATGACTGGTGCTCTGTGCTTTGCAGAGTTTTGTTGTTCAGGTCATGTCTTTGTCTTCCCACTTACTGATTTTATTGTGCTTCTTGTATTTTTAAGATTTAGGATTTTACTGCTTTGCTGCTGTTATGTTTTAATGGATACACATTGCTTCTAGGGCTTCCTGTCATAAAAAGGCTCATAAATGTAATAAATAAAATCAGTGAATGCAACTTTAGTTTTTTAATTACTATATTTGTGAGAATTTTACATATACTGATTCGTTATTGTGCACACGGGTACCATCCCTCCCTGAAATCTATATATATATATATAAATGTTCCCATTGCGTGCGCGTCCGACAGCACCTTGCTCCGTAACCGCTGGACCAAATCACATCACATTTAGGACAAAGCGTAACATGACCATGGGGGGAAGGATCTAGCATAATAATTTTTTAAAAAACAACAACAACACACCTGTCATGCCTAAAATATAGAATAGAGGCCAGAAAAATGGCGTGCCTATTATACCTCACCAGCAAAAGGAATGAAGACTCCAACAGCATCCAATAGAAAGGCGGATTGCCTGACGACGTCATCAGACCTGGCCAGAGCAACAATGCCTTTGCCCTCACCTAAAATGGCCGCCGCAGCTTCGCATGTGCTGAGAAAAAAAAAAAAAACATGGAGCAGAAGGAATGCCTGAGAGGTCGCACCGAGTAAGACCAGCTCTGAGGAGATTGTGTCGCTGGGGTGCGTGATTTTGGGACTGGGTAATTTTGGGACTGGGGTGGGGGGAAATGCTCTTTAAGGTCGTCAGTGCCCTCACCTAAAATGGCCGCCGCAGCTTCGCATGCCTGGTGTTTTTACATGAGTAGAATGTGTTCTTTTATGTAAAATGCATCTCTGGTCTGAGGGAAAGTGGACCGGCCCACGGCTGAAAAAGGTTGCTGACTCCTGCTCTAAAGGGACAGGGAAGAATGAAAACAGGAGCTTCCAGAATACTCTCGGGGTCAGGAGAATTTTAAAAAGAAAAAAAAAAACCCACAGCAACGCGTGGACGGGTCACCTAATATTATATATTTTCAGACTGTGTTACTGGGAGTGGGAGTTATGCAAAGATTCCACATGTTAAATGTGATCCGTATTTGCAGTTTCTTGAGATGGGCAGAACAATCCGAGCCCCGAGTCAGCTACGCTGGGTGGGGTTTGGAAAGAGCAGAGGTGTCTCTCTGTTCAACATGGTCTGACTCTGCCAGCCTCTGCCAGCACAGAAACTCCTCCATGGCCAGGGATGTCCCACAGACAAGGCCCAATGGGCTCACAAAAATGTTCAGTGGCCGCCAGAAACTCTTGAAACAGAGCAGGGAGGGAGCAAGGAGAGGACTGTGCCAACACGGATCTGCTGGGTCCTGTACCAGCCCTACTGCCATCACATGCTTCAATGGACCCAATCTGTGCCATTGCTTTGCCATTTTTGTGCCAGACTGGGTGGGCGCGTCTTGGAGTAGAGAATGGACATTTTTCCTGTTGCATCATCTGCCCTGGTGCTGCTGCATCGATCCCCATGGGGTAGGATTGTAGCCTAATTCTCTTTACTTCATTATACTAAATTTCTTAGGTTGCAATGCTGAACATGCCTACTAAGGAGAAAGCCCTATTAAAGGCAGTGGAATTTGAATAAGTAAGCAGAGAGCTGCAGTGCTAGACATTTGTGATATAGTTTAATGGAAAGATTGGAAATGACTACCCCATGGTCATGCTGTTGACATGTTTTTTGATTGAGATGAGGGGGTTAGTGGGATTCTGGAGCAGTATTTTGTATATTGTGGGTACCATTCCCTTGATATGTCAGGTGGTTTTCCAAGGTGGTCAAAGTCTTAGTGGCTGCTTATTTTATTGCTGGGTTGTTTAGGAAGGCATGTATCGGTAGTTGGGTGTGTGTTATCCTGGGTATTTGGGTGCCCCCTAGTTTGTCTTGTATTTCTTGTGTCAGTATGGGTTTATTATTTTTGTAGAAGTCTGTTAGGCCAGTGTTTTTCAACCACTGTTCCGCGGCACACTAGTGTGCCGTGAGATGTTGCCTGGTGTGCCGTGGGAAAAAATTGTTTATTTGATTGCTATTCAAGAGAATTACTTTATATATAGTCAATATAGGCACAGAGTTAATTTTTTTAACATTTTCTAATGGTGGTGTGCCTCGTGATTTTTTTCATGAAACAAGTGTGCCTTTGCCCAAAAAAGGTTGAAAAACACTGTGTTAGGCGATATAAGGCTTTGGCTTGCCAAGTTTTTATTTAGAAGTTTTGGTCTGTGTGATGGAATAGATGGTGGGTCAGGGGGGGGGATGTTAACGGGGATGGTGTTGGGGACAGTTTTCCTACTTTTTCCTTCCATGCTTTAAGCATGGACTGTGTGAACGTGCCGACAAAGGTCTGTATATTTAAAACTATGGTTTTCCCAGAAAGAAGACTGATCGCCGAAGAATTGATGCTTTTGAATTATGGTGCTGGAGGAGACTCTTGAGAGTCCCACGGACTGCAAAAAGATCAAACTTATCCATCCTTAAAGAAATCAGCCCTGAGTGCTCACTGGAAGGGCAGATCCTGAAGTTGAGGCTCCAGTACCTTGGCCACTTCATGAGAAGAGAAGACTCCCTGGAAAAGACCCTGATGTTGGGAAAGATGGAGGGCACAAGGAGAAGGGGACGACAGAGGATGAGATGGTTGGACAGTGTTCTCGAAGCGACTGGCATGAGTTTGGCCAAACTGCGGGAGGCAGTGGAGGATAGGGGTGCCTGGCATGCTCTGGTCTATGGGGTCACGAAGAGTTGGACACGACTGAACAACTGAACAACAACAAGTGTGAACGTGTTTAGTGTTGTGGGGATTTTCCTTTGTTTTGGTGGAATGGGTATGCTGTGGTGGGGGTGTTTTCGATTGTGTCTCTCTCCAAGTGTGCCCATTGTTTCGTCTTGTCTTCTAGGATGTATGGGATTATTTGCTGCCAAGGAGTGTGGTGGAGTCTCCTTCTTTGGAGGTCTTTAAGCGGAGGCTTGACAGCCATCTGTCAGGAATGCTTTGATGGTGTTTCCTGCTTGGCAGGGGGTTGGACTGGATGGCCCTTGGGGTCTCTTCCAACTCTAGGGTTCTATGATTCTATGTGGCAAACTTTGTTGGCTATGTAGTATAGTTCTAATTTGGGAATTCCCCATTCTCCTTTGGAGGGGGGCCTTATCCTTGGCATTTTGTGTGAGAAAATAAATGAATGTAGTATTTTTTCTGCCATTTATGGAGTTGGGTTGGGGGAATCCAGATTGGGAGGGGTTGAGATAGGTGGGTTAGTTAGTTAGTTAATTGCTATTATTAAAAGAAGAATGCTTCTTTTGGGTTAATTCTGTACATAGGAGCTTGCTACAGTAATGGCAGAAAAATCAAGTTAGAATATGAGATCACAACAGAAGAGCAGAAGAGAATATTTCATTCTTACAAATTGAACTTGGCATTACTATTGCTTAATAGAAGGGGGAAGTCTAACTAAAGCAACTGTTAGGAAAAAGTAATGTGATAAACTACTTTCTGTTGCAGCTTCTAATGGATTCCATGTTTTGCTGCAAGCCAGCTGACATGAAATTGAGTTACATTCTTCTTCAGTGAAAACAAATGTCTATTTTAGCTATCTACCATTCATTCATCCTAAGGAAAATACCCTGTGTAGTATCAAAGGTGTCCCCCGACATGTTACAATCCTAATAAATCTATTCATTCCTCCTGATATATTCTGATACTCAAACTGTGGGTACAATTCAAAAATAAAAATAAAATAAAATGATTCCTTACAGTTGTGTTACTGTGGATAAAAACAAGGAAATAAATACGCTTCACCAACAATATCTGGATTTTGTGATCTGTATCAGTTACCGGTATGTGGAATTGAACATATTTGCTTATTTTGCATAATTTATTCTGCTTCGGGCTGCTTAGAGGAGGAACAGGTTGATGTGGAAGGTGTTGTTGTTGTTTTAATTATTAAACTTGTAAACCGTCTTATACTCGCAGGTCTCATGGCAGCATCGCAAGCATCACGTGATCAAAATAGATCTTCTTCAACTGCTTATATCCACTTCTGAGTGCGACACTTCTGAGAATGGCAGCAAAATGTGAGGGGCTACAACCACTGCCCACCTGGGAAAAGGGCAAGGGGCCATTCTGAAAAATGGAAACAAGCACGGCTATAAGGGCACAGTCAGCTGCCATGGCAGTCATAGAATCATAGAGTTGGAAGAGACCCCAAGGGCCATCCAGTCCAACCCCCTGCCAAGCAGGAAACACCATCAAAGCATTCCTGACAGGTGGCTGTCAAGCCTCTGCTTAAAGACCTCCAAAGAAGGAGACTCCACCACACTCCTTGGCAGCAAATTCCACTGCCAAACAGCTCTTACTGTCAGGAAGTTCTTCCTAATGTTTAGGTGGAATCTTCTTTCTTGTAGTTTGAATCCATTGCTCCGTGTCCGCTTCTCTGGAGCAGCAGAAAACAACCTTTCTCCCTCCTCTATATGACATCCATTTTATATATTTGAACATGGCTATCATATCACCCCTTAACCTTCCCTTCTCCAGGCTAAACATACCCAGCTCCCTAAGCCGTTCCTCATAAGGCATTGTTTCCAGGCCTTTGACAATTTTGGTTGCCATCCTCTGGACACGTTCCAGTTTGTCAGTATCTTTCTTGAACTGTGGTGCCCAAAACTGGACACAGTATTCCAGGTGAGGTCTGACCAGAGCAGAATATAGTGGTACTATTACTTTCCTTGATCTAGACGCTATACTCCTATTGATGCAGCCCAGAATTGCATTGGCTTTTTTAGCTGCTCCATCACACTGTTGACTCATGTCAAGACTCCTAGATCCTTTTCACATGTACTGCTCTCAAGCCTGGTGTTGTGCATTGTTCTGTCATCTGGTCCAGAATTCAAAACGCTACTCTGACTTTTTGCTATGTATGGTATCTAGGGCTATGGTAGGTTTACAAATCTTTTTAAACCTCTTTTGCAGAGCAATCCTAACCCCATTCTGGCAGCAGCGGAGTGTGATGAAGTGGCATGGTCACCACCACACTGCAGCCATGTTGCTCCTGGACGAAGGGAGCAGTGTGGGCAGCAGCTCAGAATCCAGTGAATTCTGGGGAAGGATAGCCCTTCTCTATCCCCAGAGTGCCCCACAGACTATTTTGTGGGCTACCACAGGGTGAGACTCCTGCCAGCAGGCAGAACATGGAGGTTGACATGCCTTGGTGTGCAGAGGTTGGTGGAGCTGTTTTGGACCTCAGAAGGTGGTGGACTCTCAGAAGGTGGTGGACTGTATAGCCATCAGTTATGGATGCTTTAGTTGAGATTCCTGCATTGTAGGGAGCTGGACTAGAAAGATGACCCTCAGGGTCCCTTCCAACTCTATGATTCTATGACCTCCACCTCTATCCAACCCAGCATGCTGTGACGAACCTCCACTTCAGACTCTCCCCTCATTACTAAGTGAATTTTTAATCAGGTGTTCTGGGTCAAATTACAATGCACCCCACCTGTTCCTCTGAGGTCAGTCTGTTATTTCAATTCCCTTTTATTAATAATCTGGGAATCCCTTAGTAACGGGAGTTTTCCTGTCCAGCGGCCGTGGCCGGTTATATCCTCTGCTCTGGGCTTCAGGGGTTAAACTCTCTTTTGCCTACAGTTCGGGGTCTCTCTTTCATTAGATCCCTCACTATATCAGTTAGCTAAGCCCTCTTAGCAACTCTGTGGCAATACCAGGGTTTCCGCCCGCTAGCCCCTCCTGAGGGAACTCCAAGACACAAACTATCACCCAGGTCAGTTTTGTCCTTTCCCTGAGTTCACCTCCTCAAGAGCCTATATAACTCGCTGGACCAAATGAACGACGATATTTTCTTAGCTCAACAATAAGAGGTCTTTATTTCTTACAGAACATAACGGTTTCAGTGATGGTTCATAAGCTTAGTTTCATAACAGTGTAAACTCTTTCTTTCAGCAACATAAACACATCTTCAACGATCCTAACCTAACCTAACCTAAACCTAACCTGGCCCCACACCCTCCTTCTTCCAGTCACCACTCTCTCCTCCACACTAACGGCTGCTCCCTCCTTTTAAAGAGCGGAATGTCCCGCCTCCCAAGGGGTGTCTGCCACTCAAACTGGGGTGTCTATAACTCCTAAAACACTGTGGGTTTCTGAACATCCCCTAACTTAGATCTGATTCATTACACATGCAGACTGGGGGATGGGATTACAGCTCTAGTATATTTTAACAAAGCACTGGTGATCACATCACTGAGTGATGAATGAGAGTGATGGCATCCCTTTTGCCCCAACACTTGCATCTTGTCTGAGTCTAGTTGTCAAGGGCCAGCAGCTGAGGCAAAGGTGTTGGCATAGCTGTCAACTTTCCCCCCTTTTTAAGGAAAATTCTCTTATTCCGAATAGGATTCCTCGGAAGAAAAGGGGAAAGTTGACAGCTATGGGTGTTGGTTATCAGGGCCAAAGCCCACCCACCATTGAAATGGTTGTTAAAGTTTCCAAGCACCAGAATTCCCCACACCACTTGAACTCTGGATATGCTAAACCACTTGAGCCAGCCTTTTAAGGGTATTCTTTCTCTCTCTCTCTCTCTCTCCTTCTCTTCCCTTCTTTCCCTCTGCTGATGTCGGGTGCTAGCTGATGGAAGGAGAAGCCTGTTGGAACTGGTGTCCCAGTGGAGCTGGTGGAATGGTCCCCTTTCCCATCTCTCCCTCTGCTGCTGCAGCCAGATGGATGGGCTCCTGTCAGGCTAATTATTATTTGTAATATTCTTCTATAAAATATAGATGATTATGGAACTTTAAAACATCAGAGATGAATAGACGGACACTAAGAAATGTGAGAATAAAATAGAGTGGGGATTGTGGGGCCGGGGGGGGGGGGAATACAATAAAACAAATAAACCAAGTCATTAGACAGATGCACTAATTTGGATTGCATGAGACAAACCATTCCTCACCGTGATCTAGAATTAGGGTGAATTCTCCTGCTACGAGCTGCGTGATGAATGGATATCCAAGCAGCCGTCTACATGCGGACTAAGAACCCTGCTGTGCTGTCTCATACAAAATGAATATCGGTGTTATATTATTAAGTCACCTACATTTTTCAAGTACCTGCTGGGATTAGAAAGTATAAGCAAATCATCAATAAGAATTTTTTTTTTTGCTCCTAAGGAAGTTTCTTTCGCTAGACATTTAGTTAAATTGCAACCCCGTCCTAAAAATAGTTGCTGACTGCAATATTCATGTTATAAAACTCTGATGCTGATACGTCAGTCAGAACGGCTAATTCTTTGATACCTCATTATACACAAAAGAGTCCTAAGACTACAGGGAGTTATATAATATTTAGTAGCATGTGCAGCAAGCAAGTTTATTACCTGAGTTGAGGGGTCACAATAGTATAAAAACACACAACTAAGTACATCAGAAAAAGGAAATATCAAAATTGGCCATGTCAGGCGTACAAAAAAATGAATAATAACCTTTCTTTTTTCCATTAACATGTTTTTTTTAACTTTTTTTTTAAAAAAACAGCTATGGGTCCAACTTTGTCTGGAATTGTTGGCTATCCACTGGGCGACTAAAAATATTTCCAATGTGCAGATTTGGCCCTTTGACCAATTTTTATACCACATAATCATATACAAAGATCTACACAGTGTACCAAATACAAAATTTAAAAAACAACAACAGTTCAATACAGAAAACTAATGAAATGCAACATGTGCACATAAGTTCACAGGAATACAATATGGGTCATCTTCAAGAGAAGGCTTGCTCAAGATTTTGAGCTGGTGTCTCAAACACATTATTACAGAATGTGCCAGCTAGGGTTGCCATAATGTGGGGACTACAAAAAGAGGACAGATTTGTCGGGGGGGAGTGCACGCACGCATGCACTGGGGCACACCATGCGCCCTGGAGTGCACTGGAGTGGGCGCACTGGAGTGACATCAAAGGGCACCAAGGAAGGACATCGCAAAATTTGCATGCCACCAGCACCTCTTTCCCTGGCTTGGGCTGGTAGCAGCTGTGACATGCAGAGCAGGCCGCGTTGGCGCTGCCTCCTCCGTTCCTCCACCGCCGCCGTCACTAGTGCTGCCACCACCAGACCCACACACCTCTTTCCCCAGCTTGGGCTGGCAGCAGCCGCAGCCAGAGCAGACTCACTTCAGAGGTTACTTCTCCTTTGGAGGTGGGGCGGCTATGAAGAAAAAGCTTCCACTGCCTGTTTTGAGACCTCATCTCATGCCACTGCAAATGCACGGAGGCATGAAATACAATAAATTTTTATAACACTGCTACTGAAGAAGAGGGTGGGGGCAATGCCACAGGGTCATACTTGGCTGTTTCTGAATTCCCTATACACAGAACGGTTGAAACAATTCTCCTGCAGCCAATCAGAAGCCATGTCAGACATTCGGGTTCCAAAGAAGGTTCGAATACTGGAACACTCACTTCCGAGTTTGCGGTATCCAGGAGCCAAAACGTTCGAGTCGCAAGGAGTTCATCAATCAAGGTATGACTATATTTGTGTTTATTATGTTGTTGTTGTTGTTCAGTCGTTCAGTCGTGTCCGACTCTTCGTGACCCCATGGACCAGAGCACGCCAGGCACGCCTATCCTTCACTGCCTCTCGCAGTTTGGCCAAACTCATGTTAGTAGCTTCAAGAACACTGTCCAACCATCTCATCCTCTGTCGTCCCCTTCTCCTTGTGCCCTCCATCTTTCCCAACATCAGGGTCTTTTCTAGGGAGTCTTCTCTTCTCATGAGGTGGCCAAAGTACTGGAGCCTCAACTTCAGGATCTGTCCTTCTAGTGAGTACTCAGGGCTGATTTCTTTGAGAATGGATAGGTTTGATCTTCTTGCAGTCCACGGGACTCTCAAGAGTCTCCTCCAGCACCATAATTCAAAAGCATCAATTCTACGGCGATCAGCCTTCTTTATGGTCCAGCTCTCACTTCCGTACATTACTACTGGGAAAACCATAGCTTTAACTATATGGACCTTTATCGGCAAGGTGATGTCTTTGCTTTTTAAGATGCTGTCTAGGTTTGTCATTGCTTTTCTCCCAAGAAGCAGGCGTCTTCTAATTTCGTGACTGCTGTCACCGTCTGCAGTGATCATGGAACCCAAGAAAGTGAAATCTCTCACTGCCTCCATTTCTTCCCCTTCTATTTGCCAGGAGGTGATGGGACCAGTGGCCATGATCTTAGTTTTTTTGATGTTGAGCTTCAGACCATATTTTGCACTCTCCTCTTTCACCCTCATTAAAAGGTTCTTTAATTCTTCCTCACTTTCTGCCATCAAGGTTCTGTCATCAGCATATCTGAGGTTGTTGATATTTTTTCCGGCAATCTTAATTCCGGTTTGGGATTCATCCAGTCCAGCCTTTCGCATGATGAATTCTGCATATAAGTTAAATAAGCAGGGAGACAATATACAGCCTTGTCGTACTCCTTTCCCAATTTTGAACCAATCAGTTGTTCCATATCCAGTTCTAACTGTAGCTTCTTGTCCCACATAGAGACAATATTATATTAAAATATAATAGCCAAGGGGGAAGAAGTGGTTTGGTCTCCTTTTTTCAGTAGATTGACCCAGTCTGACTCTCTTATGTGGAGCAGAATTGATCTCCCAGCTAGATTACATACTTTCCTATATTTTGTGATGCAGTTTTAGTGCAAAAAGTGTACAAAATTTCATACGGTAAATACGTGTACAAAATGCTTTATGGCTTAATGTTTTAAAAAGCATTGGATAGTGTGTATCTACAATTTAAATGTATTTCCCATTAAAATGTGTACAATTAAATGTGTAATTTCTGTGTGTTCTTTCAAAAATATCTGCAGAAAATGGGATGAAGTGGATCTTTGACTGAATGCCAGCACACTAAAACAAAATGGAATTAGCTGTTTAGGCCATCCCCAGGATAAAATCCTAATCATGTTTACCTGGGAATAACTCCCATTGAACTTAATTGGATTTACATAGGATTGCATTGTTAGTGCTGGAAGTGTAATACTGCTGGGTGGAAGTAAAAAAAGTTTTACTCAGAGTAGGCCTATTGAAATCAATGCCCCCCTAGCTGTTTTCTTTTTAAAAAAAAATTATTGCATGGTTTTAATTAACAAAACAAGATTACACGATAAGATTACAAACTTCCAACCATTAATCAAATCTTTTTCAAAAACAAAAATAAATGTGATTACATATAAACGTATTTGGTTGTTTGTGTTTAGATTTCACTATTTTGCATATAATACAATCATTACAATAAATAAGTAAATAAAAAATAACAAAAGGAAAACAATAATAATAATGATAATAATATTGATAATATTCTATTCCCCCCCCACCTTACCTCTACTTCCTCCACACTGACTTCCTGTCAACTCAACTATGTTAACTTGAACGTTTACAACACAATAGAATATCTTGTACCTACTGTCCAGTACATTCTAGGTAAAGTTATACCTTCACTTTCACCCTAGCTATTTTCATTCATTACAGTGGTGCTACTCTGAGTAAAATGTAGTTGACTGCCACCCACCTTTCGGGGCAAAATATGCAAAACAAACTGTATGGTGCAAATTTCAATACTGGAGATGGCAGCAAGCATATATGGAGTTCTTAATAGCTGTAGATGGTCATGATGTCCATTCAGTCACTTCCATACCCTCTAAGTGTCTTTATTTTCCAGGGACAGCACCAGAACTACAAAAGCCATTCTGGCTCCTGATTTGATCCCAGAATGTTCTTATTCCCCTGCCATTGCTGCTGCCGCCAAGCTCAAGGAGGAATAGCTGGCGCTTGACCTGAGTGATGGCAGCAGCAGTGGAGCTTCCCATTGCCTCTCCATGGCCACCACAGGCAGCATCCTCCCTTGGGCAGCCTGTGGTGGCTGCTGGAGAGCAGGCGAGGAGGAGGAGAGGTTGCTGCTGCCAAGGCCCAGCCTTGTGTGATGCACCAGCTCTAAGAGGGCCACCTTGGGTGGGAAGAAAGGGGGAGCGGAGTGCAAGGATTTCTTTAAAAATTGCTTCGTGTATCTGAGTCTAAACTTGCTCCTTTCTCAAGTTTCATAGAATCATAGAATCCTAGAGTTGGAAGAGACCACAAGGGCCATCCAGTCCAACCCCCTGCCAAGCAGGAAACACCATCAAAGCATTCCTGACAGGTGGCTGTCAAGCCTCTGCTTAAAGACCTCCAAAGAAGGAGACTCCACCACACTCCTTGGCAGCAAATTCCACTGCCGAACAGCTCTTACTATCAGGAAGTTCTTCCTAATGTTTAGGTGGAATCTTCTTTCTTGTAGTTTGAATCCATTGCTCCGTGTCCGCTTCTCTGGAGCACCAGAAAACAACCTTTCTCCCTCCTCTATATGGCATCCTTTTATATATTTGAACATGGCTATCATATCACCCCTTAACCTTCTCTTCTCCAGGCTAAACATACCCAGCTCCCTAAGCCGTTCCTCATAAGGCATGGTTTCCAGGCCTTGGACCATTTTGGTTGCCCTCCTCTGGACACGTTCCAGCTTGTCAGTATCCTTCTTGAACTGTGGTGCCCAGAACTGGATACAGTATTCCAGGTGAGGTCTGACCAGAGCACAATATAGTGGTACTATTACCTCCCTTGATCTAGATGCTATACTCCTATTGATGCAGCCCAGAATTGCATTGGCTTTTTTAGCTGCTGCATCACACTGTTGACTCATGTCAAGTTTATGGTCTACCAAGACTCCTAGATCCTTTTCACATGTACTGCTCTCAAGCCAGGTGTCACCCATCCTGTATTTGTGCCTTTCATTTTTTTTGCCCAAGTGTAGTACTTTACATTTCTCCCTGTTAAAATTCATCTTGTTTGCTTTGGCCCAGTTCTCTAATCTGTTAAGGTCATTTTGAAGTGTGATCCTGTCCTCTGGGATATTAGCCACCCCTCCCAATTTGGTGTCATCTGCAAACTTGATCAGGATGCCCTCAAGCCCATCATCCAAGTCATTGATAAAGATGTTGAAGAAGACTGGGCCCAAGACAGAAACCTGTGGCACCCCACTAGTCACTTCTCTCCAGGATGAAGAGGAGCCATTGATGAGCACCCTTCGAGTTCGGTCAGTCAGCCAGTTACAAATCCACTGAATGGTAGCATTGTCTAGCCCACATTTTACCAGCTTCTTTACAAGAATATCATGGGGCACCTTGTCAAAGGCCTTGCTGAAATCAAGATAGGCTACATCTTATTTATTGGTGTGTGTGTTTATTTTTATAAAACTACCAAAGAATAAAATTAGATCTGGGTTAAGGGGTTTTCTCAGGAAGTGTGTGTTCTGTGTCTTGTTGAGGTAGTGGTGGTACCACTTGCCCTTCTTTTGATAGGAAAGGTTTTTTTGGGGGGGATGGGGAATTGAGGTCAGTTTGGAGGGGGAATGAAAAATGTCCCTGTTTTCATCTGAAGAATGTTAGAGGGTATGCACTTCTGAACTTCAGAAAGGCATCTGATACTGTATTGCCATTGGTGCTTGCATGCAACAAAATGTGATTAGATATTCACTGGAGCTATTGTGCATAGCACAATGATGAACTAATACACCACCGGAACAATTTTTTTGCTCATGGATGCTTCCCGAAGTGAAATGTACAGATAGCTTTTCATAGCTTTAAATACCATGCAGCTAAGTACACCTATATTGGGAGATTAGATAGTCAAATGGCATTGGTGTGGTCTTGGGAGGTGGGGAATTACATTATATAATAGCGATGAGTCATCATTATGAAAACATTTACCCAGTGAAGAATGCAGGGAAAAGACTCTTGATGTTTTAGCATCTCCCATTGGATGAGCTTCAGTACATATCACTTTTACTTCTGATCTTATATTGCAAGTGGTAGCTGTGGGTGACAAAGTGTTGCCTAACACTTCTTGAAAGCATCACGTGGTAAACGTTCATCAATAATGCATTTTATGAGGAATTATTAAAGAACAGAGATGCACTCCTGTATCGTTTCATCAATATGCTAAAAGCATTTATAAATGCCACCTTCATTTTAAGTTTAGAGCTGAGAGTGCATTAGTCTACTTTGCTAGGTTTTGCATGTTTAGACTAGTTGTAACCAGAAAATTCATGTATTAACATTAACCCATAGAAAACTGCAGGGCCTGGTTCTTCTTCTAGGACTGAATGTCTGACTTATACAGAAGCTTCTAAAATATCATGGCGAATCTTGGACGAGGGGTTTAAGAATACGTAGAATAATGTAGAGAATACAGGGGTAGGCAAACTAAGGCCCGGGGGCTGGATGTGGCCCAGTCGCCTTCTAAATCTGGCCTGCGGACGGTCCGGGAATCAGTGTGTTTTTACATGAGTAGAATGTGTCCTTTTATTGAAAATGCATCTGTGGGTTATTTTTGGGGCATAGGAATTCATTCATCCTCCCCCCCCCAAAAAAAACATAGTCCGACCCACCACATGGTCTGAAAAAGGATGCTGACCCCTGGAATAGAGTGATTTGGATCACTGTGGTTTGTTAGGCAGTTTTTTTGTTCTGCAGTGGCAGCTGGATTTTGCCTAACATGCAGAGAGATGTAGTCTTGGTTAATTCCATTAGACTTTTATATAGCATGCAACACTAATTTTAAATGGAAATATTTTAATACAACTGTTTTTCAAGTCTGTTTCTGCTGTGATACCATCCCTTATTCTGTGAAGCTATTGATCTCTGTCAGCCAGAATTCCATGGACTGCCTATGTCAGGGGTGAGGACCCTTTTTGTATCCCAGGGCCGTATCACCTGGGTGGAAAGCTGTCAGGGGCCACATTCAAAAAATGTACATGGCCAGCCCCAATTGCAATTGCATCTGCAAACACTATTCTCTCTCTCTCCCTTAGAACACACTGGAAGTTGTTCTGCCTGGGTAGCCAGCCCCCAGCATTTCTTCTCCATGCACTGCAAAAGGATTGTCCTTTTCTCAGAGCAAAAAGAGAAACCCAAATGAGCTGGTGATCCAGGCAGGGAGTACCTGGAGTAATCTTTGCCATGATAGCCAGTTCCCCGTGTTTCCTTTCTGTGCATTGATAAAGGGGAGTCGGAGAACCGTCAGGACAGTTCCTTGCTATTCCCCACCTGTTTCCTTAATGGTGTGTGTGTGTGTGTGTGTGTGTTGCGCTGGCAAAAAGAACGGCGTGACGAGCAGGACGGTTTCAACGTGAAGGCAACCACGAGCAGCGCCCGCAGGCTCCCTTTTATTGATCATTTTACATAGTAGTTAAAGATTAACCTTCAGGCACAGTTTCACGAACCAAAAAAGGAAAGACCCCACCCAAAATGGGACACTCACACCATATATGGTAATGCTCCTGCCCTGGGCTCTATAGGTGACACCCCCAGACTCCTCCTATGACATCTCCATTGCGTACGTATGTGCTCTTCCTCCATGCCTCTCTCACATGCGCCCCTCCTACTGCTCAACTTGTGATGCTCCAGTACTTTTCCAGCCACCCCGGCACTATTACAACCATCCTCTTTGTTCTCCTGTCCCTGCCAAAACACGTGTTTCCCAACCTGGCGCCCCCATCAGCGTGGCTTGCCAGCACTGCTTTTCCAACCTTTGCCAACCTTTGCAGAATTGACGTGGCTTGACAGAGCCAATCTGACCACAATCCCCCACGGGGGGGGGGGGGGGGGGAGGCTTCTCCATCACTGAATTTTGCTCATAGATAAATTTCAAAGCAAATTTGAAACCAGCAAGAGTTTTGATTTAGTCAGCAAAATTCCCCGGTGGGATTCCATACATTTCTTTGTGGGACCTACAAAATAAGATTAAGACGAGATGTTTGTGAACCAGCAGTGAGCATGAGCTACATTTTCCCTGTGTCAGAGAAAGGCTTAGAAATTCTCCATTCAGAAAGCAATGTTGCTGGTTTTAAAGTTGTTTTTGTTTTATTTTGTAATGGTTTGTTACTCTGGGTTCTTTTCGGAGGAAGGGCAAGATATAAATTTTATAAATAAAACGCCACTGAAGTTTTGTTACAGCAATATTTTAGACATTTCTGCTTAGCAGCAACGGGGTGGAGAGAGAAAGGGGGAAATGAAGGAAAATTGTGAGTCCTGAAGTTGGGATAAGGAATGATAGTTTAGGGGCTAAAGAAATAGAAAAATGAATGTAGCTGGTTCTCAATTAGCTGAAAACATTTGAGGCGGTGGGAATGAAGCTTTTCAGAATTGCTTAACCTCATGTTGGCATTTTTTAAATTGTGTATGCCTGATTCCTCCTAGCAAAGAGGAGCTCATAGACTTCCCAATTCATCCATCACTGGTTCATGTAGCAGACCCCCAGAATTCTTGGTATGAGTGACAAATGACCTCGACCCAGAAGTATTTGATTTGCATATACATAATGTAATCTGAGAAGTAATGCTTTGGGCTACTGGGAATTCTTGATATAATTATGTTAATTTGCAATATGTTTCTGGGTGTTCTTTTAATAGCAGAGATGCTGAAATTAAAACTCATATATTACATTTAAAATGAGGCATAAAATTAGATATACATCATAGAGCACATTATATAAGCATCACTCTATTAGAAAATATGGTTACAAATTTCTAGATGTGTTTACTTTTAGATGTTTATTGCTGTGCATTCTAGTTTTTAAGTGCATGGTCCTGATTTAAATTGGGGGGGGGGGGAGTACAATAGCATTTTTAGGACAGCCATATCATTAACTTATTTATATTGCAGCACTAAGTCAGCCATAATTATTCACCATCAAGGCATAAAAATTCAGGACAGCAAGGGGAGTAGGGGGTGCAGTAGGATTCTGCCCTGAGATTATAATATTCCCATATAAGCCACAATCCTGAAAACAATTAAGACAGTGGTGGCCAGAGAGTGCAAAACGTGACACGTCATTGATGTGCATCTTTTCATCTTTCTGTTTTCATTGCATAACTTACCTACACAAAAGCAGATATGTGCAGCCAATCAAATACCAACCAACCACACCCTAGGCCACCCACAACCTCTCTCACCACCAAAGAAACACAACAAGTGTTGTGTAAAGAGAACCCACACAAGTGACACTGAGACAAAACGCCACACATACATCAAGTAGAATAGAAGCATTGCCAACCGACCCCACCCCACCCACCATGCCCCCCTCCATCTCTTCCTCCCTTTTCTTCCTAATGTAACACTAATGTCTCAACAAATGAAACAGATTTGTAGAAAACACAACTTGAAAAAAGTGACAATGCACGTATTTTTGTAAACTAAGAAATCATATATATCAGATATGTGGTTTTCACCATGTAGATGCAGATCATTGCTGCACACTACAGTTGTAAGACCATTCTGGGCTCTTGAGTGCAGGAGCATGAACACAAAGAGGCAAACACCATGCAGGATACAACAGGTTTATTTTGGATTGCATATGCAAAGCAAAAGGTGCAGGGCAATAATTCGCCAGACTGCACACCTAGAAACTGGCGTGCACTTCTTTTATACATGACTATAGGACTTCGAAACTTAGCTCAGTGTTCACTTGTTCTCTGGGAGTTCAGCCTTCAAGCCTCCCAGAGCTCGCCCTCCTGTCTGAGAATGTAAAAGGGGTTTTTCCTGGCAAGCCTCCTACAAGGTGGCAACATAGAACCCTGGCTTGTGAGCACAGAGATGTCTATTGTCTATTCAAGGTTCAATCTATTCATAACTACACCTGTGCTTGCCAATCGGCAAGAAAGCATAACTTCAATTAAGAAACTTATTGCATTAGATAAAGAATACAAAGGCATAAATCAATAATAGCAATAATAGCAAAGGGACATAAAATACCCTAACAAACTTGATGCTTACAATATGATTACTTAATATAAGGCTAACTTATGAAGCTTAATATATTGAGAGATACATTCTGGCTTCAAGGACCTCTCCCCCCTCTTGTCGTACAGGCAGGACTATTTTTAAGACTTCTTTGTCTAACCTCAGACAGTGCACATCAGTCTTCAACCTTGGCAGACTCTGGGCAGACTGCCCGGTGAGAGGCCCCTCTCTGCTCATGTCAATTTAAAACTGTTTTTCTTTACAGAGGCTTGTAGGAGCAATGATACAGAAATATATAATAATAGAGATACACAGTTCTGCAATAATACACAGATATATGTGACTATATGTAAACAGGCTAAAGAAAAGCATTAAAAGCATTTCACAACAGAGAATTGTCCCCTTCACAGTTATCCTATTGCGTCGCTTCCCAGGTATGACTCGAGTTCTATTGTGTGTACTGTATAATCCCTCCTTCTACCTGGCCAATCCCCCTGGCAACACCTCCCCAGCCGGGATTGGGCGGCTGCTGGAGTAGGTGGAGACTACAGGTATCCAACCTGGGAAGGTGGTGCCAGGCCCAACTGCCAGGAGCTGCTCCATGATCCAAGGGGGCTACTCGCGACCATGCAAAATGTGCACCCCTTTGATGTGGGGAACGTCCATTATTCTATCTGACTCCATATTCCTCCATTCAAAAGGAGCAGCAGTATAATATAGAGCTACAACATGATACAAAAACGTATCATAATTTCTCATTACAACACTCAATGAAGGTGTAACATCACAAATTAGATACTGGTTGAACCACGTTCTCCCATGCCTGCTTCTTAGGTGACTGACAATCCAAAAGCAACACGGTAGGCTAATAATATGATTACAACATTTTTATATTACTGCTGAATTGTATCTTAATTAACTCATATCAGTTGGTGTCACCATATATATATATTGTATGCTATCTGATTGTAAATTAAGATACAGTTAATTGCTGACCCCTTCTCTACAGTGACAGGGAATAACGAAAACAGGAGCTTCCAGAATACTTTCGGGGTCAGAATTTAAAAAAAAACACACACACACACACACACAGCAACGCGACATCATCAGACCTGGCCAGAGCAACAATGCCTGTGCCCTCACCTAAAATGGCCGCCGCAGCTTCGCATGCTCCGAGAAAGAAAGAAAAACACGGAGCAGGAGGCATGCCTGAGAGGTCGCACTGAGTAAGACCAGCTCTGAGGGGATTCTTTTGCTGTGGTGTGTGATTTTGGGACTGGGTAAGTTTGGGACTGGGGTGGGGGAGAATGCTCTTTAAGGTCGCCATTGCCCTATCCTAAAATGGCCGCCGCAGCTTCGCATGCCTGGTGTTCTTACAAGAGTAGAATGTGTTCTTTTATGTAAAATGCATCTCTGGTTTATTTGTGGGGCATAGGAATTAGTTCATTCCCCCCCCCCAAAAAAAATATAGTCCGGCCTACCACATGGTCTGAGGGAAAGTGGACCAGCCCAAGGCTGAAAAAGGTTGCTGACAAACCTTCTGGGCAACTTCTTCTGATAAGACTAAAATCTATATCTGACTACCCCATACTACTCAATGATGCTTCTGCTGTACTTAATAAGTAGATCTCTGGAAACCTGGGTGCAAACTATATATAGAGATGTATTTTGTGCTTAACTTCCATATGCGTTAGGCAAACACAAACATAACATGTAATCAGAGATGTTTTAGCAGTGTTTGACAAGCTCTACCCCCCAAGAAACATTCCATGCATATACAGTACAATACCTATAGGAATCATAAATAATAATTCATAAAGGTCTGTGAATCCATATCCAACATCTATTAGGAGAATCTAAAATAAGGTAGGTTGCTCCATGATAAAATTAAGGTGCTGTTATTCTTGGGAAAGAAACACACATAAAAGACACCAGTTTTTGTCTTGGAAAAATTGAAATCCCTAAAGGGATTTCAAGTTCCCCTTTGAAATGTGAAGATTACTGGAGAAGAAGGGGATTCTGTTTGTTTGTGAAGGCACCTTTTTCAGAGCAAGTACTGTGAAGTTTTGACAGATACTTCAAAAACGTTCACTCAAAGACAAGAGCTGTCTTTGAATTTTTTGGTGGGAAACTTACAAAGCTTTAAAAAGGTTGGTAGGGCACGGGGAACAAATATTCTTAGCAAACAAGATTCCCACCATCACAACCACTGCCACCCATGTCTCTTCTCACACGCAAAGGGAATCCATGCAACTAGAAAACAACACTTCTGCAGTAGGCTGTACAATTGCCACACCAATCTCACAAGATCTGGAGCTAGTTTACTTAGAAGTAAGTCCAGCTGAGAACTGGTTTCTGAGATCATGGTAATATACTTGCCTCAGACAAGGTCAGGCAATTTGTCCATGTAGGGTAATATTATCTATTCTGATAGGCAGCAGCTTTCCAGGCTCTTGGGCAAAAGTCTTCCTGCCATTTATTATTTGACCCTTTTAATGGGAGCTGCCAGGAATTGAACCTGGGACCTTCTGCATGCACCTTTCAGGTGGTAGCAAGTTGAGAAATTCAGTGGCATATCTGGAATTTCAGTGGCGCCCTGTGTGGTGCCAAAATTTGGTGCCTCCTTGCCTCCTGCCTTCCTTTTTACATCATAGTTGTGGCACCCCCTGTGGATCCTCCAAGCATAGATGCCAACTCTATGGGGCTGAAGACATCTCGTTGTTGTTCAGTCATGTCCGACTCTTCGTGACCCCATGGACCAGAGCACACCAGGCACGCCTATCCTTCACTGCCTCTCGCAGTTTAGTCAGACTCATGTTGGTAGCTTCGAGAACACTGTCTCATCCTCTGTCGTCCCCTTCTCCTTGTGCCCTCCATCTTTCCCAACGTCAGGGTCTTTTCTAGGGAGTCTTCTCTTCTCATGAGGTGGCCAAAGTACTGGAGCCTCAACTTCAGGATCTGTCCTTCCAGTGAGCACTCAGGGCTGGTTTCTTTGAGAATGGATAGGTTTGATCTTCTTGCAGTCCATGGGACTCTCAAGAGTCTCCTCCAGCACCAGAATTCAAAAGCATCAATTCTTCGGCGATCAGCCTTCTTGATGGTCCAGCTCTCACTTCTGTACATTACTACTGGGAAAACCATAGCTTTAACTATACGGACCTTTGTCGGCAAGGTGATGTCTTTGCTTTTTAAGATGCTGTCTAGGTTTGTCATTGCTTTTCTCCCAAGAAGCAGGCGTCTTCTAATTTCGTGACTGCTGTCACCATCTGCAGTGATCATGGAACCCAAGAAAGTGAAATCTCTCACTGCCTCCATTTCTTCCCTCCCCCCCAAATATATTGGGGTGGGACTGAGCCACCCCTATCTTGAGGGGCTGGGTCTCATTGGGCTTTGCCGCAGCTGGCCCCACTGGGCTGCAGCAGGACTCGCCAGGCCTATCCGTTGCTGTGATGGGCCTCACTAAGCCTCCCAACACTGGAATTCCATAGAAATAAAAAAAAAATTAAGTGTGTAGGGATTTGTTTGAGTTTGGGGAAAACTCAAAAGCAATACAGTGGTGCCCCGCTAGACGAATGCCTCGCTAGACGAAAAACTCGCTAGACGAAAGGCATTCGCTAGCGGAAGGCTGCCCTGCAAGACGGAAAAGTTAATGGGCTCGCCTCGCAAGACGAAAAATTTTTGTTTCCGTGAAAACTGCTATTTTGCATTGGTGCTTTGCAAGATGAAAAAATCGCTATGCGAAGACACTCGCAGAATGAATTATTTTCGTCTTGCGAGGCACCACTGTATCCACCTCTTGTAATCCAAGGTGGTACAACCCATTCTATTATCTCATTCTGCAGAGCCAGCCTACGTTCAGTTGGACTTACTCCCGAGTAAGCGCACACAGAACTGTATCCTTAATAAACTAAGTTGTAAGAAACGTTCTGACCAAAGCCAGGAAGTCATACTTATTGAGAACATGCAGTTGTCCATGCGTAAGACCTCGTAACCAGAAAAGTCATTCAGAATGTCTTTATTTTCTTTTTCAGTCAGGAGAAAAATACGAAAGCCTCTATTCTGCCCTGAGGTAAACCAACTGGCCATCAGGTTTAAAGGCGTTTCTGCATTTTTAAAATCACTTTATTAACTCAATAAAACTTCAAATACAAGAAGTGCAATAAATAAGATTCAAGTGAAGTAAGTCAAGACATCTGTATATGAATATTGATAACATTACAACAAATGAAGGCAGCATAGTGTTGAACATTATCATATATTAACATTATTTCAGTACATTACAAAAATACCAATTTCTCCATAAACTTGCTGGTTGATTTATGTGTATTTTTTTATAATAGGTTAACTTAATCAGTGTTACAGTGGACTAGATTTTTCTAATGCATTCAAATGTGGTATGAGGCATACTTTCCACCCACTTCTTAGCTATCATTATTTTTGCTGCTGCTACAAAAGGTTGATCACTATTTCTTGATGATTTTTCTGAGATAACTTCCTACAAATATTTTAGAACTATTTTAGGTTCTGAAAGTATATGAGCTCCTAACATGTCTGAGATATTAGTCTGTACAGGTTTTCAAAATGTTTGTATTTGAGAACAATTCGAGAAAATATGTACTACTAGCTGACCCGGCCACGCGTTGCTGTGGCTCATTTTGTGAAATGGAGAAGGAAGATGTAAAAGAGAAAGCGCATGCCTCCCCACAGCTTATCCTGTTGAACTCCCACCTGCCTGCTCTCCGTATTCCCCATTTTCGTTTGCCTCCCTACAGCTTCTCCCGTTGAACTTCCGCCTGCCTCCTCTCCGTATTTTGTTTTTGCCTTCCTCCCCACAGCTTCTCCTGTTGAACTCTTGCCTGGCACCTCTCTGTCTCCCTCCCCCCCCCCGCTTTCACTTTCCTCCCCACAGCTTCTCTCGTTGAACTTCCGCCTGCCTCCTGTTTGTCTTTTCCCCGTTTCTGCCTTCCTCCCCACAGCTTCTCCCATTGAACTCTTGCCTGGCACCTCTCTGTCTCCCTCCCCCTACTTTCACCTTCCTCCCCACAGCTTCTCCCATTTAACTCCCACCTGCCTCCTCTCCGTATTTCCTGTTTTTGCCTTCCTCCCCACAGCTTCTCCCGTTGAACTTTTACTATCTCCTCCCCCCCTCTGGAAACCTGATACATGGTACAGTCCGCTCTGGCATTGAGCCTGGGGTCAGAAGGGACCATAACGCTGCAAGGAGGGGTGGTGGGGAACTGGTAGGGTCCTTATACATTTGTGTGCGGCGCTTTTTCCTCTTCTGATAACTGGAGTTTCGTTTGTAAAGCGATACAGCAGTGCAGAAAGGATTGTGTGTGGAGACAGGATAGGGAGCGAAGCATAGTTGCTGAGCTTTCTCATCCTACACCCCCCCCCCCGCCATAAGGAATGGTATGGCCCGGGCCTAAAAACCTTTTCCTGCCTGGAGCTGAAACTACTAAGAAGAGTTTAGGCCTTCCTCTTCACTGTTTTTTTTTTTTTGGTGGTAAGGCCCTTGGCAGAGGCTGGGGCTAGGGAGATTAATGGGGGGTTTCCCTGCTGTCTGAAAATGGCTGACTGAGGTGACGGAGGTTTCTTGTTCGGCGCACAGTCTGTGACGCTGCCCTGCGATCAGCCTTTCTATTGGTTGTTGTTCAAAGTCTTCAGTTCTGTTGCTGGTGACATGTAATGCGTGTGCCATTTTTTGGCCTTTATTCTATATTTTAGGCATGACAGGTGTTTTGTTTGTTTTTTTTTGAATTTTTATTATGCTAGATCCTTCCCCCATGGTCATGTTACGCTTTGTCCTAAATTTGATGTGATTTGGTCCAGCGGTTACGGAGCAAGGTGGGGCCGGACGCGCACGCAATGGGAACATTTATATATATATAGATATTTTTTTTACTAAGACCAGTTGTTTCCCATAAGTGTGTACAAATATATATATACACCACTGACATCAAACCCCACATATATTAAGTAAAATAGAAACATCGTCAACTGACCCCACCCCCCACCCATCTTTCCTTCCCTCCACCTCTTCCCCCCTTTTCTTCCTAATGCCTCAACAACTGAAACTGACTTATAAAAATGATACATGGGAAAAATACAAGAGAGAGACATTGCACATACTTTGTAAATCAAGAAATCTTTAATAAAAATACATTAAAAAACACAAATATACATACATACTTTACTTCCATATTTCATATGTTTCTGGAAGCATGGAATGATTGTGTCCCACAGCAATAATAAACCGGTGCTGCTGCCCTAAGAGTTGGATCCTGTATTCTGTGGCAGATATGTGTAGCAATCTGAAGTGATATCAGATAGCTCAGCTGGTGATGCACAGTGGCCTCCTAAAACCCAGGATATAAAATATTACAAAATGAAACCATGATAGTTCTTACTACCAGGCAAAACACAGCTTTGAGAGGAATGATTTTCAGTGGAGAAGGGAGCATCAGCACCATAGGCCTAAGTCAATATCTTACTATCAAACACAAAAAGAGTAGACAGAATGCATATTGAGAAAAGGATTTATGACAGAAGAAGAAATGTTGCTGGAGGGGAGTCAGAGGGGTGGGGGAGGAGGGGTTATGGGAGTAAGATTTGTTTGTTTTGATTAGTATGTATGATTTCTTTAACTCGTTTAATGGATTTGTATATTTTAATTTAAAATTTCAATAAAGTTTCTTTAAAAAAAAGAAAAAGAGTAGACTGTTTTTAAGGATGATGGCTGGGGAAAACCGAGCTCCAAAGATAGCAAGGCTACTGTTATGTACTGAGTTGAATAGGATCCAAACTGCAGCAGTCTGATTGGTCCTAGAACAATAGGATTGAGATTGCAGCAGTCTGACTGGTCCCAGAACAATAGGATTGAGATTGCAGCAGCCTGATTGGTCCCAGAACAATAGGATTGAGATTGCAGCAGTCTGATTGGTCTGCAGGAGCCACCCAATCCAGCTCCAGGTGGAAGTGAATCCACACTCTGATTGGCATACAGGAGTATCCCGGAATTAGCCAATCACGTGGGGCCCATTGTGTAAATAGTGTATATAAAGCAAACGTTTTGGGGAAACTACACTCCTCACTACTATGAGCTGAATAAAGAGCATGAAAGTCACACTGGACTCCGAGTATCTTTCAGCTACCTAACAAAACAGAGTTCTTCTGCTACGTTCCACATACTTGAAATGCTCACCTTCATCAAGTCTTCTCCTGAAGATTCCACTGTAAATCAAATTGAAATAATATAAAACTCTCCTATTTTGGTGGCTCCAGTGGCAAACTTAATTGGTAGTGTGCACAGATAACAAGAGTACTGTAGTCAGAGCCAGGCAGCAAGCCACCATTTCAGTTTCCTGAAAAGCCCCAACATTATGAGGATTTAAATAATGGGTCTCATGTCTGCATTAGGCAGCTGACTGCCCAGCTTTGTTCAGTGGGCCTAGAAGTGGCCTTAAGGTAGACACAACCAGGGTGTTGGGTCTGTGGCAGCTGAGAGTGGGCCTTTTGGATACACAAGCATGAACACTTAGGAGCCTCAACTTGCCATGCTTTGAAAACCCTAAATTCCACCAAATAATTAAATCCTCAGTGATGATAAGTCAAAACAAAAATATCTCCTCCATAGCAAATAAACAGCTTTTTATTAAATACAGTTGCTTAAAAAAAATGTAATGGCTCATAAATGATCCCACTACAGCTAGATAATTAGTATAAAGCAGACCATGAAGAGTTACACAGAATCCCACAGCACCGAGAGCATGGGCAACATAGCAGCAGATTAAATTTAATGGAAGTAATTCAATGTGTAAAGTGACGCACATTGGGAAATATAAGGGCAACTATGTTTACACGGTGTTGGCTTCTAAATTAGCCATGGCCATGGAATAAGGCTGTCTTGGGAGTCATGATGGTGCTCAGTTGGCAGCAAAAGTAAGGAATTAGTAGGAAAGGGGTGAAAACTCTAAAGGAAAAACCCAAGCATCCATTTATAGATAACTTTGGAATTATTTTCAACCTTAGACACTTCACATCAATATGGAGAGGATAGAACTAAAAACAGTGCATAGTGATTCTGAAAATATCACCCCCTTTCTTCACAATTAACATTCAGTGTTTACTTTAGGAAATTGTTTTTCGAATGCTACTCAGCCCTTATGCCACTTCTTTCTTTTTTAATGGATTTTGTGCCACAGACAACTAGTATACCATTGGTTAGGAAAGGGTGTGATGGTAGCATTGACAGCATGGGAAGACCAGAACATAAAACAACAGGTGCCCACTTTTTCATGTAAAATGCTGGAAATGCAAATTAAGGGGTGTATACTCTTTATATAAAATTAAGTGATTAGCGTTGGCTCTTATAGGATCAGCTTAGGGCAGAAGTGGGCAATCTGTAGCCCTCCTGGTGTTGCTGGACTGTCATCATCCCGAACAATGACCATGTCTAAAAGGGAGCTGAAGTCCAACAACATCTGGAGAGTCACAAGTGTTAGAGATTTCAGAGTTGCCTACGTGCAGAATTGCAGCTGTCTATCTCCAAGCAATTAACTAGTTGGCAGAAAGCCCAGATCTGCTCTCTCTCAGACCCTTAGCAACGACCTGTGATTGGTCAATTGAGTTCCTAAAGACTCAGCTCTGTGTGAGAGCTTTGTGGTTAGTGTGGTTAGTGTTGGTTGTGTTAGTGAGAAGAAAGTGGTCAGTGTAGAGAGAGAGAGAGACAGAGAGGAAAGATTTTATGTTTTGTTTCTTTTATTTTGTAAAGTCTGTAAATAGTAACTTATGGATGCTAGTTGCTTCAATCAATAAATACTGTATATAGTTATCCAGTGAGTTGCTGAGTTCCTGCATTGTGCTGTCCAGTCAATTACACAACAGCCAGAAGCTTCCAGAAAAGTCTGCGTCTAACTCTGCCGTGTCCAGGAATACGTTATACTCCTGACACTAAATCTTAAGAACAAGTTCCCCATCAGTGGTTCAGGGCAGTGGAGTTCCAAAGTTATTAACTTGGCCCTGACTGCAGCTTTAGTGTGGATGAGGCAGGACTCTCTGCGAATGAATAAACTGCAGGGAGATAGATTCACTGGGACAGGTAAAATGCAAAGGTAAAGGACCCCTGGATGGTTAAGTCCAGTCAAAAGTGACTATGGTGTATGACGCTCATCTCACTTTTCAGGCTGAGGGAGCCGGCATTTCTCCACAGACAGCTTTTATGGGTCATGTGGCCAGCATGACTAAATGACTTCTGGCGCAACAGGACACCATGACAGAAGCCAGAGGGCCCTTTACCTTCCCACCACCAGCAGTAACTATCTACTTGCACTGGTGTGCTTTCGAACTGCTAGGTTGGCAGGAGCTGGGACAGAGCAATGGGAGCTCACCCCATTGCAGGGATTCAAACTGCCGACCTTCTGATTGGCAAGCCCAAGAGGCTCAATGGTTTAGACCAGGAGTCAGCAACCTTTTTCAGCCGTGGGCCGGTCCACCGTCCCACAGACCATGTGGTGGGCTGGACTATATTTTTTTGGGGGGAAATGAACGAATTCCTATGCCCCACAAATAACCCAGAGGTGCATTTTAAATAAAAGCACACATTCTACTCATTTAAAAACACCAGGCAGGCCCCCACAAACAACCCAGAGACACATTTTAAATAAAAGGACACATTCTACTCATGTAAAAACACGCCGATTCTCAGACTGCCCGCTGGCCAGATTGAGAAGGCGATTGGGCTGCATCCAGACCATGGGCCTTAGGTTGCCTACCCCTGGTTTAGACCACAGCACCAACCGCAGAGTTGTGCCAGACAGGGAATTCCAGAGGTGGATTATGCAAACCAACCTGGTCAAGCTACAACTATCAAGAGTACAATAGATGCCATTAACAAGACAAGGGAACTTCCCTCTAGCCCCCAGGTATGAACAGAGACTGGAGATTTGGAAGTTTCCAGGGTAACTGCCCTGGGGAGGGCAAGGGCTTCTGGGAGGAAGAAAGGGGAGCTCCATCTTTGGAGTTTATGCTCCTGCCTCTTGGAAACACTATGCTGTAAGATCTGTACTCCCTGCATGCAAACCGAAAGTGTAAATAGATGAATAAACCATATTTCTTAAAGCACAACAGTCTTTTATTCTCCAAAGGGACACAGACACTGTCTGTGTGCCTGGGACCCCATGGGCTCTTGCCACCACAGCAGGCACCCAGCTTTTGTAACAATATATACAGGCACATTGGCAGGTATATATAACAGATGAATTTAGGTTGGATTCATCTCTGAGAGCTTTGTGCTACAGAACACATAGCATGCTCGAAAAGGTCCACTGCTGTGTTAATTCCATCCTAAGGTCCCCATGAGAAGTGGCTCTGATCCATATTTTAAATTACCCACAATGCCCTGGAGCTAAACTGCATCAGGGGAAAGCAGCCTGGTGCTGATCATAGCATTGCTGCTGGCTGCCATAGTCAGATAATCCTGACGGGATTTATCAATGTAAGAAGGCACGCTGTCAAGGGTCTCTTCAGACTTGGGGCTGGATGTGCTCTGTGCATGGCAGGTTGCAACAGAAAGTGGGCTATGGCAAGTTTGGGATGAAGCCATAAGATTAACAGATATGTGCAGGCTGACTGCAGCATACCCTCTCCTCCCAAACAAACTAAGGAAACTCCCCACAACACTTAACAGGTACACACAGACCATGCTCAAAGCATGGAAAACAGGAATAGGCAAACTATCCCCAACGCCATCCCCACTAATTCCCTTGCATACCACCCATTATTCTGCCACGCAGCACAAAACCTCCAGATTAAAACCTGGCAAACCAAAGGCTTATATCGCCTAATAGACTTCTATAAAAATAACAAACCTTTGTCAACACAAGAAATACAATACAAACTAGAACAGTGTTTTTCAACCACTGTTCCGCAGCACACTAGTGTGCCACGAGATGTTGCCTGGTGTGCCGTGGGAAAAATTGAAAAATTACTTTATATATAGTCAATATAGGCACAGAGTTAAATTTTTTAACATTTTCTAATGGTGGTGTGCCTCATGATTTTTTTCATGAAACAAGTGTGCCTTTGCCCAAAAAAGGTTGAAAAACACTGAACTAGAAGACACCCAAATGCCCTGGTTAACACATCACCAATTACATGCCCTCTTAAACAATCCAGTAGTAAAATCAGCAGCAACTAGGCCCCTGAAAACCTTTGAAAACCTCATCCTAACAACAAAGGGACACGGCAGAGGGATGGTATCCGCAATATACAAAATACTACTCCAAAATCCCACGAACTCCCTAGATGTAATCAAAAAACAATGGGAGGATGACATAGGCTATGAGATTAACCCCACTCAATGGACCAGAATGTGGTCTAAACCCCCCTTTAAATTGATATCAATGAAAATAACTCACTCTGAAACTCACCTACGGGTGGTACCAGGAACTTCACCAAAATCCTGGAGAGGGTGCACCTCCACAGGCACATACCTCCACATGTAGTGGGAGTGCCCCAAAATCCAACTATTCTGGACAACAACCACCATAGCTGTCAACTTTTCCCTTTTCTTGCGAGGAATCCTATTTGGAATAAGGGAATTTCCCTTTAAAAAAGGAAAAAGTTGACAGCTATGACAACCATACGAGAAATACATAAAATAACCAAGCCTTACTAAACATCTTCCAAGACAATAATGCCCACTTAGACTACAAAGAACTTATAACCCACCTACTTTCAGCAGCCAGAAACATCATATCCAGACACTGGAGAGACCTGTCAGGAGTAAGCATGGACCAATGGTACCAAATAGTATGGGAAACAGCCTTACTAGAAAAATTAACCAATGAACTGAAACTGACACGGGGACAAATAGAAGAAGACGCCTTCACCCCAGTATGGTTCCCCTTTATCACACACACAGCCCAACAAGACAATGACAAAAATCCACCAACAGCATACAAATCAATATGGCTAACCTGATCCAAAACACCCACCCACCGCACTCACACATGAAAACAAAGACCACCACAGCCAACCACAAATGAACAACCACACCCTAGGCCAACCCCAACCTCTCTCACCACCAAAGGAGCACAAGCGAACAGCAGAGAACCTGCACAAGCAACGCTGACACCAAACCCTACATATATTAAGTAAAATAGAAACATTGTCACCCCACCCATCTTCACCCCTCCACCTCTTTCCCCCTTTTCCTCCTAATGTCTCAACAAATGAAACAGATTTGTCAAAATGTTACATAGAAAAAAATACGAGAGACATTGCACATACTTTTGTAAATCAAGAAAATCTTTAATAAAAATAAATTTAAAAAAAGATGAGTGCAGGCTGGTAGGATAGAAACCTTACTGCACTGGTCAAAACAGCTTTATTTTAGTGAGGTGATTATATGTATGTGTTACAGACTCCCTTCAAAGTAGATTGCCACACACATTTGCCACACACAAATCTTTCAGAAGATTTATATCCTGTCCTTCCACTGTGTTTGCAGGACAACCAGAGTGGCTTAGCCCAATTATATTTAATGTTTAATTAATTAGTTGGGTAGATGATTCCTAGGGGAAGGCATGTTGATGCAAAAAAGTACTGGAAATCACCAACGTCCAAAGCTGTTTTCACAGGAATAAAGAGCCACTGGTATTTTGTTGCATTGTGTGTACATTCAGTATGTCAGTCAATTCACAGAGGGCTGCTTTAAGGATTACTGAGAGGACATATTATCTAAATGAGAAGTTTCAATAATATGGATAAATTTCAGACTAGAAAATATGAAATGCTATAAATTGGGAAGTACATAGAGCAGCCATTTGAAACCAATGGTCTGTCAAAAACTTCACTCTTGTGTTCTATCACCATAACAGCTACTCGCTTTGGGTTTAAGTAAAGCAAACAGTCTAATTTGTCAGCGCCTAATGATATCGAGCGTCAGAACAACTTGGCCACAATAAGGAATTTTTGCCCATGGTATGACTATTTTCCACCTTCCCATTTCGACTCTCTGGCACCCTATCTGCATAACCTAGCAATTCTAAAATATCGACACGGTTTTACCCTCACAAGATTGAATCTATTGCCCTCAGCTGTACTCGACGGAAGATTCCAACAGATTCCTCACAAAAAACACGTATGTCAGCGGTGCATGCCCTTCTGACTTGCACTCTTTATAAAGACTTGAGGAATGAGGTTATCCCCTCTCTTTTATTGTCCATCCCGAAATGGCAGATGAACAGGTGACAGCAAAGGTTGCAAGGTTTTTAGTTTGGGAAATTGGAATAAGATCCAGTATTTGACTATTGATTCAAAACCCTAAAATGTATTTTATATAACTGACTTTTTTATTCTTTGTATATCATATTCTTTCTATTCTTTCTATTCTTTGTATATCGTATTGTTGTTTTATTGCTATGGCTGATGGCTGATGCAAATAAAGATTCATTCATTCATTCAACAAAAGTTGATTTGAAATAATAATAATGATAATAATAATAAGAAGAAGAGTTTGGATTTGATATCCCGCTTTATCATTACCCGAAGGAGTCTCAAAGCGGCCCACATTCTCCTTTCCCTTCCTCCTCCACAACAAACACTCTGTGAGGTGAGTGGGGCTGAGAGACTTCAGAGAAGTGTGACTAGCCTAAGGTCAACCAGCAGCTGCATGTGGAGGAGCGGGAAAGCGAACCCGGTTCACCAGATTACGAGTCCACCGCTCTTAACCACTACACCACATTGGCATGATGCATACTCCCTTTTTTTAGATGATGATGTAGTTGACTGCAGTATTACTCATCCCTCTTAAAATGGGCTAGTTTGAAACAGAAAATATCATTTTTCATAGTCTTTTTCTGTTTGTGATCTGAAAGTTGGGAGACACACAAAAACAAACAAAAGGCAAGCAAAAGCAATAAGGGATGTAAAAAAAAACGATTTTGAGGAGCACATCACTACAAACATTAAGACCAATAACTGTTTGTTTGTTCTTAAAAATAAATATTCAAATAAATTAGAAGTAAAAAAAAACCAGCTATGAAGGTGGTTTGACCTTTGAGTGTCCATGGAGTCAAGATTCTGCTAAAGAAGGAAAAGGAGATTTGAGAGAAGCTAAGGAAGGTGTAAAGAAGGTCCCTGGAGCTGAACAAACTTTCTCAGGAAGGGAGTCAGAGGAACTGAGGCAGGTAGCTATGACAAGAAATGAAGTTCTAGGCCTTACTGACACATTAAAAATGAATAAATTACTATCACATCAACCCAGAGCTTTTAAAGAACTCAAACGAAACATTCCTGGTATTCTAACAAAAGTATGCACCTTGCTCCTAAGATCATCCTTCTTAATTGAGGACTGCAAAATGGCAAAACCTAACACCCTCTTTTAGAAGGATCCAAGGTGGATCTGGGAAATTATAGGCTGGTTGGCTTAACGTCTGTTCTGGGGAAACTTATGAAAACATGACTAAAGATAGAATTATGAAGTATTTAAAAGAAAAAAAGCTTTGCTGAACAAGAACCATAATGGCTTCGACAGTCATGGGATAAGAGGCCAGGTCCTCTTATTGTTTCATAACTGGAAGAAGGGGATCTGTTCTGAGTAGTAGTACTGGAAACAGCCCTCTTCCCAGTAGCCCGGGATCAGGTCGAGTGCTGTTGTGCTCATATCCTGTTTGAAGGCTTCTCAGGCATCTGGTTGGCCACGGGGAGAACAGGATGCTGCACTAGATGACATTTGGACTGATCCAGCAGGGCTCTTCCTACAGGTGATACTCAAAAAATTAGAATATCATGGAAAAGTACATTTATTTCAGGAATTCAACTTAAAAGGTGAAACTAACATATGAGATAAACTCATGACATGCAAAGCGAGAGATGTCAAGCCTTCATTTGTTATAATTGTGATGATTATAGTGTACAGCTGATGAAAACAACAAATTCACAATCTCAGAAAATTAGAATATTGTGAAAATTCACAATCTCAGAAACTTAGAATATTGTGAAAAGGTGCAGTACTCAATCCATAACACCTGCAAAGGGTTCCTGAGCCTTTAAATGGTCTCTCAGTCTGGTTCAGTAGGAATCATAATTATGGGTTTTCATCAGCTGTACGCCATAATCATCACAATTATAACGAATAAAGGCTTGACATCTCTCGCTTTGCATGTCATGAGTCTATCTCATATGTTAGTTTCACCTTTTAAGTTGTATTCCAGAAATAAATGAACTTCTCCACAATATTCTAATTTTTTGAGTATCACCTATATGTTCTTATGTTATCCTGACATATCCCTGTTAACTGGTGAAATATTCCTTCTGTGCACAATGTCTCACAGCCTCCACTTCTCTTCGTTCCCTCTCTATAAGCTATTGTTGCAAATTCTAGGCTGCATGTTAAACTGGAAGAGGTTTTTTTATCTTTACAATGCTTGAGTTTCTCTCCATGGCAGGCAATAGTCAGAAAATTATTTGTGTGCCAGTGTACCAAATGAGAACCAAGATTCTGCACTCTCTAATTACATAAGCAGTCTTCCTTTGGGGACAGCAAAGCAATTCTGAGTAAGTCTTCCTTCTTATCAGAAACTGATTATCTCGAGATGAGTCTATTTTCCAGAGAGTCCATGGGAACAGCAATTACAGACACACTGATTGTGTGACTCCGAAATAGGGGGGGGGGGAATCAAATGAATCAGTGAAATTATATTTTAAGACTTCACAAAGTAAAAGAAAATCAATTTAATTGGCAAAAGTTGAGGCCATGTGGAGTTCTTTTATTCCCTTATGTATTTGTGAATTATTAAACTACTGTTTGTTCCTGTTCGTATTAATTTTGTGAAGGGAACCTATAGCAAATTAAAGTCAATTGTTGTAAGGCTTAAAGTTAGGAAATTAAAACTAATATTAATGGCTAGGGACAGTGAATTTAAAATATAATTAACAGGCTAATCTTATTCTTCTTCAAGTGTTATGTGAGTTTATGAGGCCACGTGTAGGTCCCTTTGCCCAGGCGCAGCTGCAAACAAAGATATATGGGCTCAGTGTTGCTATGAGGGAAGACATTTATGCTCCACAACAACATGGTGGGAACCCAAAAAGTGATTATGGAAAGGGATATGTTGGGTGAGCAGTGCAGTATGCATGACCACGGGAGATGTTGCTCCTCACGGCTCAGCCAAAGCTGGGGTAAGTCCTGGAAAAGGGGGTGGAGGGGGCAGGATAGCAAAGAAGGAGATTTACCCATATTCCAAACTCCAATCACCTTAGTCATTTGACCTAGTAACTCTATATTAAAGGCTTAAAATAGAATAAGAAGCTGGGGATGACAGGAATTTCAGGCCATCCAAATCTGAACGGCACCCACATTGGCTACAGAACTAGTGTCTCTGTCTGAAATTTGATCAAGCCAATGGATCAAACGTATGTCTTGATCATCAACACTTTTTTAAAAAAACAAAAAAACAAAGACCATATATTGAAGCAAACAAGAGCTGAAGGGCCAGCAAAACTGACTCTGCTCACTGTCTCATTCCTTCACGTGCCCAGACTCCCAGAGCTATTTTGCCCCCTTTCTTCCAATGTAAACAGGAAAAAGGCATCACTTTACATATGCATTTATACGTTGACAATTCATCACAAGCAGTTAAAACTACTACAACCATAACATCAACTTAAACAAACAACTAACTCACTGAAATCAGCAGTATCATAAACTCTGCGAAATCGTGTCCTTCCTAAGAGAGGGCACCTGTTGCAGTGAGACCTGGAGACTGACCTCCTGGTTGTGGGTGGGTCCCTGGAAAAGACCCTGATGTTGGGGAAGATGGAGGGCACAAGGAGAAGGGGACGGCAGGGGATGAGATGGTTGGACAGTGTTCTCGAAGCGACTGGCATGAGTTTGGCCAAACTGCGGGAGGCAGTGGAGGATAGGGGTGCCTGGCGTGCTCTGGTCCATGGGGTCACGAAGAGTCGGACACAACCGAACGACTGAACAACAACAACAACTATTGGATAGCCACAACACTCGATTGGTAGGTCCCTCGTTGCTGGGTTTAATCTGGCCAACGGGGTGCAGTCTAAATGGATCAAGGGACCTATATAAGCCAATGCACATGTCCCAGAGCTTCCTCTTTTGGCTCGTGCATCGGAACACCCGCCCACTTCTCCCCACCTTCACATTGGCCTTGTGGAAGTCCTGCTGATAGAATACGAACCTCACCACTGGCCTGTCTAGGTAAGCAGCAACAATGCCAGTGACAGGAAGATGGTGTCACCCCATCTCACACACTGCTATGTTGATTACCAGATAGAGGGTTTGGGGGGACCAGATTCATGCGCTGGACACCAGCTGCCTATTCCTAACATACTTGCAAACATGAATAGATCTCTCTCTCTCTCTCTCTCTCTCTCTCACACACACACACACACACACAAGATTAAAGAATATTGTCTGGTTTAGTAGATTTTATTTTAAACTTAGCCAGTGGTTTATCTGAAACTAGCAACCTTACTACATTTTTATTCCTTGCAGGGTTTTTTTTAATTTTTTTAACAGTCTGTTCTCTCTAATGATTTCATATGCTTTCAATGAGAAAAGAAGTGTTAGCAGTTTAAAGTGATGTGAACTTGAAAAACCAAGGGGGGAAATGTTGGATGATGTGGCTGTCAGCAAAAGGCGAATGCAATGAATCAATCCAGAAAGCTGCGCTTGGACCTTAAAAAGACAAGGGAAAAGCAGTAGAACCAAATTGATCGTGAAAGGTTTACAGGTGCAATTAGAAAAAAAAAAAAAGCTGCAAGAAGAAATTGTCAAAGTGCAAGAGTATCCATTTCAAATCCCTGAGGCGGGAGGAATAAAAATATCCCAAAGAGAATTAATAATCAAAGACAAGCCTGCAAGGCTGCCAACTTGAATAAAATATTGTGGGGGGGGGCAGGTAAGCCCCGCCCTGCATAATCAGTCACATGATGTAGTGCACACACACCATTGAATGGGAATGCCCATCAACTTTGTGGGACACTGACCCCCTAAAATATTTTATTGTGGGAGGCCCCAAGGAGTTGGCTCCCATGCAAGCCTGCTTGCTAATAATCTGTTCCAGGAGAATTCAAGAAGCAGATTGCAATGCAGACAGGCACTTACCTTTAATTTTGTTCCTAATGAGTGTTGAACCTAATATTAGAGTTAAACCATCTCCCATAGAGTAGTCAATGTCTGAGAGCTTAATCAAGCTGATACGGTAACAGGAATGTTATGACAGCTGTGAAATCTGGGAATGAAGTGGAAGAGGGAAGTTGGTCACCCAAGATACACAATTTATGGTAAAAGAATTCCACCTGTAAACCCTCAAACTTTGCCTAAAACACTGAGGAGCCAACCAACACTGCACTGTATCCTAAAATGAACAACGGCGTTCGTGCTGCCATGCTTCAGGCTACCATGTCTGGAATATCCTAGCCTGATTTATGAAATAAATTTGGGTGGTGAATGAGTGGGTGTTGAGCAATCAGCCACTCTAACCCTGAGGTGGGGTTTCTCGATTTTTTTTTAAAAAAAATGTCTATTGATACTTTATAACAGGCAATGGCCGACAAAATCTCAGTTTCTTTCGAGAAGTAGCTAACAAGGCACTCCTAAGAATAAGATGCTGGCAGAATTTACCCTGGCTTAAGTTATGTCAGTGTTAATTACTGCTATTGCAAATTCCATTGCGGAGCTACTGATGGTTGAGCCAGCTTGAGCTTGACAGAGAGCAAACAAGCTTTTAAAACAGAGATTGACTATACAGGTTATACAAGATTGACTATACAGGTTATACAATCTTTTTTTTGCTGCTGCAAATTCTGTCAGGGTATCAGGTTACATGTCCGAGTTGAAAGAGACTTGGAATAGGTGTAACTTCCTCCTTGCACAGTCCCAGCATGTTCCTAGACCTAGAACATCCATTTTTGGGGGAGGAGGGGGACTTACTGTCAGTGTAAACTCTCCTGATGGGCATTCCCATTCATATCTTGGGTTGTCACAGCTGAGCCAGGGCTACCCCAGTGTAACTCCTTCATCCCAGCTTTTGGGGGGATATGCACTGGTGTAGCCCTGACTCAGCTGTGACAGCCCAAGATTTGCCTATTCCATACTTGCTCATCCTGGAGGGATGACCCTACTGAAACGTTGACCCAGAGGGTAAGTTGTGATTCTTGGGTAAATTGTGAGATCCTGCAATCACATGGCATTGCTTTCTTGACCAGAAAATAGTATCATTTCAGGCTTCTGGTATTTTTACCGGGCTAGGCCAATCCTGAAGCTTCGTGTACTTTCCCAAGTCACAGGAGATGTCATGATTTGGGGTCCATGAACCAGAATGGCATAAAATCTCCAGAGTAGTTCAATAGTTTCTGCAGAAATTCCAGGCCTTTCTCTTCTCCAGCAGCTTCCATGGCATTCTGGCACGTCTAAAAATGCATCACCAACTCGTAAGGAAATAAAATAATAATAAAAATCCTTCCAGTAGCATCTTAGAGACCAACTAAGTTTGTTGTTGGTAGGAGCTTTTGTGTGCATGCACACTTCTTCAGATACCTAAGGAAATGTTTTTGAACTGTACACTATCAGAAGAGAAGATAGTGTGGCATGTCTTATCTCCTCTGTGTTTGCAGTCAACTCTGTGGCCCAAGGAACTAGGTTCTTCAAAGCCTGGTATCCCTGACATCTGCTGTGTGAATGCCACATCATATATATAGAATATGTGTACCCAGTTGGGTCATTACTTTCAGATATTTTCATAGGTGGAGGGACAAAGAAAGACCCAAAGCAATTCAAAAGGTTGATTGTTTCCCACCAAGTAATTTATATTCATCAGCTCCATGTATTTAAACAGAAAAGGAACTAATGAAGCACCAGTGACTGAACACCTATTGGTATGTTCCTTATTATTTTTTCTCCTTAAACCTTAATGAGGTGTAATTACAGTTTCTCATTGTTTTGCCTGGGACATGCATTATTCCAACAAAGAATAGTGACAAGTTGCAGGGTTTCACTTCTTGAATGGCAAACTTGCTTGCAAGTATGTAAATGAGGAGCAGCAGAGAAGAGCCCGGAGATATTAACATCTGTGGGAATGAAGCAACCATTTCACAATTCAGTGGACCTTAAACAAAGCAGACATTCAAAGCTGTTCAGTACATGGGGCGGATTTTTAAATATGTTCAATTACTGCTTGTCGCCCAGCTGTCACCAGAGCACAGCTTCTGTAGCACCAGGGGATTTTGCATTGACATTGCTTGCATGTAAAAATGGTGTTCCTCGGAAACTGCAGACTGGCATACTAAAGCTGCTCATTATTCACACACGCTGCTGAATTAGAATTCACAGCTCCTCTTGGAGTCATAGTACGCTGAGGATTGATGGATAAGGGGTATATGCCACAGACGCTAAATGGGCATTTTGCCATCACGTAAGAGGGCTTTGCTCATGCTTCTACTTTGCCCCTGAACAAGTAGATTGGGGTGGGTTGGGGGATAAGACATTGCAGCTATAAAGTAAGATAAAGAAGTCTGTTTTCCATAAATGGGACACCATTTACTAGGATTAGATATTTATGCTGGAATTGTTCCTTTATTGTTGTTGTTCAGTCGTGTCCGACTCTTCATGACCCCATGGACCAGAGCACGCCAGGCATGCCTGTCTTTCACTGCCTCCCGCAGTTTGGTCAGACTTATGTTGGTAGCCTCGAGAACACCATCCAACCATCTCTTCTTCTGTCGTCCCCTTCTCCTTGTGCCAGCATCAGGGTCTTTTCCAGGGAATCTTCTCTTCTCATGAGGTGGCCAAAGTATTGGAGCCACAGCTTCAGGATCAGTCCTTCCAGTGAGCACTCTGGGCTGATTTCCTTCAGAATGGATAGGTTTGATCTTCTTGCAGTCCATGGGACTCTCAAGTCTCCTCCAGCACCAGAATTCACTAGTTCAGACATTTAGAAACTTTATAGTACTCCTCATGGCATCATCAGGAGTGTAAGGACTGAGCTATACTAATCAAAGAACAGCACTTTGAATGTGTTATAAACATGCAACATGCTGGAAAGCAGAAAAAAATCTTTGTGATTTTCCATAGTGCTCCCCCCACCTTTTGTTATAACAATTTAATTTATGGCTTATTTATAGTGATTTTTCCTGTGTGTAGATCCAGCCTAAATAAGAGCAAGCACCTGCTGCAACTCCTTTGCCTGCTCCCCAACACCCTATTGCCTCACAAACTTATGACATGTTGCTCTGATATATGCCGTTTCTGGACATCCAGCATTATGTGTGTGTGTGTGTGTGTGTGTGTGTGTGTGTGTGTGTGTGGAAGAATGTCACTCAAGAAATACTACTCAGTTCATAGTGTATCTCAATTTTATAACCCAATGAGTTTGTTTTCCAAATCAAGTAAACCTAAGCTTCAGTGACATCATAACTTTTTCTGTCACAGTTTATAGAAGCTTATAGTTTATAGCATACATTTTAACATGAGATTCCCCCCCCCCACCTGAAGTCCAAAGCAGGACATTCCAGTGAACAATTGTGAATTAATTAAAATCTTATGCCACTTAGGTAAATCAATCAACTCACTATTGATCCGTTTGGAGGACTCGAAATATATGATTGAATGTCATCCTTTGGACTTTGAGGAGAATTGAAAATAATTCCTTTGATGCAAAGCTTTTCCCCTCCTTTCAAAGCTTTACATGAATTGCTAAAGTAAATGAATGGCCTAACCACAAACCAGCTACAGTTAATCAGCTGAGTAAAACTTTACAGTGAATAGGTAAACATGAATAGAACTTCTGAATCTAATAATAAATTGATTTGAAGCTGTCACGCTTATCCTGTTCAAATAACACATGCTTTGAAATTCTTTGTGATAGAATCCAGATGGAGAACTGGTAGAAAAATCTGCTTAGTAGAAAAACTAGAGCAAAATTCTAAACGATCTGTAGAGGTATAGTTCCTGCCAAACCTCTTGGTATGATGCAATCCAGTGGGTAAAGGGGCTGGAGAGTCACATAAGTTAACACAACATAATTTTGTGATACCCTAAAGACTACCAGTTTTGTTGTACCATAAGCTTTTCTGGACTGAAGTCCACTTCTCAGATGCATGAAGTAGGTTTTCCCAGTCTCTACTCCATGTCTCAGTTAATCTGATAGTCTTTAAAGCAGCAAAATATATTTGTGGTTTTGCTGCAGTATACAGTAGTTACTTATTTGAAATATATATTACAGTGATCTTTGCAATACAGTGGTACCTCGAGTTACAAACACTTCAGGTTACAAACTCCGCTAACCTGGAAGAGTTACCTTGAGTTGAGAACTTTGCCCTGGAATGAGAACCGTAATTGTGTGCCAGCGGCGCAGTGGCAGCAAGAGGCCCTATCAGCGAAAGCTAGTTAAGAACAGTTTCAGGTTAAGAATGGACCTCCGGAACAAATTAAGTTAGTAACTAGAGGTACCGCTGTACATATGCAAAGTAGGCAGATCAGTATTCTTATTAGTATTCAGACAGATAAGCAGTAAGTTCATGACAGCACAGAGATTCCAAGTGGGAATATCCATCTCATAAACATTTACTCTTATCCAACATATACCAACTATTCAAGATGTTGACAGAGTTCCTTGCTGCATAGTTCACAACCAACCAAACTCAAAACTACCCTCTAAACATGCAACAACAAAATTCTTGCCAGCAAAAATAACTGAGGCTGGGACATCTTATCTGACACCACAGAGTAAGGCAAACCAATGCATTAAGTGGGACAAAATCTATTGCCACACAGTAAGTGGAACCAAAGGTGCTTCCATATCTCCAAGCTGGGGCCATTAAGATACAATGCAGGGCATTTGAGGGCTATGGGCAATGCAAGAGAACTGCCCTCCCCCCTGCCCTGAGGTGTGAACAGATACTGGGGGTTTGGTACGTTGCCAAGGTAACTGGGTGTGAGGTGATAGGAAGAGAGTCCTGAGCCAGGGAAGAAGAAAAAAGAAGAAACTGGGATCCATCTCAGGCAGGCTAGCTGAAGGCCAGCTGAACTGCTGTGGGTACAATCCCCTATTGAAATGGCCATGCTTTAAGATCTGGACTCCCTCCATTAGGGTGGGTCATAAAAAATTTTTTCCCTGAAAATGTTTCCTCCCTTGATCTTATCTCAAGCGTATGGTATAAACATAGTTAAATTTCAAATTTGGGACAAATCGGTTAATATTTAGACCCTGCTCCTACAAATTGAAATTTTGCCTCACCACGAGTGATAAAAACATAGGAATTTGACTCATTTAATTCTCAGTATGTTAAATTTTTGAAAAGGTGTTTAAGGCTTATAAGCTGCTGCTTTTAAGCTGTGTATGTTTTGACAAGGCTGTATATTGTCTCCCTGCTTATTTAACTTATATGAAGAATTCATCATGCGAAAGGCTGGGCTGGATGAATCCCAAACCGGAATTAAGATTGCCGCAAAAAATATCAATAACCTCAGATATGCTGATGATACAACCTTGATGGCAGAAAGTGGGGAGGAATTGAAGAACCTTTTAATGAGGGTGAAAGAGGAAAGCGCAAAATATGGTCTGAAGCACAACATCAAAAAAAACTCAGATCATGGCCACTGGTCCCATCACCTCCTGGCAAATAGAAGGGGAAGAAATGGAGGCAGTGAGAGATTTCACTTTCTTGGGTTCCATGATCACTGCAGATGGTGACAGCAGTCACGAAATTAGAAGACGCCTGCTTCTTGGGAGAAAAGCAATGACAAACCTAGACAGCATCTTAAAAAGTAGAGACATCACCTTGCCGACAAAGGTCCGTATAGTTAAAGCTATGGTTTTCCCAGTAGTAATGTACGGAAGTGAGAGCTGGACCATCAAGAAGGCTGATCGCCGAAGAATTGATGCTTTTGAATTATGGTGCTGGAGGAGACTCTTGAGAGTCCCATGGACTGCAAGAAGATCAAACCTATCCATTCTCAAGGAAATCGGCCCTGAGTGCTCACTAGAAGGACAGGTCCTGAAGTTGAGGCTCCAGTACTTTGGCCACCTCATGAGAAGAGAAGACTCCTTGGAAAAGACCCTGATGTTGGGAAAGATGGAGGGCACAAGGAGAAGGGGACGACAGAGGATGAGATGGTTGGACAGTGTTCTCGAAGTGACTGGCATGAGTTTGGCCAAACTGTGAGAGGCAGTGAAGGATAGGCGTGCCTGGCGTGCTCTGGTCCATGGGGTCACGAAGAGTCGGACACGACTGAACGACTGAACAACAACAACATCGCACATATGGAAAAGTGACTAGAACTTGCCAGATGCATTTCAAAAGCAATAGCACTCATCTATTACCTTGTAGAAAGTGTGTGGATATGAATAAGGATTTGATATTAGATGCAAAAATATATTCCATTATGTTGCAGACATTGCAAGCACCTGCTTGTAGTGCACAACCATTCTTTGGAAAGCTGCTTGGAAACTACACTAGCGTTCATATTTGTAACATAATCTAATCTTCCCATGTAAACTATGTTTATTTATCAAAACAATTTTTTTAAAAAATCCTTCCAGTAGCACCTTAGAGACCAACTAGGTTTGTTATTGGTATGAGCTTTCGTGTGCATGCTACTGGAAGGATTTTTTTTATTTTGTTTCGACTATGGCATACCAACACGGCTACCTACCTGTAACTATGTATATTTGTAACAGCAGTTAATCAACAATGGATGTGCTATTTGGGAGCTGAGCGTGTGCCTTGTAAAGAACTGTTCATTCAATTGAAAGCCTCTTTGGGAAATTAGTTCTGTTTCATAGAAACCAGGAAAACAAAATTTCCTTTCAAACTCAGCAGGATCCTATCATGTTGACATTGTTAAAGGAATTAGCATATTTCATCTCTCATTATTTAGTACTATAGATCTAATTGCACTAATGTTCCCATCTAGGTGGTACCACTCAAGATTTCATTCTGTTTGAAAGCAGCTGGTGCGCTTAAAGAGGTTGCCTAGCTTTTGCAACATAATTAACAGAGTAATCCTATACTCACATTAGCTGAGACTGACACTGTTGCTGAGCAGTATGGGCCCAGCCCAGGAGGGGAAGATACATGCTGTCAGAAAAGGAAAAGAAAAAAGAAGAAAAAGAAAAAGAAAAGAAGTCCACTAATCAAAAAATGGAAAATGAAGCCCACTGTGCTACTGATGACAGCTTACAAACAGCCCCCCCCACACACACACATAGGGAGCCAAGGAACTCATGATGATGGGGACATGTCTCCAGCACACCTCCAGCATCACAATGCACACAATGCCTAGCAATAAAGAAGGGGTGGGGGGCAGCCAGATACATCTATAAGTCAACTTTTTCAGGAATCTGTGGGTGGGGGGAGGTTAGGAAGCACCCACAGCATTGTTTAAATCAGGGGTTTGGCCCCCAGGCCTTAGTTTGCCTACTCATGGTTTATTGTTTATTTTTATTTTTTTAAATAAATTAATAAATAATCTTTATTTCAAAATATTTTAAAAGAATACATTCACACACAAATAGCCTACTCATAGTTTAAATGGTCATTCCGGCCCGGTTGTACAGGAAACACTTCTACCATCTAAAATATTTCATCACTACTGTATTTCAAATCCTGCTCACTATTGTAAAACCCCCTCTGCCCCACCATAAAGCACGAAGAATGCATGATTCCTTGAAAGTAGGAAAGCACATGTATGGGGTTGCCAACCAGTCCCCCCCCCCCATCAAATGACAGAAGGATTGGTTATTTCCAGAGAGGTAGCTGCGTTAGTCTAATGCAGGGGTCGGCAAGGTTCACTCCAGCGGAGATCCCTCCTGTGTGTGCATCCAAGATTTCCGGCATCTGCGTCTGTGCATGCTCAGATGCGATTTCCAATGCCGTGAAAGCGAGTCCCCACACCGCTCTGTGCTGGTTTAGCGCAGTGCGTGGGGACACGCCAAGTGGGCGGCTTGCTTCAGGGGCGGCTCGTGGGCCGGTTTAAACGACCCCTGTGAGCCGCCTGTGGCCCATGGGACTTAGGTTGCCGACCCCTGGTCTAATGCAGCAAAACCAATAAAGAGTCTTGTGGCACCTTGAAAACAAACAAACAAACAAAAAAGCAAAAAAGCAATTGCTACAGCACGAAACCTTTTTGAATTAGAGTCCTCCTCATCAGACATAGGTAGCATTATCCTGATTTGCAGGTCTGTATGTTCTGGCATTGAGGGGTGGGGAGAATTCTTAGCCCTGAAGTCAGAAGGAAATGAAATGCAGAATGTGTACTTTTTTGCATTTCGTGTTAGTAATGGGAGTTTGTGCCGAGTCATACAGTGGAAAGGACACAGGATGTTACGATAACATTTCTCCACTCCCTCCCTCCCTCCCTCTCCAGTCAATTACAGATAATTATCAAGCTTTTCTCTCTCTCTCCTCTTCTTTTACCCTCATTCCCTCCTATTTTTTTCAACAGAAGATACAGTATGTGTTTCTTTGTGAATATTCTCTCTTCCTCGTTTTAAAACACAAGCATGTGTCTTTGCTTGTACTGAAAATGAATAGAGAGAAGTAAACAAATGGACACAGGATGCTTGCAAAGGCAATACACCATAAATCCAAGTTTACAAAAGCTTGATAAACATATTTCTGGTTCTGTTTACAACCTAAGGTCCATGATATGCTGCTGATATTTGGCCTACCCACTGAGCCATAGTCATACCTGGGTGGGAAACCTGTAGCCCTCCGGATAGTCTCAGACTCCTGCTCCCATCAGCATGAACCAGTATAGCGAAGGGATGATGGAAGTTGAAGTTCAACAACAACTTTTGAAGGACCATAGTTTGCCACCCGTTTTACAGCATTACAAAATAAAGTTAATGATAGCAAGTATGGACTGTATTGTTTGCAAGAGGTTCGTGACGGAAAGCTCAGAAAGTAGGGTTGCCATATTTTGAAGAGCAAAAAAGAAGACACATTTGCCAACTCCTACTTTTAACTATGGATCTCTATGACTCTCATCATGAAAAAGAGGACATATGGCAACCCTATCAGAAACACTAGAGTTTGGTGATGCAGTGCAGCAGAGTGCCACCTGGTTGATGGAGCCTCTCTCTCTTTGGCTGATGGTGCAGCTAGCCAGAGTGGGGTGGGGAGCCAGCACTTTGGGAGGGAAAATAAAAGGCAGTTAGAGAGTTAGGGGTTGGGGTTCAGCTGTGAGTGTAACATCTACTCTGAGGAAAATATCTGTAGCCAGAGAAGGAAGCCCCCCCCCCCAATGTTACGCTTCTGCTTGGAACCAGCATCAAAGGCAGGGGATATCTCATTTCTTAGTAGTTTCCATTCAGTTTCATGGCTTATGGGACACAGCTGAGAGGGGGCACAGCCTTTTCCTCTCATGTAAGGAAAAACACAGCCTTGCACTTTGTGGCAACTTTACAAAGAAAACCTACAATTCCTGACAATGGACAAGCCCAGCAGGAGGAGCATCATGAGAAATATACAATTACACACAGTAGGAAGCAGCGTAGTGGAGTCATCTGACATCTGAGTTGTTGCTGCATATTGGGATGAAGAAGGATGAGGTGATGGTGGGGTCAGCACCGTGAAAATGTGCCAGCAGGAGCATCAGATTGGCTCTGCCAATGCATTTGCACTGAACCAGCCTTGCCCCCATACCCTCGTCATCCACATTTCCACACACATGCTCAGAGTGGCTTACAAGAAAGAAATGTATTATTTCAAAACCTAACAGTACAAAAAAAGTCCTAGTAACATGGCAAAACACAATAGCAAATACAAAATACGAAAACCCTACACCATTTCAGAAGTATAAATATAACAAGATTACACAAGCGACACAAAGCATCCAATAACATAAATAAGAAAGGAGCCTTAAGTTTCATCTTAGTCCTAGAAAACACCCCATTCCTTGATGTTCCTCACAGTCCCTCTCTAGCATGGGGTAGCTGGAAACACCCCTCCCATGATGATGATGATGATCCTCCCATGATGATCCTGGTATGCCGCAGTGACACAGCCAGAGATCGGGTAGAAGTACAGCCCCATTATGCCACCTCCTACTGCCTCTACAGGTTGTCTGTTATAATGATGGACACTTGGCATGGCCCAGGACTGAAAATTGCTGAAGATCTGTTGCTAATGTTAAGAGCCGTACTCCCACATCTTCTCCCTCCCCGACAAAGTGCAATAAAAGCAAATTGCATGACTTGGTGGCACCTTTCCTTTCCCTTCTCCGCTTTATTATAGGGCCACAATTGTGTGCTACAAATGCAGCCAATGAATTTTTCTCTGGACACATACCTTCCCCCCATCCATGAAGCCCAATGTTGAACCGGAAGACAAAAACACAAGATGAGTGAAATATGGCCAAATTATGCCATGCCTCACTCAGGCTGCATCCACATAGCAGTTTATTCGGTTTCCCTAGCTGTTAACTTCTGTCAAAATATAAAATCAAAAAATCCTTCCAGTAGCACCTTAGAGACCAACTAAGTTTGTTCTTGGTATGAGCTTTCATGTGCATGCACACTTCTTCATGCATGCACATGAAAGCTCATACCAAGAACAAACTTAGTTGGTCTCTAAGGTGCAACTTAGTTGGTCTCTAAGGTGCCTGAGGAGACTCTTGAGAGTCCCATGGACTGCAAGAAGATCAAACTTATCCATCCTTAAAGAAATCAGCCCTGAGTGCTCATTGGAAGGGGAGATCCTGAAGTTGAGGCTCCAGTACTTTGGCCACCTCATGAGAAGAGAAGACTCCCTGGAAAAGACCCTGATGTTGGGAAAGATGGAGGGCACAAGGAGAAGGGGACGATGGAGAATGAGATGGTTGGACAGTGTTCTCAAAGCGACTGGCATGAGTCTAACCAAACTGCGGGAGGCAGTGAAAGATAGGCGTGCCTGGCATGCTCTGGTCCATGGGGTCACGAAGTTGGAAATGACTGAACCACTGAACAAGAACAACAACAAGGTGCTACTGGAAGGGAAGGATTTTTTTCTTTTTTTCTTTTTATATTTTGTTTTGACTATGGCAGACCAACACAGCTACCAACCTGTAACTGTTAATTTCTGTATTATATTTGCGCTTTCAGATGGCATAAAAGCCACTTCTGGAAACCTAAATTGTTGTATTGGTTTTGTCTTTGTTAATTAAATACGCTGCCACTTGCCAGGATGGAGAAATTCATGATCTTATGACCGCATGTCACATATATTGTCATATTGCACACTGCTGGCACAGGCAACAGCTTCCCACTGTGTTTAGTTGTATTCATACCAATCTTTTGAATCAACATTGGCAGATTTAAAATATTGTCTCTTTAATCTGCATTCTTGATCTACTCAGCACTCTGGTGAGGAGGCCTTTCGAATGCTTCTGCAATGCAGTAATGAGGCTATGGGAGTTTGAATAGTTACTTTTTTAATTAGCTAAGCGGCAGGGATGTGCTATCCGTACGTCTGTGAAAAAATATGACTAGCCATTATAGCATTAACATTTGCTGACTCTGACAATGCAGTCTGCTGTAGGTCAATTACATCATCAGTCCTTAGCTGTGTGTAATAATTGCTAGCTCCATGATCAAGCACATTTTGAGCAGTTTTAGCCTCCATGAGGTGATATGTAGGGTGGAAGGAAGGCCCACATGTCTTTTGAACATTGTAGCCCAAGGAATATGCAACTATTTTGTGTTAATTAGGAAATGTGGACTATTGACACACTCCAGTCTCCTGCAGCATTGTGCATCTATAGGTATCAAAACACTTTTGTCAGCACAGCATTACTCCCATATTTTAAAAAGTTAGTTTCACGCTTCTTGATGCAATGAGGCATCATGCCACAGCAACTACTCTTTTTGAATGGCGAGGTCAATTCTGGGCTGCATCAATAGGAATATAGCATCTAGATCAAGGGAAGTAATAGTACCACTATATTCTGCTCTGGTCAGACCTCACCTGGAATACTGTGTCCAGTTCTGGGCACCACAGTTCAAGAAGGATACTGACAAGCTGGAACGTGTCCAGAGGAGGGCAACCAAAATGGTCAAAGGCCTGGAAACGATGCCTTATGAGGAACAGCTTAGGGAGCTGGGTATGTTTAGCCTGGAGAAGAGAAGGTTAAGGGGTGGTATGATAGCCATGTTCAAATATATAAAAGGATGTCATATAGAGGAGGGAGAAAGGTTGTTTTCTGCTGCTCCAGAGAAGCGGACACAGAACAATGGATTCAAACTACAAGAAAGAAGATTCCACCTAAACATTAGGAAGAACTTCCTGACAGTGAGAGCTGTTCGGCAGTGGAATTTGCTACCAAGGAGTGTGGGGGAGTCTCCTTCTTTGGAGGTCTTTAAGCGGAGGCTTGACAGCCATCTGTCAGGAATGCTTTGATGGTGTTTCCTGCTTGGCAGGGGGTTGGACTGGATGGCCCTTGGGGTCTCTTCCAACTCTATGATTCTATGATTCTAAGGTTAGAGCCTGACCTTTCGTTGTCACCCGAGGTACACTATTTTTCAGACTTTCACCTACTAGTTATGTCATTTAATAACTGGAGGTTCAGAATATAAAAGTATCGCTTCTGCTATGGCCAGAAGATAGAATATAATAAGAACACCAGAAGAGCCCTTCTGGATCAGACCACCTGGCCATTGTTGTCATAATGACTAAATATATGCCTGTGAGAAACCCACAAGCAGAACATGGGCACAATAGCACTCTCTCCTGCTCATGTTGCTCATGCTACTGGTCCTGGAAGTAGTATACAGCCATCATGACTAGTAGCCCTGGAATGCCTTATCCTCCATGAATTTGTCCAATGTCATAAGTACATAAGGAAAGCCTTGCTGGATCAGGCAAGAGACCAATTTCGACCAGGAAAGCTTTTAATGCTTTATGCTGTATTTGTGTTGGAAGCTGCCAAGAGTGGCTAGGACAACCCAGTCAGATGGGTAGGGTATAATAAATTTATCATCATCATCTTGTTGAGCATTCTGTCCTCACAGAGCCCTTTTAAAGCAATCCTGGTTGGTGGCCAACATTACATCTTATGGCAGCAAATCTCACAGGTTTAATATGAAGAAGCTTTTTTTTTTTTTACCTTTACCTTAACATTCAGCAGAATTATATGACAGAGGGACAAAAGCTTATCCCTAGCCACTTTCTCCACATGGTAATAATTTTCTCTATCATAGTCACCCGCCCCCTGCTCACCACCACCACTTTGCTTGCCATTTTTCGGAGATAAAAAACACAAACATTGGAAGTTTCCTTGGAAAAGAACCCCTCTGGGCCGTTGATCATTTTGGTTGCCATGTCTGTACCTTTTCCAGTTCTAAAATCTTCTTTTTTGAGGTGAAGCAGCCAGAACCGTACACACTACAGTATTCCAATTGTCATTGCAATGTAGAATTTTTGTGAAGGCGTTATCAAAGTTTCACTTTTGTTTTCTATTCCTTTCACAACAGTCGTTCATTCTTCTATTCAAGTGAAACAGCTCACACATTCAGCTGCCAGTCCTTACAGGTGCAACAATCACATTTTGTTTAGATATTTATGAAGTTCCTATCCCACCTTTACTCTCAAGGACCCTAAGTTTGCAAACAATGGAGCAAAAAAAGAAAAAAAAACCCTAAGCAAACAGTCACATATCCTCAGAGAGAATAATTTCAAGATTGCCAGGAATAATATCTTTCAAGTAACACATGCAGGGGCGTACCCAGGATCAAAAGGGGGGGGGGGAGCCATGGTCGTTCAGGTTGTGACATTTCAGCACGGAAAGGCGAATGAAACCAAAATTTTAGGAAAATTATATATAATTATAGCAGTGCTTTATTACGGTAGTTATTACAATTATTTGCTTGAATTTTTTTTTTTAATTTTTATTCTAGTTACATGTCTTATACCAGGGGTGGCCAACTCCCAAGAGACTGTGATCTACTTTCAGCAGTGATCTACCCCTGTTTTTTGGAGTTCAGCTCAAAGTTGTTGACCTTTTTTGGGGATGAGGAAAGCCCCACCGTTTTTTAGGGGTTCGTTTCGTTTTTAGATTACTGACCACATTATGTAAACAGCAAACAAAAACAGCTTCAAAAAACAGCAAAACTCCCCCCCCCCCAAACTGAAAGCCCCAAATGGCTGAAAAACTCAGTTTCCCAGGATCTTCAGCCCTCGCAAAGGAACTACTCACCATGCAAGGGAACTCAGTTTCCAAAGCTCCCTTGCAACAATCAGCAACACACACACACACACACAGTGTCGGCCAAGAGCTCAATTGTTATTGAGATTTAGGGAGAGGGGGAGAAAGACCAGTAGTTGAGCTTTTTTAGGAGAGCTTTTTTTTTCCTTTTAGGCTGCTGATAACCATTTTATTTTTGCTTCGGGAAGCTGCCCCCCTGGGTATGCCCATGAACACATGCCTAGATGAATAGGAATGTTAATAATGACGGAGCCAGTAACACCTCAGCCAGAAGGCCCTGTCATGAGTCAGTGCCAGATAGGGAAGACCCAGCAGCTGATCAAATGCCAAGGAATGCAAGTGCTATAGCTGAGCGGGAGAACCTTCACTTAGTTGGATATCAGTACAGAACAGCACTTGCTTTCCTTTCTGTTCAGAAGGCACCCAAAAGAGCGTTCAGTGCAAGGATCCCCTACTTTCTTCTTGTGAGAACTGCAGTTTTGCAAAGCTAGGATAGAAGTCTCTCGAGAAGAACAGATGCTTCCTCAGATAAATGTGAAAAGAGATACAGTGCATGCACTGGAAGGGGGAACAATCACAAAAAGAGAGGAGAATGACAGTCATAGAAGAAGGAATCATTTTTGAAGGCCAGATAACTTTACTTTAAAAGGATGGCAAAAACAGTTACGCTTAGGATTTTGTATTGCTGATGCTTAAAGGTGTATGTTGAAGGCTAGAAAATGCTTGCTGTAATGTACACTAAACATGTTGATGGCTACCAGGTGTGCTGGTTTCCCCCCACAATTGAGGGGGCTGGTGCTGCACAACATGAGCTACAAGATACAAGAACCCATGTCCCACCGTTTATTTATTTATTTTGCATGCAACACCTAATTCAGAAGTCAAAGCATAACATACCCTATAAAGTTCCGTAGCAGAGACTGTGAGATACAAATGGTATTTAAATTTCCATTAAAAAGAGTTTACGTTAATTTCCCCAAACACCTATTATAACAAGTGGCAATGATTGTAGCCACCTACCCCATGCAGGGTTTCTAATAGAATGAGCCAACAACAACAACAAAATGAATGTGAAGATTTGAAGGTTACACATGCCACTTCCAATTTTGGAAAACTACAGTGGCAGATGCTTGGCCTTGAATTTCTGCCAGAACTGAAAACACTGCTTTGCCATGCTTTTATAGGCAGACAGCATAGTTTCAGCCCTTTTGCCACTGGACAAATTCTCAACTAAATATGAATAAATACGTAGCGCCACTCAAATCACATAATTAAAAACACTCTTAATGGGAGTAAAGTTCTTACGTGTCATGCATCACCTGTTTACATCATCTGTAAACACCCACATGTTTTACAAATAAATAACAGTATTTTCTGTTGCCATATCCTCAAAATAGTTTTACCGCTTGGCATGATTAAGCCAATCTGTTATGGGACACCTCATTTACAATCAATGGAACTTTAAACATTTTACTTCACGTGGACAGCTCCAATTAGCAATACAGTCTAGCACTGGAGGTTGCCCCGGACATGGCCAGGATTCCAAGGGTGAAATCTCCATCTGGGGGGATTTTTTAAAAATAGGCAAAATCTCCGGGTTTTTGCAAACAGAACCAGGAAGTATCACTCTTTCCTTTTCCCTCTATCTATGGACGCACCTGCTCTCTGGACAAAGACTTGCTTTGCAAGCAGAGCCAGGAAGTGTGCGTGCAAGGATCGCTCTACCCCTTTTCCTTTCTCTATGGTGCATGCTGGGATGGGGCAGATCAGCTGATGCCTGGTTCTCCTGTGGGGTCAGGGGAAGCCCCCCTCTTTCTGGTTCCTTTGGCCATTGCATGATTTCAAGGCAGTGCTGTCAAGTATCCCGTTTCCCCCGGGAATCTCCCTTATTTCAAGCAGTTTCCCGCTGCTATCCCTTATTTTTTATATCCCTTTAATTTCCCGTTTTTTCAAAGGAAGCAGCTCCTCCCCCTCCCCCTGCTGGCCAGGGACTGGGAAGACCTCGCCTCCTTGCAGTCTCAAAGCAAGCGGGAGCCATTTCCCGCGCTTACAGGCGTCGTAGCCCACGGGCAGCGTTTCCAAAATACAGTAAGCCTACTGTGTGTGTTCACACCAGTGCCGCCCACTTTTGCTTCTGGCTCCGCCCACCACTGCCATGTGACTGTCCCTGGGATAGGTGAGGCTGCTGATCCCTTATTTTCAAATCCGAAACTTGACAGCTATGTTTCAAGGTAGAGGAGAGGCAGGAGGTCTCCCTGGTGAGTTGCCTACTGCTTACGCTCTCGCTGCTGCCCAGTGATCCAAGGGCTTGAGGAGCAGGAGGCAGTTGCCATGCCGCTGCCTGTGCCCCCAGGGAGTGGTGGTGGTGGGGCGGTGGGCACCGGTGATGTGGAGGATGCCCCTCAGGAGCCGCTCCTGCCACTGCTGCTCCTGCCGCTTCCTCAGACGATGACAGCGGCTCGGCGGGCAGCGGCTGAGAGGATTCCCATGGCCAAGGGAGAGAAGGAGGAGGAGGAGGAGGAGGAGGAGAAGAGTTTGGATTTGATATCCCGCTTTATCACTACCCAAAGGAGTCTCAAAGCGGCTCACATTCTCCTTTCCCTTCCTCCCCCACAGCAAACACTCTGTGAGGTGAGTGGGGCTGAGAGACTTCAAAGAAGTGTGACTAGCCCAAGGTCACCCAGCAGCTGCATGTGGAGGAGCGGAGACGCGAACCCGGTCCCCCAGATTACGAGTCTACCACTCTTAACCACTACACCACACTGGCTCGCCCTCGGAGTCGAGGAGCGGCTCCTCGCCCGGCACATCCTGTGCTGCCACCGCAGAGTGCTTGTGGGAGCAGCACAAGCAGCAGCAGCGCCAATGCACCCGCCCGCAGAGGGGGGCGGGTCGAGGAGGGTAAGAAAGAAAGATGGTTGGCGGGGCACAGCTGGTGGTGTGTAGGCAAAGCTGTGCAGCTCCCCCACTCGCTGGGGCGCCCCTGAGAGGCTGGCGCCCTGGTGCAACGAGCCACTAAGCCCTATGGGAAAGACGGCTCTGGTTCTATGTATTGAGCAACTAAAGTTACAGGTTTAACCATTTCCTGGTTGCTCAGATGTTTCTAGGCTCAAGAATAACTCTGGCCACACAGGTTTGGCATGAACACTTTGTGACCTGGACTGACAATATGGCTGCCAGGTTAGACTTGGAATTCCCTGGGTGTGTTTTCTAAGCAGTAGCCTTGCGATTTCACTTTACACGACATTTAGTAGCACCTTCAGGCTTGCCTGCTTGATCCACAGACTCTCAATAAGAAGTGCAATGTTCGTTGATGCCCACAGCATCATCTAACCCATACAAGTGTAAAGTGATACTTACTGCACAATGTTTTATAGGAAGGGTAGTCAAAGAGTATGCACAGAAGTCACTATTTTGAGTAGAGCAGCTGTCCTGTGTGCACTTATTCACAAAGTGATTGAAAACAACATTATTAACATCCTATACAAAAGCCTAATGATGTTCGCAATTTTCAAGTTTTTATATCAGTTGTTTAGGCAGCAAGTTTAGCTATAAATGTTAGGTATACATCCCCCCCACCCCCAGAATTTTACATGAAATGATTCATTTAGCCTTGACTATTCAGTAACTGATGCCCCTGAATGATGTCCCTTATAAATTATTCCTCTGTTCAATGAGGTTAGAAAGCATGATTATGTATTAGGCATGAATTCTTTATCAGAAACTCTGGCTGCCCGCCAAGGAAAGAATATGCATTTTTAGCACAGCCAATTCACATATGAAATCTGATGCTTATTCCGGCATTCATTTGAATGGGTGTCTGAATCACTTTGTTAAAACATTTGTTCTTAGTATCAAAAGCACTTACCTGGTCCTCACTTCACTGTGCTCTTCTAGCATCCACTTCACATCCATGATTATATTATCTGTGAAAAGGTGCAAGTAGCTCAATGGGACTCTGGTGCAAAAATTGGCCATTAGTACTGGAAAGTGAATTCACAGAATGTTGCAAGTCATTCCAACTTTGTTTTTATAACTTTGTGTTATCTCGTTGATATGGATTTAAAGGGGGGGGGGGTTAGACCACATTCTGGTCCATTGAGTAGGGTTAATCTCATAGCCTATGTCATCCTCCCATTGTTTTTTGATTGCGTCTAGGGAGTTTGTCCATAGAGTTTTCTTGGCAGGGATACTGGAGTGGCTTGCCAGTTCCTTCTCCAGGTGGATCACGTTTGGTCCAAACTCTCCACTATGACCTGTCCATCTTGACCAGTCCATAGCTTCCCTGAGTAATTCAAGCCCCTTCGCCACGACAAGGCAGTGATCCAGGAAGGGGCCACCTCATGAGAAGAGAAGACTCCCTGGAAAAGACCCTGATGTTGGGAAAGATGGAGGGCACAAGGAGAAGGGGACGACAGAGGATGAGATGGTTGGACAGTATTCTCGAAGCTACTAACATGAGTTTGGCCAAAGTGCGAGAGGCAGTGAAGGATAGGGGTGCCTGGCGTGCTCTGGTCCATGGGGTCACGAAGAGTCGGACACGACTGAACGACTGAACAACAACAACAACAAAGGGAGTTTGTGGGATTTTGGAGTAGTATTTTGTATATTGCAGATACCATCCCTCTATCACATCCCTTTGTTGTTAGGATGAGGTTTTGGAAGGTTGTCAGGGGCCTAGTTGCTGCTGATTTTACTACTGGATTGTTTAAGAGGGCATGTAATTGGTGATATGTTAACCAGGGCATTTGGGTGTCTTCTAGTTTGTCTTGTATTTCTTGTGTTGACAAAGGTTTGTTATTTTTATAGAAGTCTATTAGGCGATATAAGCCTTTGGTTTGCCAGGTTTTAATCTGGAGGTCTTGTGCTGCGTGGCAGAATAATGGGTGGTACGCAAGGGAATTAGTGGGGATGGTGTTGGGGATGGTTTACCTATTCCTGTTTTCCATGCTTTGAGCATGGTCTGTGTGTACCTGTTAAGTGTTGTGGGAAGTTTCCTTAGTTTGTTTGGGAGGAGAGGGTATGCTGTGGTGCAGGTATTTTCAATTGTGTCCCTCTCTAGGTGTATCCATTGTTTTGTCTCATCTTCTAGTATATATGGGATTATATGGCGTATTTGGTTGGCAATGTAATATGTTTCTATGTGGGGGATTCCCCATCCTCCTTCTGAGATGGGGAGGCGCAGGTATTAAGTAAAATAGAAACACTGTCACTCGACCCCACCCCCCATCCATCTCCCCCCTCCACCTCTCCCCCCCTTTTTCCTAATGTCTCAACAAATGAAACATGTGGGGGGGGGGATATGAGAGAGAGACATTGCACATACTTTTGTAAATCAAGAACATCTTTAATAAAAATACATTTAAAAAAACTTTGTGTTATCTCTCACCCTGACTGTGATGTTGATGTTGTAGTTTACAATCTATCCCACCCATGTGCAGAATCATAGAACTGTAGAGTTGAAAGGGACCCTGAGGGTCATCTAGTCCAACCCCCTGCAATGCAAGAATCTCAACTAAGGGATCCATGATAGATGGCCTTCCAGCCTTTGCTTAAAAACCTCTGAAGGGGTCTTTTCCACTGCCGTACAGCTCTCGTGAAGATGTATGTTAATATTTACTTTTCTGCTGAGTGAAAATCTGCTTTGAACACAAAATGACCAGATTGGATTACACTAGACATTTCCAAAGTCTGTTTTCGAGGAGGCCTAATGCAGCACGCCGGTTAATTTAATCTGGCCCCTGTGGAAGTATATGTCCTGGGATAAAATACTTTAAAAAAGCTCAACAATTTCAATCCTAAAAAAAAGCCCAACAACTTTGGTCGGCCCTCACGCATGTTTACTTCATCAAATCTGGCCGTCTTTGAAAAAAGTTTGGGCACCCCTGGATTACACCCATGGGCGTAGCCGGGGGAGGCAGATCCACAAAAATTATAGAAAAGCATTGAAAGTATTCAATTAACTGATGTTCTCCCCCCCCCCAAAATAGTCCGTCCCCTGCAATGTCCTCTATTGGGGGGTATTTTTACCTGTGTTGTCTCCAAAAAAGCTCAACAGCTATAGGGCATCTCCTAAAAACAGCTCAACAACTTTGGCAGATCCCCTAACAAAAATCCGACACCCATGATTGCACCCTTGTTAAATTGACCATCTGCATTGCCTGTTATCCTGCAAAGTGTTGAGTAGGATGTTACCAGTCTGCTGCTTCAGGTGCAGAAGTGTGAAAGGTTTCCCTGCCCCACTTGGTAGGACAATGCAGAAAAGGAGCTTCACCCAGTAGTTACATGCATGCTCTGGTTTTAGTTACCACGCCATAAATAGTTGCCAGCATTCTTCACCTGTAGATTTGCAATTTAGTCTGTTCCTGAAGCCATGTGTTTGCAGGCTGGTAATGTCTGAAAACAGTGTTTATGTAAAACTAGCAGCTAATGAAGGTGATTTCTACCTGATGTGATTTTAATTACAGACTTGAATTTAATTATATCTAATTGACGGTAGTAATCTACTTCGCTTATATTCTTCTCATTTTTTAATTGGGTAGGGTAATATCCTTCACTTTTTATTTTCTTGGTGAGGAGTATTATTTTCCAGAGCTGGAAAATGATGCTGAATCCCTGTGATATCTGCCTTCCAGTAATTCATGGAAGAAAATCATGTACAAGATTAATAATGAGTGGTATGGTGTTGGTTTTCCCCTCTTGGGTCCTGCAATTCCATGGTCCCCGAGAAGTTATTCCTTTCCAGGGGGCATGACAAGCACCAAATCTCTCAAAGATCTTGTAAGACGTTCCTGCCCTAGGTAAAGGGACCCCTGACCACTAGGTCCAGTCGTAGACGGCTCTGGGGTTGCGGCGCTCATCTCGCTTTACTGGCTGAGGGAGCCGGCGTACAGCTTCCAAGTCATGTGGCCAGCATGACTAAGCCGCTTCTGGCGAACCAGAGCAGCGCACGGAAACACCGTTTACCTTCCCTCCGTTTACCTTCTTCTTGCACTTTGACGTGCTTTCGAACTGTCCCACTGCTGTGGAAATTCCTTCTTTCATATGTGGTGGACGTGCCCAAAGGTAAAGGACTTCTGGGAGAAGATTTATAATGAGCTTAAAAAGGTGTTGAAAAACACATTTACTAAGAAACCAAAGGCCTTTCTGCTGGGCATGACCAACTATGAAATTCCCAACAAAGACAGGATATTTTTTATGTATGCCACAACAGCTGCTAGGATCTTAATTGCTAAAAACTGGAAAACTGAAGAGTTACCAACAGTCGAAGATTGGCAGATGAATTTGATTGAGTACATGGAACTCGCGGAACTGACCACGAAACTCTGAGATCAGAGGGAGGAGAAGGTGCAAGAGGACTGGAAGAAATTTAAAGAATATTTGAAACGACGTGAAAAGACAGATATTTGAAATTGATATTAAAGGCGACAGTAATAAGAAGTTAGGTGAAAATAGGATATAATAAGTTAGAATTGTTTTATGCTTATTTTTATTAGGAATAAGATTATAGATATAGGATGATATATAAAGATTAAGATTCGTTGAGAAGGTAGAATTTTAAAATGTTATAAAGTTACTATAGTTAATTTGAAATGAACGCAGAAGAGAGGACGTGAGGAGGTCCCAAAATAATGTTATGAATAAGATAAGGATAGGTGATTAAGTGTTTATCTGTTATGTTTTTATGTTTTTGTAGTTTTGTAGTTTTGTTGTATTGTTTTGTTTATTTTGTAATTTGTATTTTGTATTTCTTATTTTTTAAAAACCAACAAATTCTTATAAAAAGAAGGAAATTCCTGTGTCCCTTTCCCTAAAACATCAGAGGTCCAACATCAGTAGAACTTAAAAGGAATGGTTTGGAGGGGAGCATAAATTTATGTCCCCCAACACCCCATCCCCCCAAACCAGAGTTAAAATGTCAGACCTGGAGCTGGCATGTTTTATTTACTTCCTATTTTCCCAAATGGAAGATAAATTGCAAAATATACATACATACATACATACATACATACATTGTTGGGGCACTAGGTGGGGCACTCTCATTTCGCCGCCACCACCCTTAGAATCGCATATTTTAATGTTCAAAGCACATCACTGTACACAGATTATCTCACAAATGCTTACGACAGACCAGTAAGATCTGTCAATAAAATTATCCTGAAGTTCTAGACGAGGGGATTGACAAAGTCCAACTGGGCTAACATTCTGTTTCCAACAACAGCCAGCCAGAAACTTCTCAACACTCACAAGTAGGGCAAGTAGGTGGAAGCTGTCAGCACTTCATTCTTGGAAGAATGAAGGCTAGGCCAAATTCCAGGTTTTCCAAAAAAATATATCCCCTCCCCCCTAAAAATATATATAGAGGGGTTGCTGATTTTTTCCCCCTATTTCGTATGGGGATAAATTTCTCCCATTTATTTGAGAGGGAAGTGGTTTGCTGCTTTCCTTACAGGATCTCACCAGGGAGTGTGGCTCCTGTAGGTATCTCCTCCTCCTCCTCCTCCTCCTCCTCCTCCTCCTCCTCCTCCTCCTCCTCCTCCTCCTCTTCTTCTTCTTCTTCTTCTTCTTCTTCTTCTTCTTCTTCTTCTATCACTCATAACCAAGTAAGATTGTCTTCCATAAACACATTTTTAACAGTGAGTCCATAAGTGACCGTGGAGGCCAATTCTGGATCCACACGTCCTTCCACAATGGGGACATAGGTTTTCGGGCGCGAGTTGATCACCGTGAGGGTTTGCCAAATGTGCCTTCCTCTTAGCACGTTTCTCCCTTTTGTCTTGAGTTTGAGCGTCTTCAAAGTCCATGACACCTTTGGTTAACAGCTGTTCTCCAATTGGAGCACTTGCATTTTAAACCCTGATTAAGTGTGTGGTTGGAAGGATAGAGGAGGAGAAGACATAGGTTGTCTTCCTGTGTTTCCTTTCCCTCCCCAACTTTATGCTTAATTATAATTTAAACCTGTGGTAGGTAGTGGAGAAAGTCCGCCTGTGTTTTCTCACCACGTAAACACTTTGACAGCCCTGGATCTCTCCAGATGGACATGAACAGATCTGGGGCAATCTGGGGCTGCCTCAACCTGCTCCAGCTGAATCCTGCCTCAACCAGAACTGGCCCATTTGGATCCAGGATTGCGCAACTCTAGCAAAAGCTACTCTCTGCCATGGAGGCAACCTGCACCTTCAATGACAAATATGGATCTAGGTTGTTACCCCATTCCCTTAAAAACTGAGTGGATTCCACCCACATATGCAGACAAACTGCCCACCAACAGGAGAGAATACGATGTTTAAAAGTTTTATGTAGAAGGGGATCAGTCCACTTATTGCCTGATCTTATCTTCAGTATTGTGACATTAAGCTTCTTTATTTCAATGTTACTAATCCTTGTTTTGTTAACTGTTTTGATTTAATTTATGTTGGCGTCATGGTTACTAATCTATGTATCATTATGAAAAGAACCAAAAGGTGAGCAGGAATAAAGAAGGAAAATTACCACCCGCTGTCACAAAGTTTGGAAATGCACATTTTGGCCTTAAGAATATAGACACACACGGGGAGAAATCAGATATTTGAGAGTGTGGCAAGATGTGTTTTAATTGAAAATAAAATTTATCTTTTGAATGTCAGGGATTATTAATAGTCAATTCTAGGAGCTAAATGGCAAATTAATGTGTTCATAAATCAATACAGAATCAGCAGTAATACCAATCTTTTTATTATTATTTTTCTCTAACTAATAGACCATACAGATGGCGTCCCAATACAAAAGGTTGTGGGGGGTGTTACCTGGGCCTATGGATTGAAAAAGAAGAAGTTAGCACCAGAGGCTCTCTAACGGGTCTTACTCCATGCCTTTTTTATTTAAAAAAACATTTAAAAATCAACCAGTTTGCATTCAAAGCAAAGGGGCATTAGCCTTCTGCTTGCAGCTGAGTATTTGATCTGAGTTGGGTGTAGGTTTGAGGGGGAAATTTTACCACTGACTGACATTTACCACAATATGATAGGTATGTGAATTGTTGTTTTTAGTTGTATATATGGTATAGCCAGTTGTCTTTGTCCATGGATTTTTCTTGGCAGGGATACTGGAGTGGCTTGCCAGTTCCTGCTCCAGGTGGATCACGTTTAGTCAAAACTCTGCACTATCACCTGTCCATCTTGGGTGGCCCTGCATGGAATAGCTCATAGCTTCTCTGAGTTATTCAGGCCCCTTTGCCACGACAAGGCAGTGACTCATGAAGGAAACAGCATCTTAAAAAGCAGAGACATCACCTTGCCGACAAAGGTCCGTATAGTTAAAGCTATGGTTTTCCCAGTAGTGATGTATGGAAGTGAGAGCTGGACCATAAATAAGGCTGATCACCGAAGAATTGATGCTTTTGAATTATGGTGTTGGAGGAGACTCTTGAGAGTCCCATGGACTGCAAGAAGTTCAAACCTATCCATTCTGAAGGAAATCAGCCCTTGAGTGCTCACTTGAAGGACAGATCCTGAAGTTGAGGCTCCAATACTTTGGCCACCTCATGAGAAGAGAAGACTCCCTGGAAAAGACCCTGATGCTGGGAAAGATGGAGGGCACAAGGCGAAGGGGATGACAGATGATGCGATGGTTGGACAATGTTCTCGAAGCTACCAGCATGAGACTGACCAAACTGCGGGAGGCAGTGGAAGACAGGAGTGCCTGGTGTGTTCTCATCCATGGGGTCAGAAGAGTCGGACATGACTAAATGACTAAACAACAACAACAACAGATGGTATAGCCACAAAGCACAAAAGGGGAAAGGAGCATAGAAGATAAATCTGGTTTGGACCTGTCAGGGATTTGCCTTCTCCTCGCAAGGAGAGCCCAGGGGGAGGTCCTACTTGTGAGGTGAGCCCAGGCTCCCATACTCCTCGCGGGGAGAGCGGGGAAGGTGATCCTGCTAGTGGGGAGGATCAGGGTGGGGAACCTCCTCGAGAGGAGGTCTTGCTCAGGTACAGGGAGCCCCAGCCACTGCTGTCATCTGACTCCTCTCAAAGCCCATCGCCAGAGCTCTCTCCCGCGGAAGAGGAGGAGGAGCCGAGGGTCAGGGATGCTGGGCAGAGACCCAGCAACACCAGCCAGAGATGACCAGAGGGGAAGTTGCAGCTTCTGGTGCCAGCACAGAATCGGGGGTTCAGGGGACACAGAAGACATCATTTCAGGGTGCCGAGGCTGTTGGCATATTAAAGCTGAGCAACTGCACAACAAAAAGGTTGAGGAGACTGTAAAGCAAAACTAGGAGTGGTTTTAATAAAAGGAAAAATAACAGAAATTACATTTGCTATAATAACATTACAGAAGCATGACCCATACAGTGACCCACCACCTAGGGTACTGAGAGAGGTACGCAGACCTCCTTATATACCGTACCCGATTGCTGACACGCCCAAATCAAGACAAACTCAACATCACCTACTGCACTGTCCCACAGCTGGAAAACTAGGTCAGTTAATTTCCTTCTTGCTTTTAAAGAGATATTTCTGTGGAACAGTAATGAACCTTAAACTGTACATTCAACAGAGGCTTTGGTGCTGGGCGGGAAAGAGGAGAGGGGCAGTTCCAGATTCTGCAAGTGACTGAGCGGTCATGTTTTTAGCTAGCTCTGCATTGTAAATAGTTACGCACAATAAAGTAATCTTTAGTGTAAGAGGACTCTGTCGTTACTCATGAGCAACACCGTGGTGTACCCTGACAGGACCTCACCTATTGGTTTGTTTCCACCTATTGCCTCCATCAAACAGCCCTTTTATCTCTTGACTTTTCAGTGCTAGGAAGGGTGTTGAGTCAATAAGGCACAGGGAGCACCAGAAACAATTAGGCCAAAACAAATTGAGATTTTATTAATGGTTTTTGTAAGACAACAATTTAAAACTGTGATTGAGCAAATATTAAAAGGAGGTGGAGAAGCTAATTTTGAAACACTTTCAATATGCTCACAGTTTTATTGCTGCACTGCATGCAGAGGTGTACCTAGGCTTCCTTGCGCCCTTGGAAAGGAACTGTATTGATGCCCCCCCCCATCCCTTGCACCTTTGACTAGAGGATGTGCCAGTGCCTCTGAAGCTGGGGGCCCAAGTGTGGGGAATGTGTGGATGGGTTCCAAGCTACTCTGAGCCAGAGTAGAGAGGCACAATTCCCTGCCCACTGAGCCTACGCCCTTGACAGGGGCCAACCTAACCAACCCCTTGGGACGCCCCTGACCATGTGCCTTCATGCCATGTTCCATTGGGAAACAGAACTAGGTTTTGAAAGGTAGCTCCAGCCTTGCCACTTGCTCTGTCTGTGACAATTATCTTTTTCACTTCACCTGCAATCAAACTTGATAAGCCTTTTTGCAGAACCCACCTACCAAATTAGGGATATGCTTTGCCCCCTTGAAAGAACATACCTCTGCCTTCTTCACACAGATTTTTGGAGTGGGTGCTTGACAATTAGGTTATGAGGTGGCCAAGAAATAGGTGCCAACTCTATAGGGCTTAGGTGTCTTCAGCCAATGTCTGATGAGGGGGCAGAGAATGTTGAGCACTGAATGCTCAGTGCCTTTCTCACAAGAGGGTGGCCAGGACAATCGGGAGTGCCCATGGGGCATTTCATCTGGGGTCTGCAAGTTCGCCTGGAGCAGCAGCAAAAGGACAGCTCCTCATCCCCATCCTGGCTCTGCTGCAGTGCTGTCTCCCAACAGGTCGCTGCCTCTGCCGTGCCTCCTGGTCCAACCTTCAGTGACTCTCCCTAGGTTTCACTGACAACTAGGATGAATCCTTCAGTGTTCATATGGGAGTTGTCTCTGGGGGTACCTCAGGGCTCTACGTTTGAAAACCTCTTTTGCCACCTATGGGATCTCCCTACCAGGGTTCCCACCTACTGCAGTTTGCCTCCCCTTTAGGCAAATAAGTGGCACACTTGGCTTCACTGTCCAGCCCTCTGTATGACAGGAGAATAAGCAAACAGTTTCCTCTTCCCCAGGAAAGCTTTGTTCTCTCCTCTTAGTCACACCTCTTAAGGTACTGATACACTGCCACAGTCAGCAAACATTTTAAGCACATTTAACTTTATTAGGTAACTAGAAAACATGGATGTCTCAGGTTATTACTGGTACATTCTTCTTCTCATGTAATTCAGCTTAGTTATAATATTTCCTGCATCCCTTTAGCAATGGTAATGACCTTTCCTCCCATTCCCCAAAGCCTAACCTCGCAGTTTCTCTTTCTAAACCTCCACCCCCAACTGCCAAACCCCCAACTGCCTTTCAAGGTTGTTCCCCCTCCTTTTAGAATGCCAACTAGCTCCGCCTCCCAGGGAACACCTACCTAAAATGGGAGTGATAGGTTAACCCATGATGAACCTGAATCATCAGCAGGCATTATTCCACCACACTGTCTCCCAACAGGTCGCTGCCTCTGCCGTGCCTCCTGGTCCAACCTTCAGGGCGGGGCAGGCGGAGATTACAAGTCCCATCCGTTTCAGCCCCATCCGTCCCTCTCACCGAGCTCACTTCCTCCGCGCCCACTTCCTTTGCAGGGCCAGCTGCCAGTGAGGCAGGAGCCGAGTGCAGCACCATGCCACACCGGGTGGCCAGGGTCCATGCTTGGCCTCTTGCTGTTGGTCTCCTCCCGATGTGACTAACATGCTCCTCCTCCCCCCATGTTGGGCAGAAATTGGCACCTCAGGGCAAAGGTGTGTCTGCCATTCTCCAGGTGCTTTATAGCCTCCCCAGCTTCCTGGAAGGCCTTTGGAAATATGTTACATCTTCCCTCAGATTTTTCCAGAGAAGGGAAATTGGGGAGTCTGCCTGCAGAGTAATTGGGAATGGCTCTCTCTCTTTTTTAATTGAACAGGGCATTCTTTAAACTTAAAGAAAAATACAACCACAAACATTGGGCCACTGCAGTCAGCCACCAGAATACTCTGAATATACGGAATTGGGTATCTGTTGAAGCCAAGGGTGCCAACTTGCCCCCCACATTGCGTCCTACCCTCACCAATCGCACAAGTGCTCATGCCCCGGGTCAGGGTGCACAGGCGTCCAGCCGCCACGATTCTGGTGCTTGGTGGTGAATGGGGAGCACGGAGCTGGGCTCTGTGCTTAGTCTCCTCCTGCCTGTGCAACATCGGCACGGAGGACGAGGCAGAGAGGGCCATGGGATTTGGGGGAAGCCCAGCCCCCCCTTGAAAAATTGGGGGTGCTGAAGACCCCTCAGCCCCCACCACTTGGTGCACCTGGTTGAAGCCTTCTCATGAGCTGAAACTCAGGAAGGCTGCACCATTGGAACAAAATGTACACACCCCTCAACTGCCTTGTAACGTAAAATAATATATGCTGTAATCATAAACCCTGATATTGTTTTGTTTTTTTACTTGAACTCCCCCCTTTGATTTGTGATCATCTGTTGCTTAATTCACAATTGAATATTTTGCAAACAGGGATATTGTGACAAGAATACTCGTTACCTCACGAAAGGAAAGGAAGCTGGCCACTTAAAATCTGCTTCTCTTTGCTGAAGGAGGGAAAGAGAAAAAAATGTGCAATTTAACTTTTTCCAGACTGTGCAAAAGCAATTATAGAATGCAAATATTTGTAAACTGTGGATATTTATGATCTTCAATATTATTTTCAAAACAAATGTTATAGGGTTTTTAGAGAAAATCAATATAACTCTTATTTGCAGGGTGCAGCTGCTCAAACAAAGGGAATAAGAATCTAGCACTTAATACTTTTAAAACCACCGTGCATACTTCTGCCAAATGAGCAATTTGAAGCACTATTTCCGATTAATTCAAAGCGTTACACAAACATGCCTATTTGGCCAATATAGTTAGGGAGTGGAAGCATAGGCAACAATCTGTCTGATGGTATTAAAAAAAATTATCCCACCTTTCATTCAAAAGACTCGAACAATGAAATCCTATGCATGTCCATTCAGAAGGAAGTTGCACTGAATTCAAAAGGGCTTAAAAGGTAAAGGTAAAGGACCCCTGACAGCTAAGTCCAGTCGCAGACGACTCTCGGGTTGCGGCGCTCATCTTGCTTTACAGGCCAAGGGAGCCGGCGTTTGTCCGCAGAAAGTTTTCCTGAGTAATGTGGACTAAGATGCTTCTGGCGCAATGGAACACCGAAACCAGAGCAGCGCACGGAAGCGCCATTTACCTTCCCACCGGAGCAGTACCTATGTATCTACTTGCACTTTTGGGTGTGCTTTCAAACTGCTAGGTTGGCAGGAGCTGGGACCAAGCAACGGGAGCTCACCCCGCCACAGGGATTCGAACCGCCGACCTTCTGATCAGCAAGCCCAAGAGGCTCAGTGGTTTAGACCACTGCGCCACCTGCGTCCTTATAGGGCTTACACTAAGGTAAATGCGAATAGGCTTGCCACTCTTAGAATGATGAAGCCTTAATTCTACTGTGCCCCTACTAAGCTGGACATTCTGGGGCTGCAAAGGGTGTCTAGAATAATCAAATCTAGAGGATGGTAACAACTCTTCCATCCTAAAAGCTCAATAGGCAGTAGCTTCAACAGCTACAAAGGAATTTCAGAAATAGACTGGAAAGAGAAGTTGCTGAATTGCAACTCATTACCAAACTTAAAACCATGGAGAAACCTGGTCTGAACAAAGACCTTGGATTCTTATCTCATTATACATGACAAAGCTATATTTAGTCATCTCACCCCTTGCTTTTTCCTGTAAGACTAATTGCAGTCATTTACAGTCATCAACAGGTTTTCCACACCCATCAGCCAATCACCCATTCCCACCACCCTTCTGAGTAATACCCCTCCCCACTCTTTCACTATATATAAGGGTCTGGTGACTTCTGTTTCAGTGTATCTGAAGAAGTGTGCATGTACACGAAAGCTCATACCAAGAACAAACTTAGTTGGTCTCTAAGGTGCTACTGGAAGGATTTTTTATTTTTTTATTTTGTTTTGACTATGGCAGACCAACATGGCTTCCTACCTGTAACTCAAATTCAGCCATGAGCCTCTGACACCTGTATGAATCAGCTGATCCAGCAAACAAAAAGTCATTCAAATTAAAACATCTTCAACTGAAGCTGTCTTTCTTCCAAAAGCCCACTACAAGCAGCAACTGTTTCAGGTGCATCCGATATGTTGTTTTTTAACAAAATGATTTTGATCATTTTGTACTATTGTTATATTTTATTGTATATATGTATGTGTTGTATATGCAATATGCAACACTGCCATGTAATTTTGTATGAGCTGGTGGTATAGAATATTTCATAAGTAAGTGAATGAATATACACAAGTCCTGCTACCAGAACACTTGTTATCCGAAATCTCAGGCATCCAAGCATAAAGAACTATATCCAAACCTCACTACACAAACGGCTGATTCAGATAGCCAAACAACCAGATTTTGCTCACTTCCTTACTTGTTTGTGTTTTGTTGGTCAGTGGCAGCCATTTTTTAGCAGAGAAATAAGAAAAACCTTTAGGTATAGGACAGTATACAAATTTAATAAATAATAATAATAAATTAGGTAGTCAGAGAGATCATAGAATCATAGAGTTGGAAGAGACCACAAGGGCCATCCAGTCCAACCCCCTGCCAAGCAGGAAACACCATCAAAGCATTCCTGACAGATGGCTGTCAAGCCTCCGCTTAAAGACCTCCAAAGAAGGAGACTCCACCGCACTCCTTGGCAGCAAATTCCACTGTCCAACAGCTCTTCTGTCAGGAAGTTCTTCCTAATGTTTAGGTGGAATCTTCTTTCTTGTAGTTTGAATCCATTGCCCCGTGTCCGCTTCTCTGGAGCAGCAGAAAACAACCTTTCTCCCTCCTCTATATGACATCCTTTTATATATTTGAACATGGCTGTCATATCACCCCTTAACCTTCTCTTCTCCAGGCTAAACATACCCAGCTCCCTAAGCCGTTCCTCATAAGGCATCATTTCCAGACAAAACAGTTTTTACTTTGTTTGGCTTTTGTTGGTTGGCTGCAGCAGTTTCAGGCAGAAACCAGGGTGATCAGTAAAATCACAGATTAGAGATATTCCCATAGGAAATAATGGAAATCATAATCTTGTTATGCAAATGCTCACCTAACAAAAAATTTCCTGGGAATGCATTGTGTTTGGAAAGCAAGACCTGCAACACAGTGTTGCAGTGTGTAGTTCTCCCCTTCAGGATTCTAGCCTGTCCTTTCTTTCAGAAGACTTAATTCCATTCTTCCTTCAAGCCAACTTTCTATTCCTCTATTCCAGCATCAGTCGTTTGGCATTCTGTGGCCACTGACAAATTTCAGTCTGTAGTGGGCTGTTTGTGTGCTTTGCACACACCCCCCTCACTTTTTTTCCACTTCTGCAATTGTGGGGTTTCCCATGCCTTTGGATATCTTTCCCCTCTATGCTGATGTCTCTTGCAACACATTTGGTGAATGGGGAAAGTCTCTGTGCTGAAGCATGCACAAAAGTAGCTTTTTAAGGCTGCATTCCTTCTAGTTCAAAGAGCAAATTCTGGCAGCCATTGAACAACCACAATGTATATGCCCTGTTGGCATCAGGTGTTTTAGGGTGACAGTTTCCAAGACTACTCAATTACTGTATGAAGAGAGGATTTCATATTAAAATGTAGATCATCTGCCCTCTGTAATCAGCATTCTTGTTTCAAAACTGTTATTGCCATTTCTTTTTCCATAGTCCCGTTTTCAAAGAAAACGCCAGTACTGTGTATGGACATTGGAAATTGTTAAATGCAATGACCTTTCATCCAAAAAGCAATTGCCTTTCTTCTCTCCTTCCTTTTTGAAAGATAAAAGTGTTCTGTAATTCAGATAACCTTCATTCACAGCTAGTTAACGAAGTATTGGATTTTATAGAGAAATTAAGACACCGGGCATTTGGATTAGCAATGTTTGCCATCACTCATACTCAATAATTGAGGTCACTGGGATTATAAACTCTAATGTGTCAAATTGAATTCACTAGCAACACATCTAAAATCCTTTAATTATCAGCTTGGGGGCCTATGGATTAACAAGGGTTTGTCAGCAGCAAATAGATATGCAATATACATTTTCTCTTCTAAATCTGTGGATGTGTTCTTAGGCTCATTAATGCAAAAACATAATCTAAACCCAGACCCATTTCATTCTGTTTGTGTTTGCATGTGATAAGAATATATTATACATTTGTACACTATTTTCTTTTTATGACTGAGGTAAACCCTTTTCCACAGTGCCTGGGACAAAGTACACACACAAGTCATTTTTAAAAAACCATTAAGGTGTTTGCTTGCAGTCAGGGTAAGCGTATGTAACACAGAGAAAGAGTCCTTTAGACTCATTGATACACATTTTGCTTTCCTCAATATTCCTCAGGTAATAGGACATTAACTTAAATTTCACCTTCACCAGACCAATTAGCTGCCAATTAGCTTCCAGGCCGAGTTCAAATTACTGGCCTATAAAGCCTAAAATGGCTCAGGACAGTAATACCTCAAAGACCACTGCTCCCCATATAAACTGACTGGACTCTGCATTAATCGTCTGAGGGCCTCCTTCATGTGGCTCCTCCTCAACAGGTCCAGAGGGTGGAAACACGAGAAAGAGGCTTTTCTGCAGTGGCTCCTTGTTTGTGGAATGCTCTCCCCAGGGAGGCTTACCTGGCACCTTCATTGCATATCTTTAGATATCAGGCAAAAACATTCCTCTTCTTCCACAGCTAGTGTGGTGTAGTGGTTAAGAGCAGTGGATTTGTAATCTGGTGAACCGGGTTCGATTCCCCACTCCTCCACATGCAGCTGCTGGGTGACCTTGGGCTAGTCACACTTCTCTGAAGTCTCTCAGTCCCACTCACCTCACAGAGACTCCTTAGGGTAGCGATAAAGCGGGATATCAAATCTAAACTTCTCCTCCTCCTCCTCTTCTTCTTCCCAGGCTTTTGGCTAATTCAACAACCTCTGACCTTTAAAACTGTATTTTTTGTCTCTTATCATGCTATGCATTTTTATTTTATAAACTGTCCCTGTGATCTTCAGATAAATGGCTGAATAGAGATTTCATTAATAATAATAATAATAATAATAATAATAATAATAATAATAATAGTGAGAGAGGGGTGTATGAATGCCTCTGAAATATGTTACTCTTATCAAGATTACTGAGATTTCTTTAGATATTGATACAAAAGTGGGGAGCCTGCCCCTCTCTCTGCTGAGTGGTGGCAAGAGCCCATGGGGTCCCAGGCACTCTCAAATAGTTTGTGCTCCTCTGGAGAATTGAAAATGTGGCAGAGATATGGTTAAGAAATATGGTTTATTGACCTACAGTATTTATACTTTCTGTATGCATGGATGGAGTCCAGATCTCACAGCATGGTCATTTCAAGAGGGGTTTGTACTGTTAGGATTCTTTTCCCGTGTTGCAGTCGTGGGATTGTTTTTATCACATGACAGTGTATGTTTTCATTCCACTTTGTGGGAAGTGACAGAGACAGGATGTTTTTATTACTGTGTTTCCGTGATGTAGGATTTTTATCTTTTGTTCTTTCTCTTTGCTGCCTGAAGCTGAAGAGAAAGGAGCTGAGTTGTAATGCTCCAAGTGTGTATATGTAAATAAACGTAGCTCAGCCACAAAGCTGCGCTACTGAGTCTGAGCCCTGACTGCCTCTACTCTGCTGATCCTGAAGTGTGCTGATGCCTCTTGGTATCAGTTGCTGTGACGTTCGGACTGGAGGAAGCTTTTGAATCTCCCGAACGAACGACCAGGAGTGAGAGAACATGCCAGTTGGGCATGTGTCTCTGCTGGATTCCTACTCGTGTGTAGGACCTTCTGACATGTACCCCATGGCAGTGCAGCCCTGGAGCCCAAGGCATCTCTGCAGCCAGCCCCGCAGCCAGCCTCTCCCAAAGATGGATCTCAGCTCCTCTTCCTCCTTCGCCCTCCCAGCAACCCTTGATAAAAAAAATCCCCTTTCCTGACCCCTCAAACACACACCCCAGCTCCTTGGCAGCATCTCATTGCCCAGGCTAAAGGATTCCCTCTGATGGCCCTTTTGTCATGTTGTCAGATTTGTTCTTCACTCAGCCAGCCAGACTCGTTTGCATAAGCCAGCCCAGGAATTCCCCATGTGGCACAGCTCTGCAGCTTGTACTTTAATCCATTTTGTTGTTTAGTCGTTTAGTCGTGTCCGACTCTTCGTGACCCCATGGACCGGAGCACGCCAGGCACGCCTATCCTTCACTGCCTCTTGCAGTTTGGTCAGACTCATGTTGGAAGCTTCGAGAACACTGTCCAACCATCTTGTCCTCTGTCGTCCCCTTCTCCTTGTGCCCTCAATCTTTCCCAACATCAGGGCATTTTCCAGGGAGTCTTCTCTTCTCATGAGGTGGCCAAAGTACTGGAGCCTCAACTTCAGGATCTGTCCTTCCAGTGAGCACTCAGGGCTGATTTCTTTAAGGATGGATAAGTTTGATCTTTTTGCACTCCATGGGACTCTCAAGAGTCTCCTCCAACACCATAATTCAAAAGCATCAATTCTTCAGTGATCAGTCTTCTTTATGGTCCTGCTCTCACTTCCATACATTACTACTGGGAAAACCATAGCTTTAACTATACAGACCTTTGGACTTTAATCCATATTCCAATAGAAATATCATCAACTTGGAACTTTCTGTATGCATAGCAGATGCTCTACCACTGAGCTGTGGCCCTCTACACCCTGGGAGAATTGTGGATCATTCACATCCAACCTTCGTTCAGTTTTCTTCCAACCTGTTCTGCACATTCTCTATTTTCAAAGGGAGAACGGCTACATGTATTTGCACTTGTAATGTTTGGGAGACCCTGAGAGCCTTTTGCACCAAATACAGACTGGCCCAATTGAGTCTCCCTAGCAACTTCCTTGATCCACGTTAAGCCTATGTTGTTTCTAACTTGACATAAATCAAAATGCAAGGGAAGGCAGCAGAGGGGGGAGATGTGTTTATTGTACCTCCCTCGCCAGCTCACCATGAGTGTGAAGCAGTAAACCTCCTGTACTTACAAAGGCTCCCTGTGTGTTTTAGAACCATTATTTACCAAGTTTCTAAAATGTGCAGGGAGCTACCACAAATTCTGGAGGTGCTCTCCTGTGTGTGTGTGTGTGTGTTACTTACTATTTCTTTTGAATTGTTTTGAATTCATATTCTGATTATTTTAACATTCCCTCTCCCAAATCCCACCCTTAGAAATGTGCCCTTTTTTATTTGTTCCCTACATGCCACAATTGGGAGAGAAACACACATTCTGCAGTTTGTGTCTGACCTTTTAAACAACAGCATATTTTCAAACAAGCAGAAGGCACTGATTTTTTTGGAAACAGCTTCATGGCTTGTTTAGAGAGAATAGAAACCAAATAGAGGATTTAAATGAATATTTAAGCAGAGTAAATCATGTTTTTTCTTGCCAAAGCAAATCCATTGTATCATCAAAAAGCCTGTTGTTTTTGTTGAATGTTGCCCAATGTATTGAGAGCTTCATAGTGACAAGGAGCAGTAACTTAAAATAATGACAGATGGAAGCATTGTGTCCTTAACTTCACAGTAATTTGACATTGGTTTACTAGGGCAATAAGAGCTTCATTATTTAATGGAAAAACAATGTCACTTTCGGATGGGGAAGCTTAATCTTCTCAAGACTTTATTACACAATTGAAAGGATTGATTGCAGTTGATTGGATTTTGTCCCCAGGACATAGTAACTTCCACATGTCCCCTGAGTTAACCATCATTTTTTGCCATGCTTGGTGAAATCTTGATAGCCTTCGTGCACCCTCTAGATAAGATTAAGATTTATTTCTTTATCTTTTTAAATGCACTTGGAAAAAGTGGAATTTAAAGTAAAAGCTTACATGCAACACTCATTTCCATTTGATGAGGAATTGTCACTGAGAATTATTATGGGCTTGTGCTGAGTTCTCTCTTCCCATAATGCATAGATACATTTACCAGTGTCGTGACATCATCACATTGTGTGTTTCATCTCCCTCATTCCACATCATTGGTTGTTGCTGGTAAGTGTGAGGTAGGTGATGGCGTCAGTCACAGGATATTTCAACACAGGGACAGTATTTTCAGTGGTGGCTCTGGTTCCTCTCATTTGTAGGATGTACCGGTAGTTCCACCTTCAAATATAAATGAATACAGCATGAGTCTTTTTAATGCTTTCTCTACAAAGCCCACATTTCTCAAAGCTAGCATTATATAGTGGTTACAGTATTGATTTAGGTCAGGATTCAAATTCTGAAACATCCCTGAAGTTCATGGGTGAGCTTGCATCAGTCAGTATTTCTCAGTTTCATCTAATTCACAGGGCCACTGCAAGGATAAACTGAAGGAGGGGAAAAGCCAGGCACAGTGTATCGAGCTTAAATAAAGTTTTTGCAAAGATTAATGGGGGAAGAGTAGAGAACTAGGCTGGTATTTTGGCAACAGATTCACTTCTTCCATGATAGATAATTCAGCTCTTCTACAAACAAAGCTCTTACCTTCAGTTCAGGGGTATCAACTTTTAGCTTCCATATGAGCAAGAAATATTTCTAATGCTGGCTTTACGCTCATTCAGCACACACTTGATGAACAACAGCCGTGTGTGAGAAATGGTTCCAGTGCATGGCACTGCAGTCAAAGAGATGGAATTTCTATCTTGTCCTTTCACACAGACATCACCTGATGTTGCAATGATCCAGTAAAAGGCATGCATGCATTAGCCATTGCTCAGTTGAAATCATGTTCAATACAATTTCATATACTGGTTATCAACCTCAATCTGCCCTCAGCCAACCAGTCACCACCTGCTTGCCTCCTTAGTTACAACTTTAGCTATCGGGGGTGACATGGATCATCAGCTTTCTCTTCTGTAGTCTCAGTGTTGCCCTTGTAGAACTCAGCAGGAAGGAGGATGAGAACAAAAGTAGAATTAGTTGGCTCTGCCTGCCATTAGTTGTGGCTCTGCCCACTGTTGAGCTCCCTGTCTTTCACCCTACCAGTTTAAGGCTGAATAATAATACAATTTCTTCTGTGTGTGTGGCTTGGGTACACATGTGCTTGTATGAGTCTTCCCCATTTTAGAAATATAAGGTATCTATATATATATAAATGTTCCCATTGCGTGCGCATCATTCACCACTTAAAGCCAGGTTTACCCCACCACAATCATGGTAGGTAGATATATATATATATATATATATATATATATATATATATATATATATTTGTTGTTGTTGTTCAGTCGTTCAGTCGTGTCCGACTCTTCGTGACCCCATGGACCAGAGTACGCCAGGCACGCCTATCCTTCACTGCCTCTCGCAGTTTGGCCAAACTCATGTTAGTAGCTTCAAGAACACTGTCCAACCATCTCATCCTCTGTCGTCCCCTTCTCCTTGTGCCCTCCATCTTTCCCAACATCAGGGTCTTTTCTAGGGATTCTTCTCTTCTCATGAGGTGGCCAAAGTACTGGAGCCTCAACTTCAGGATCTGTCCTTCTAGTGAGTATTCAGGGCTGATTTCTTTGAGAATGGATAGGTTTGATCTTCTTGCAGTCCACGGGACTCTCAAGAGTCTCCTCCAGCACCATAATTCAAAAGCATCAATTCTACGGCGATCAGCCTTCTTTATGGTCCAGCTCTCACTTCCGTACATTACTACTGGGAAAACCATAGCTTTAACTATACGGACCTTTGTCGGCAAGGTGATGTCTTTGCTTTTTAAGATGCTGTCTAGGTTTGTCATTGCTTTTCTCCCAAGAAGCAGGCGTCTTCTGATTTCGTGACTGCTGTCACCATCTGCAGTGATCATGGAACCCAAGAAAGTGAAATCTCTCACTGCCTCCATTTCTTCCCCTTCTATTTGCCAGGAGGTGATGGGACCAGTGGCCATGATCTTAGTTTTTTTGATGTTGAGCTTCAGACCATATTTTGCGCTCTCTTCTTTCACCCTCATTAAAAGGTTCTTCAATTCTTCCTCACTTTCTGCCATCAAGGTAGTATCATCAGCATATCTGAGGTTGTTGATATTTTTTCCGGCAATCTTAATTCTGGCTTGGGATTCATCTAGTCCAGCCTTTCGCATGATGTATTCTGCATATAAGTTAAATAAGCAGGGAGACAATATACAGCCTTGTCGTACTCCTTTCCCAATTTTGAACCAATCAGTTGTTCCAATTTTTATTATGCCAGATCCTTCCCCCATGGTCATGTTACGCTTTGTCCTAAATTTGATGTGATTTGGTCCAGCGGTTACAGAGCAAGGTGGTGTTGGCCTCGCACGCAATGGGAATATATATATATTCCCATTGCGTGCGAGGCCAACACCACCTTGCTCTGTAACCGCTGGACCAAATCACATCAAATTTAGGACAAAGCGTAACATGACCATGGGGGAAGGATCTGGCATAATAAAAATTCAAAAAAACCACACCTGTCATGCTTAAAATATAGAATAAAGGCAAAAAAAAAATGGCGCACGCATTACATGTCACCAGCAACAGAACTGAAGACTTTGAGCAACAACCAATAGAAAGGCTCATCGCAGGGCAGCGTCACAGACTGTGCGCCGAACAAGAAACCTCCTTCACCTCAGTCAGCCATTTTCAGACAGCAGGGACAACCCCCATTAATCTCCCTAGCCCCAGCCTCTGCCAAGGGCCTCCGCCAAAAAACCAGTGAAGAGGAAGGCCTAAACTCTTCTTAGTAGTTTCAGCTCCAGGCAGGAAAAGGTCTTTAGGCCCGGGCCATACCATTCCTTATGGCGGTGGGGGGAATGTAATATGAGAAAGCTCAGCAACTATGCTTCGCTCCCTATCCTGTCTCCACACACAATGCTTTCTGCACTGCTGTAACGCTTTACAAACGAAACTCCAGTTATCAGAAGAGGAAAAAGCGCCGCACACAAATGTATAAGGACCCTACCAGTTCCCCACCACCCCTCCTTGCATCGTTATGGTCCCTTCTGACCCCAGGCTCAATGCCAGAGCGGACTGTACCATGTAGCAGGTTTACAGAGGGGGGGAGCAGATAGTAAAAGTTCAACGGGAGAAGCTGTGGGGAGGAAGGCAAAAACGGGGAAAAGACAAACAGGAGGCAGGCGGAAGTTCAACGGGAGAAGCTGTGGGGAGGAAGGCGAAAGCGGGGGGGAGGGAGACAGAGAGGTGCCAGGCAAGAGTTCAACGGGAGGAGCTGTGGGGAGTAAGGCAAAAACAGGAAATACGGAGAGGAGGCAGGCGGGAGTTCAAAAGGATAAGCTGTGGGGAGGAAGGCAAAAACAGGAAATACGGAGAGGAGGCAGGCTGGAGTTCAACAGGAGAAGCTGGGGGAGGAAGGTGAAAGCAGGGGGGGAGTCAGAGAGGTGCCAGGCAAGAGTTCAACGGGAGAAGCTGTGGGGAGGAATGCAAAAACAGGAAATATAGAGAGGAGGCAGGCAGAAGTTCAATGGGAGAAGCTGTGGGGAGGAAGGTGAAAACGGGGGAAAGACAAACAGGAGGCAAGCGGAAGTTCAACGGGAGAAGCTGTGGGGAAGCAAGCGAAAATGGGAAATGCGGAGAGGAGGCAGGCAGGAGTTCAACAGGATAAGCTGTGGGGAGGCATGCACTTTCTCTTTTACATCTTCTTTTTCCATTTCACAAAATGAGCCACAGCAACGCGTGGCTGGGTCAGCTAGTGTGAAATATTTTAGCAATGGAACTAAGTCCGAATGTCAGACTGTAAATCCAATTTTAGCAATATACCTATTAAAATAAGAACTGGAAATCCCCAGAATCTTTCACATTCATACCATCCAATTTATCATGGAATTTTTGCATCTCTTTGTTTCTGTTCTTTAAACAGAGCTTTGTCATTGGCAGTGTACAATCATTCAAATGTGGGTGTGAATATAGCCTAGATTTTTCAGTTACATCTACAGTCAGCATTTTACTGCATACAAATAAAGACACGGAGAACTCTGTGGATTCTGTTCTTGCAATAAATATGCACCAATTTGGATGTCACGAAAAGGGAAAGTAACAACTAGAGGCAAATATATATTAATTTATTTAAGAGATGTATGGATTCTCCCACCCTTTTTAGAAATTTCAGTAAGCTTCAGAATTTCCTGGATGGTTTGAACAATTGCTTTAGAATTTCATTTAAGGCAAAATAACAACTTTATATATATTGCTTACTCTAAAAAGCTACAAGCAGCATTATCACATATAACAAAACCTTGAATAATTAAAAAAAATTACAAAATTGTCCAGTAGCACCTTAGAGACCAACTACCGGTAAGTTTGTTCTGGGTATAAGCTGTCACATGCATGCACACTTCTTCAGATACACTGAAACAGAAGTCACCAGATCCTTATATATAGTGGGAAGGTGGAGTGGGGCTTTTCTCAGAAGGTTTCTATCTATCTATCTATATCTCTATTTATCTCTATCTATCATCTATCTATCTATCTATCTATCTATCTATCTATCTATCTATAACTATCTATCATCTATCTATCATCTATCTATCTATCTATCTATCTATCTATCTATCTATCTATCTATCATCTATCTATAACTATCTCTATTTATCTCTATCTATCATCTATCTATCTATCTATCTATCTATCTATCTATCTATAACTATCTATCATCTATCTATCATCTATCTATCATCTATCTATCTATCTATCTATCTATCTATCATCTATCTATAACTATCTCTATTTATCTCTATCTATCATCTATCTATCTATCTCTTTCTATCATCTATCTATCTATCTATCTATCTATCATCTATCTATCATCTATCTATCTATCTATCTATCTATCTATCTATCTATCTATCATCTATCTATAACTATCTCTATTTATCTCTATCTATCATCTATCTATCTATCTCTTTCTATCATCTATCTATCTATCTATCTATCTATCTATCATCTATCTATCATCTATCTATCTATCTATCTATCTATCTATCTATCTATCTATCTATCTATCTATCATCTATCTATCTATCTATCTATATCTCTATTTATCTCTATCTATCATCTATCTATCTATCTATCTATCTATCTATCTATCTATCTATCTATCTATCTATCTATAACTATCTATCATCTATCTATCTATCTATCTATCTATCTATCTATCTATCTATCTATCATCTATCTATAACTATCTCTATTTATCTCTATCTATCACCTATCTATCTATCTCTTTCTATCTATCTATCTATCTATCTATCTATCATCTATCTATCTATCTATCTATCTATCTATCTATCTATCTATCATCTATCTATCATCTATCTATCTCTACCTATCTCTATCATCTATATCTGTCTGTCTGTCTGTTTATCATCTATCTATCTATCTATCTATCTATCTATCTATCTATCTATCATCATCTGGCTTTGTTTTCTCAGACAATCTTCTCCAACTTTCAGCAGATCTTTGAGGTACTAGGCACAGTCTCTTAAACCCCTACAACTTGGGATCCATTTACCCAGATGGCAGTGACTGAATATGGAACTTTCTGTTTTCAAAGTGTATACAGTACAATAGCATCTTGTGTGTGTGTGTGTGGGGGGGGGGTGTTACATGCTGGGGGTGGTGTGCATAAGCAAAAATGAGTTTATGCAGACCACCCTCTTGGAACTGCTTCTGTGTGAGCATCTTTACCCTTTCTGGAGCTGTGCATTGAGCTGCCCTTGCCCCTAACCGACAGACAAGACAGAGAACTGTTCTTGCAAGATTTTGTGAGGCTGTTTGCGTTCTTGCAAGAGCCTCCTGGAGCCAGAGCTGGTAAGCAAGTCTTAGAGCTTCAGCGCTCTTTCCACATGAGGAAAAGCCTGTGTAAAAAGAGCTGCTAAGGTCTCCACCTTCTGTGTATTTAATTTGTAATTTGAGTTAATTTTTTTCAACTGGCTAGTCTTCAACTGCATAGAATTGAAATTGCAATGTTAAACACATGTAAGTTGTGATCGTACTGTACTCTTCAAAGAATTGGCCCCAGGGAGACAGTTGAAGGGCTTACTGCAAACAGGAGACAAGCCATCTCTTCACATGCAATAGTTTCAAGTCCATGGTTTCAAGTCTTTCTCAAAAAAATATTACAGCTAGCAACACTCATCATATTTTGAGCACTGGCACATGTGGATTACCACATACGGTATCCCTGCCCTGCACATATCTCTGATTTGACTCTTGCCCAGTGTGGATGAACAACCACATTCAAAAACCTGCCAGTCTTTTACTGACAGGGTATAAGTCAGGGCAGAGCAATGGTATTTGTGTTTTTTGACATTTTCCCGTCCATTAATAATTTCCCTCCCATCTGCTTCTTTGCAATTTCTCCCCATTAGTTCAACTCCTATCCTCTGGAGCAACAGAGAATGAGACTGAGACTGCTCCATTTTATGCATGGCAGCCCTTCAGATATTTATATGTTTACTAACTTAAAATGTTTGAAGAAGAAAGCAAATGATAACTGGGAAGTTTAAAAACCGTTATAATACATTTAAATAATTCCTTACTATTCAAGTTCATGCGCAAACTACATATGAAGAAACATTAGAAAATAGTTTGTGTTTGTAATGTATGTGAATAATGTTACTAATTTGAATTTGATAATTTATTATTCAAGTACTAGTCTCTAGTAACTGTTATTCTGGGGAAGTAAGCAAGTCTATTTTATTCTTTAGAAGAAATAGGACATAGTTTTCGGTTGTTGATATGTTACATTGATTTGTGTAGTCAACAATATGTAATAAATACAGCACTTTAATTTTTATATAACTACATTTTAATTATGTGCCTGGAAAGTGCTTTTATTAGGCAGCTGGAGAGACACTGAGATTGTAGAGGTTAATGATGTTCATCAATGCACAGTATGTTATGCAATTTTAAATGCAAATTTGAGGGAGATAACAAAATACATTTTAATTTACAGATGGTGGAGAGATAATTGCTATACATTGACCTATATAATTAATACTACACTATTAATAATCTCATCCATCTATTTTACTTTTTTTTTTAAAAAAAAAGAAACTGGTGGCTTGCTTATGTTTCTTCCAAGTAGCGGTTGTAATGGAGGGTAAAAACAAAACCTCAAGAATCTTAGCCTATGAGTTGGATCCAGACTTATAGTAGTAGACCCACTGAAATTGTGATGGCTAACGTCCCATTATTTCAATGGGTGTATTCTAAACATGACTAAGATATAACACTAAGCCAAACCACAGCTTAGCACAAACATATGAGCATGCAGGCTCCCAGAAAGTAGACTGAATCTGCTTTCCAGCACTTCCTAGAAACTGCAGAATGCACAAAAAGTATATATTTCCTACAAAAGAGACACAAAACTTTTGATTCCTGAGTATGCTAAAGTGATTCAGTATTAGAAGTGCTGGGGATACATTTTGTGTATCTAAGTTTGGTCTCATTGAGGGGCACTATTTCAATATGAGTAGGCAAATGAGAGTACCCCTAAACATATTTTAAAGAAACAAAGCACTGGTCTGACTGAGTAAGAAGCGCAAGCTGTAGCCAACTGCCTCTCCTAAGTCTGTCCTTTGTGATGCCATTAAGCTGAAAGTTTGTGTCTCCTCATTTCCTTTTCCCCATATCTACCATATTAAAACACTATCAGCCTTGTACTTGGAGTTGCTCAGATCCCAAGAAACCACAAAAATCTGGGCAGTTTTGAAAGCTTCAGGCCACAACCTTGAATTAAAATTCTGTCAAATTGTATGGAGACATAGACAAGTTGCTTATGGATCTCAGGAACCATCATACAAAATTTTGGTTGGCATCAGAGCAGTTCTGAAAGGTTCGGTTCACCATATTAATTCAAAATGGCATCCAATTATATCTAAACACAGACAAAGACCTACAAATTTTGGTTATGGTATTTTAATAAATGTAAAGGGGACCCCTGACCATTAGGTCCAGTTGTGTCCGACACTGTGGTTGCGGCACTCATCTCGCATTACTGGCCGAGGGAGCCGGCGTACAGCTTCCGGGTCATGTGACCACCATGAAAAAGCCGCTTCTGGCAAACCAGAGCAGCGCACGGAAACGCCGTTTACCTCCCCGCCGGAGCGGTACCTATTTATCTACTTGCACTTTGACGTGCTTTCGAACTGCTAGGTGGGCAGGAGCTGGGACCGAGCAACGGGAGCTCACCCCATCGCGGGGATTCGAACCGCCGACCTTCTGATCGGCAAGCCCTAGGCTCTGTGGTTTAACCCACAGCGCCACCTGTGTCTCTATGTTATTTCAAGATGTTCAAAATATACAGTTGATCTGATAACAATACACTAAGTGTTTTCCCCATTCGCGGCTTCCTTGGCTGCCAGTAAAGGAAATGCAGAACCCCCTCCTGCACCAATTTGTAAGTGTAGGTTTTTAAAAGGGAAACTACAGTGAACTGATACTTTTGGCAGCAGACCTGTGTGTTAGATTGGATCATGTCTACATCTGGCCTAAAATGCCCATTCAGATCTGGAGCAGAGAAGCTTGCTTGCTGTTAAATATGATCATCAATCCCACAAGGATTTGTTTTCTTTTACTTTGATTAAGGACACCATCCTTTCATTTTTCTCGTATTAAGGGATGGCCTAAATATTTGCATCAGGTGCAACCCTTCTTTGACAAAGACAGCGTGGCCACAGTTATCAATATTCTGGTAACATCTCAAAGGGATCACTGTAATGAGTTATACATGGTGCTGTGCCGGGGTTCGGTGCTGGAGCTTCCCATGCGTGAGTCTAAGTTACCCACGCACGAGATACCAGTTGCCGGGGAAAAGCGGCCAGCGTTCCGCGTGCGTGTGGGCACGGGCGCCGGCCAAGTCTCAATATCTGAAGGTTGCTGAGTAAGACGGAAAATGACTCCGAAGGTGCGTGAGTAAGTGGATGCCTCAAAACTAAATGGATGCCTCGAAAATGAATGGATGCCTCGATTCTGAACTGGAACCACTTGTGACCTCCTGCACTATCATTTAATAATAAAGGAAACCAAACCAAGGACGTTCTCTAAGCATAAGATGAAAAACCCCTGTTGTGTTATTTCCGACAGAAATTAAAAATCCTGAAACCTTTACCCTTTTCCCCAAATGACGACAGACACCGAATCTTTCTTTTGTGGCTTTGGCCAAACCCGCATAGGCTCGTATACTTTGCTGTTTTTAGCCCTATGCTAAGTTTCCCTAAGCTCTCAGTCCCTGCGCGCCAAATCTTCCGCGATACTAAACTAAATAAAACTACACCGATAAATCTAGCCCTAAGCTAAACCTAAAAGCCTAACTAAAACCTAACTGAAAAGATCTTCCGCAGTCTAAACCTGACTAAAAGAAAGCCCATCCAGCCCGTCCAGCCCGCTCCCAAAAACCCTTAAACTAAAGCTAACTGAACTAAGGAATAACATAAACTAACCTTACTGAACTGCCTAAAGAAAATCACCGCCTAAAGCGGGGAGCCTTTTATTTAGGAACAGGTATGACATCACGATCAATATTTTAACCAATAAAACCGCTGTTGCTGCCCTCCAAAAAGGCGGGAAGCAGAATAAACGTCTATTGATAACTTTGAAAACCTCTGGAACTACAAATTAAGGCGGAGTAATCCTAATGGCAAAATGCCTCTTCATTCTTACTTCCACTTTCACTTTTCAGCGGAAGGGTACGAAAAGTAGTTCTTAATAACCATTAAAATAAACAAATAACCGCGGATCTTTAACGGATCCACGAAGTGTATTCCGACAGTGCTGCAAAATTCCTAGGAAAGTGATCCACAATCTTGCTGAAATGCGTTTGATTTTCTTCCTTCAAACTTATTCAGATATTTCACCTGAAGAGGAATGACAATAACAACTTAGGGAAAGCAGACATTACCTGAAAAATTCCACTCTCATAATTTGTTTGAAAATTCCTAAGTTATTTTGTTTAATAAACAAAACACGCACGCACGCACGCGCACACACACACACACACTTCACTTCAGACTTCACAGACTTTTGTGGCAACTGTAACTTAAATCCACTGTACAGTGGTAACTCAGGTTACATACGCTTCAAGTTACAGACTCCGCTAACCCAGAAATAATGCTTCAGGTTAAGAACTTTGCTTCAGGATAAGAATAGAAATCGTGCTCTGGCGGCGCAGCGACAGCGGGAGGCCCCATTAGCTAAAGTGGTGCTTCAGGTTAAGAACAGTTTCAGGTTGGACTTCCGGCGGCGACGCAATCGCCGGGTGGTCGAGGGCTGCTTCGGGTCCGAAGCGCCCTGTCCATCCCGGGGGTCAGGAGCCCCGCTACCGCAAAGCGGGGCTCCGGTTGGGGTGCGGGAAGAGCGTCCCGCACCCTGGGCTCCCCGGCAGCGCCCGCGGAGGCTCCGAACCCTTCCCTCGCTCCCCCTGTAAAGGGGGAGTGGGGGTGAAGGGACAACGGAGCTGGGCTTCGGGGACATGCCCCAACCGGGATGCAAATGCGGCGACAAAGCCCGCGGTGAGCGTCTAAGTTCTACCTTTGAAGAATGGAGCTAAAGGAACCCGGTGGTCGTGAGTAAAGAATCTGTTTAGAAATCGTGCTTTTGGAACGATCCGGGGGGAAGGAGAAAGGCAGCCTGCCTCCCTCCCTTCGAGCGTAAGAATCTAACCAATTTGAGTGATTACTGCTACAGAACTGGCTAAAATGTATTTAAAATTGACACATGAGACTGGCAAACTCTTTTTTCGGGAAGCTAACTAGAGGAAAATATCTCCATTTAAAGTTGCGGTATTTGCGCTCCAGCTCAGGAAAATGGCGACGAACAAAGAGGGGAGTAGAAATATGACACCCACTTCCTCCTCCTCTGCCAGTATGCTGGGTTTCGTCCTTGAACTGGTATTGAACTCTGGACTAACGGATGAACAGAGACTCACTGCCTTGAAGGTGGAACTGCTTTGTAGAAAAGTCAAAGTCTTGTGTGGGGGTCTGAAATGGAACCAATTGCCCACAGAGGAGGCTTTTAAAACTTTTGACACTTTGGAAGAAAGCCTTGCCAAGGAGCTGAGAGGGTGGATGGAAAGATGGAGAGAAATGAGTGAGCTACTTCGGAGAAGAAATTCGCTTTTTGGGGGTGGCAGCCCCAAGGCGACGTCAAGATTTCTTATATCCAGTCCCCGAGGTGTGAGCTCGGGGGCCAGGGACAGAGAATTAAGGTATTTACAAGAAGAAAAGGAATGTTACAAAGAACCGAAGAAGCTGAGAGATGATGAGATGGACACCTCTGAACTCGTGGCAAGGAGAGGTTTGGACTGTGCCTGGATCTGTGGACGTTTGGAGAGGGAAGTTATATGGAAGTTCAGTGCTGATGCCACCAGGAGAAGAATAATGGACAGAGGGGGTGTGGGGTGAAGCACTAAGTAAAACTTAAAGTAGCCTGATATGGTAAATTGAAATCGGAGGGTGAATACTGTCAACAATATTTTGTTATATTTTTTATTTGAACATGAAAGGAGATATTTCAAGTTTTTATGTTACTAGCAGCAATCTTAAGGATAGAAGAGATAGATTTGATGCGAATGATTTGCGAAGATCTGTGAGGTGGAGTATAAGTAAAGTGAATTTAAGTGGATTAAGTTTAAGGATTAAGAGGAGTAAGATTAAGATGTAGATTAAGATAAGAAATAGATAAGAATAAATGAAGAAGAATTATGACGAGGTATTATTATGACGATGCATTCTTAGTAAAATGTTGAAGATATAATTGAATGTAACTATACAATTGAATTTAATTTCTTTTTTCTTTTTTCAGGAGAAATGGTTATAAAATAGATTAAGGATATAAACTCGAAGGTGAAAAGGCAGGGGAAGTCAATGGTCAAGATATGGAAATAGAAATTTTTTTCTTTTTTCTTTTAGAAAGATGCAATAAGAAAACTTGACATTGTTTGTATTTGTTTTATTTGTTTTGCATTTGTTTAATTGTAGGTGTGGGTGTGGGTATATGTTGTTATAGAAAAATGCCAATAAATTCTTATAAAAAAAAAAAAAGAACAGTTTCAGGTTAAGAACAGATCTCCGGAATGAATTAAGTACGTAACCAGAGGTACCACTGTAACTGTGATGTTGAACAGTTAGGTAGTCTTTTCTCAGATTAAAATTGTAGGACAAATCCATTGTGACAAATTTGGAATATGCATCAGACAGAAATAGCCCTCAAAGACCCCTCATGAAGAATGAATTCAAACTTACATTCTTAACATACCATCACCATAAAGCAATCCAGTGAATGGAAATGCAGACATCCATAACATTAAATCATTTGTCTAATTTTGAGAGTAGCTACCAGTGATTGGGAGGCCAATGCCATATGCCACTGCCGCAGCTGAATTCATTAAGGAAAGTTGTTTTGAGCTGCACAGAATGTAATGAAGAACAGTAAATTTTAATATTGGACATGCTCTTTTGTTGCTATGAAAATAAATAGTGTACAACAGGGGTGTTCAAACCATGGAACCCTGGGCTTCACTATAAGCCTTTTAGGGGTTTCTCATTGTTGAGATCAGTAACAGGGAAAAAGCTTCCCTGAAAGACCATTTGTCTATCACTACCACAGTGGAGTTAAGTGACAATATAAGTGGGGACACCATTGAGGCAGCTGTACTCACCTGACATATCATGGTGGGGTTTTGTTGCTGGGGGCAGAATTTAGTTTTGGATAAGATGTACAGGTGAAACTCAAAAAATTAGAATATCGTGGAAAAGTCCATTTATGTAAGAAATTGTTTTCATTAGCTACTGGATTTTAATTTATGAGATAGACTCATGACATGCAAAGCGAGATATGTCAAGTCTTTATTTGTTATCATTGTGATGATTATGGCGTACAGCTGATGAAAACCCCAAAGTTGAAATTGTTAATTTGGGGTTCTCATCAGCTGTACGCCATAATCATCACAATTATAACAAATAAAGGCTTGACATATCTCGCTTTGCATGTCATGAGTCTATCTCATATATTAGTTTCACCTTTTAAGTTGAATTACTGAAAGAAATGAATCGTTCCACGATATTCTAATTTTTCGAGTTTCACCTGTATTATTGTCAGGATGCTGTCAGTGGCCCCTGGCTGGTTGTCCAGAAAGTAACCCAGCCTCTTGGATAATGCAATTGCCTCAAGTGAATTTCCACCCCCCTTCTCTTCCACTTCCTCATTCGTCATCATCATCATCATCACCTCTATGGGTGCTGCTAAGTGACCTCTGTCTCCAAGCTCTTTGCTGTCCTACTTTTAAGGCTTGCGGGTTCTGGGAGATGGAGGGTCTGGTATGCTTTCTAATGACACCGTGTCAGCCCAGTGTTGTTCTGGCTCTCCCATGATTTCCCAACTTTCCCCCTCATCTGCCTCTGATCTGCAACCTCCCTCAAACCCCTATTGTAAATCTATACTGTCTTCCTCTTCCTCCTCCCTGGAGGGGTGAGGATGGGGAGGCGGTCTCCACCATTCCTCCTCTGGCCAGCCCCTGACAACGATTTCTGTTGCTCTGTGGATTGTTTTTGAATTTATTTTTCTTGAATTTTTAGTGGATTGTTTAAATCTTTGTGTATATTAATTAATGATGGATCTTTTGATCATATTTATACTACAGTGGTACCTTGGGCTACAGACGCTTCAGGTTATAGACTCCGCTAACCCAGAAATAGTACCTCGGGTTAAGAACTTTGCTTCAGGATGAGAACAGAAATCCTGCGGTGGTGGATTGGCAGCAGCAGGAGGCCCCATTAGCTAAAGTGGTACCTCAGTTTAAGAACAGTTTCAAGTTAAGAATGGACCTCCAGAATGAATTAAGTTCTTAACCCGAGGTAAAGGTAAAGGTAAAGGTACCCCTGACAATTAGGTCCAGTCGCAGACGACTCTGGGGTTGCAGCGCTCATCTCGCATTACTGGCCAAAGGAGCTGGCGTTTGTCCACAGACAGCTTCTGAGTCATGTGTCCAGCATGACTAAGCCACTTCTGGTGAACCAGGGCAGCACACGGAAATGCTGTTTACCTTCCTGCCAGAGCGGTATCTATTTATCTGCTTGCACTTGATGTGCTTTTGAACTGCTAGGTGGGCAGGAGCAGGGACCGAACAACGGGATCTCACCCCGTCGCAGGGATATGAACCGCCAACCTTCTGATCAGCAAGCCCTAGGCTCTGTAGTTTAGACCACAGCGCCACCCACATCCTTGAACAAATTAAGTTCTTAACCCGAGGTACCTCTGTACTATTTACGTTTTGTTGCATCTTGTCAGTTCTGAATGAATTGTCTGGAAACATTGCAATGTTTTATTATGTAAACATTATGGATGTTGTGAGCTGCTTTGAGCATGGAAAAGTGGCATACAAACACATTGAGTGAAATATTGTGGGGCCCCAGGAAAACCCCGCCCCACATAATTGATCACATGATGCAGTGCACACACACCATTTGAATGGGAATGCCCATCAACATTGTAGGGGCCCAGCCCCCTCAAATATTTTATTGTGGGGGGCGAAGCCCCTGTAGCCCCTAGGAATTGGCTCCTATGCTGAGGAGTATGGTGATGCCATTGAGAGACAACTTAACTCTGAATTTCTTATGGTTGGGGTTGAGCCCTGATAGTGTCCATCCCCACTTAGGATCATGGCTGCTGAGGTGCAAACTCATTCTGGGTGGGAAATGGCAGTGTCCACTGGGATCATAAGGTTGATTTTCAGGATTTGTGCTGAGAAAAGACATGTCACTGCAGTGGCATCATAGTCACTTTCCAAAGAGGTAAAATGAGATTTTAGGTGGCCTTTGCTAGTGGAGCTGACTCTCTTGTCAGCTACTCCATCCTGTTCTCCAAGGTGAGAGAGAGATATACACACACATTCGACTTCTGAAATGTTCAGGCACAATGAGCGGTCAGCAAATTCCATTGAGAAAATGGAGAAATGCACCTCGGAAGCTGTTCAACTTCCGAGACATGTTTCAAAACGGAAGCTTTCACTTCCGGGTTTTCGGCATTCAGGTTCCAAATTGTTCGGCTTCCGAGATGCTCGAAAACTGAGGTTCCCCTGTGTGTGTGTGTGTGTGTGTGTGTGTGTGTCTCCGTCTCCTTATGTGGCCTGTCACTCCCCTTCCAGATCTGTAAAGGTAAAGGGACCCCTGACCATTAGGTCCAGTTGTGTCCGACTCTGGTTGCGATGCTCATCTCGCTTTACTGGCCGAGAGAGCCGACATACAGCTTCCGGGTCATGTGGCCAGCATGACAAAGCTACTTCTGGCGAACCAGAGCAGCGCACGGAAATGCCGTTTCCCTCCCGCCAGAGCGGTACCTATTTATCTACTTGTACTTGATGTGCTTTTGAACTGCTAGTTGGGCAGGAGCTGGGACTGAGCAACGGGAACTCACCACATTGCGGGGATTCGAACCGTCGACCTTCTGATCAGCAAGCCCTAGGCTCTGTGGTTTAACCCAGATCTGTATTTCTCATCAACTCACTGTGTCCATATTTCTACAAGCAAGCACCTGGGTTGGGAGGAAATAACAGTCTCATCTCCACATTCAGAACCTGCTTGGCGCCTCTAAAATGTAGAGTATTGTCAGGAAGACTCCTTTGCTCCCCTCCAGTTCTAAGCTTAGAGCTGGAGAGATAGAAGTGGTATTCTGCTCAATGCAGAAAACATTACCCACTTCTGCTCCTGGAAGGGATAGAGGCACAGAGAGAAGGCCATGTGTCCTTCTGCTTCACCCTTCACCCTTCCATCTTAGAGATGAAGCCAGGAGACAGAGGCACATGCACACTCTGCCTTCCTACCTGGGTTTGACTGGTGGTCCAAACTTGGAGTGCCCATTGCGTGCATGTGCTCCCCCCTCCAGTTTGGAGTCGGAAGTGGAAGCTCATTGTGGCTCTTTGCTTGTGTCTGACAAGCACAGAGATAAAACACATCCTTGGCTGGAGAAGGGTGGGGTTCATCCCCAATCTGCTCCCTCACCTTGCCTTGGTGGTGAGGTGAATGAGATCACCGCGTCCTGATGGTGAATTATAAAGAAGGTAGTAATACCCAATAACGGTATTTTGTGAATGCGGGTTTGCATGTAATCTTAAATATATGCAGTGTCATACCTGGGGGTGGGGGGAAGCCTTGTTGAGGATTTCTCACATCTCCCACTACCCAAACTCTACAATGGCATCTCAGTCTCATTTCAAGTTGAAACTGTAGAGGAGAATACCTTCTATAATATGTTCATAACAGCATGCAGAAGAAAGAGAATTAGATAGATAGATAGGTGATAGATGATAGATAGATAGATAGATAGATAGATATAGATAGTTCCCTGTCTTATCTCTCTCTCTCTCTCTCTCTGTGTGTGTGTGTGTGTATGTATGTACACACACACATTACTCCTAAGTTATACACAGCCCTATTTTTTAAAAAGCAAGGTTGTTGTTGTTTTTTAAACAAAAACTCAGGGTGGGATGTTTCCTCACTTTCAGTACCAAATAATTACATTCTGGGTAATTAAAGCATTCCCTGACTACTGCAGTACAACCCACATGAGAATACCCCAGAAGGCCGTTATTATCCTTTATCCTGCGGGGATAGTGTTGGTTACAAAATTAGCTAATTGACTAACAATATCCTACTCTGTCAGAAATGAGCAAACATAAATTAAGCATGATGTTTCAAAATATAAATTGTTAATGAATATTAATTGTATACTTTTAAGACCTTGTTTGAAAATACTTTCTTGCATGCTTAGTTAGTTCCAACTCTTACTTCATTAACTTGGTAGTTTCCTTTCTGCTGAATAAAATTAACTTTATTCATATAATCTGTTCCATTAAGCCTTTTGTAAACCTCAACTCTGTACTCCCTGATCTTACTTTAATCTATGGAAATGATTTATATTTCTTAAGCCTGCAGAGCAGTTCATCAATTACAGTCTGAAGTCATCCCTTTAATCTCCTTTTGGATTCTTACCTGACATGTTGTCCTTCTCAAATTAGGAAGATACATTTGACCTATTCATTTCTCATTGAGATCCATAACTAACAACAGATAGTTATGCATGTCTGCTCAGATGTTGGCACCACTAAGTTTAATAGGTCTTACTTGCTGAAAGAAGAAGAAGAAGAAGAGTTTGGATTTGATATCCCGCTTTCCACTACCCGAAGGAGTCTCAAAGCGGATAACATTCTCCTTTCCCTTCCTCCCCCACAACAAACACTCTGTGAGGTGAGTGGGGCTGAGAGACTTCAGAGAAGTGTGACTAGCCCAAGGTCACCCAGCAGCTGCATGTGGAGGAGCGGAGACGCGAACCCGGTTCCCCAGATTACGAGTATACCACTCTTTAACCACAACACCACACTGGCTCTCAGGTGTGTATAGGACTGCAGCCTAATAAGTTGTGCACCTCACTACTAAAACTTGCCACCAGTATCCCAGTATTGTCATTTTCCATTTAATACAATTGTTCCATTAATTTACTGGCATATGTGAGAGTTAATCAGATTTTATCATCACAACTATCCCGTGGTGCTGACTAGACCGAGAGATAGTGACAGCCCCATGGTCACCTTGTGAATTTTATGACTGAGCAGTGTCCTAGCATGATTTATCCATTACAAACTTTTCCTATGCCCCCTCTCATTTCCCCATGATCC